>NC_092050.1:100724980-101037100 GCF_003086295.3 Arachis hypogaea | reverse complement strand
GGCGTAAAACACCGAAACTGGCACCAGAATTGGAGTTAAACGCCCAAACTGGCACCAAAGCTGGCGTTTAACTCCAAGAACAGCCTATGCATGAAAAAGCTTCAATGCTCAGCCCAAGCACACACCAAGTGGGCCCCGGAAGTAGATTTCTGCACTATCTGTATTTAGTTACTCATTTTCTGTAACCCTAGGTTACTAGTTTAGTATAAAAACTACTTTTAGTGATTTATTTTAGATCGAATGCTATCATAGACCATTGTTCACGTTTGGAGGCTGGCCTCACGGCCATGCCTAGACCTCTTTTAACTTATGTATTTTCTACGGTGGAGTTTCTACACCCCATAGATTAAGGTGTGGAGCTCTGCTATTCTTCATGAATTAATGCAAGTACTATTGTTTTTTTTTCAATTCACGCCTACTTCTTCTCCAAGATATACTCTCGTACTTAATTCAGTTAAGTCAGAATGAAGGGGTGACCTGTGACAATCACCCAATCTTTGTTACTTGCTTAGCCAAGATCCGCGTGCCTCACAACCACAAAGCGGTCTACATGATGTTCAACGTAGTCATTGGACGACAGCTGGTGTATATTCTCTTGGATATCTAATACACAGACCGAGTCCGTGAGATTAGTATTTTCGTGGTATAGGCTAGAATTATTGGCAGCATTCCTGGGATCCGGAAAGTCTAAACCTTGTCTGTGGTATTCCGAGTAGGATCTGGGAATGGATGACTGTGAAGAGCTTCAAACCTGTGAATGTTGGGCGCAATGACAGTGTGCAAAAGGATCAATGGATCCTATCCGATGCTAGCGGGAACCGACAGATGATTAGCCATGCGGTAGCTGTACCTGGTATTTTTCATCCGAGACGAGAAATCCGACAGTTGATTAGCCGTGCAAAAACCGTAGAGGAGCATTTTCACTCAGAGGATCCTACAGCTTGCCATGGAAGGGAGCACGCATGGTTGGAAGAAGGCAATAGGAAAGCAGAGGTTCAGAAGCAACAAAGCATCTCCAGACGCTTATATGAAATTCCCACCAATGGATTACATAAGTAACTTTATTTTATTTTATGTTTTATTTATCTTTTAATTCTCAAAACCTCAAAACCATTTGAATCCGCCTGACTGAGATTTACAAGATGACCATAGCTTGTTTCAAGCCGACAATCTTCGTGGGATTGACCCTTACTCACGTAAGGTTTATTACTTGGACGACCCAGTGCACTTGCTGGTTAGTTGTGCGGAGATGTGAAAAGTGTGAATCACAATTTCCCACACAAAGTTTTTGGCGCCGTTGCCGGGGTTGGGGATTGTTAGAGTTTGGACAACTGATGGTTCATCTTGTTGCTTAGATTAGGTACTTTTATTTTATGTTTAAGCTTTTTATTTTTTAAAAAATTCTTGTTTTTGAAAAATTCAAAAAAAATATTTGTGCTCTTCAGAATTTTTAAGAATGAATTCTAGAGCTTCATGAGATATGGTGAAACCTGGCTGGCTATTAAGCCATGTCTAATCTTTTGGACCGAGGTTTCCACCTTCCATTGTAAAAAGGACATGCTTATATGTGTTATGTTAAAGCTTGGCTGGCCATTTGGCCATATCTAATTCTTTTGGACTGAAGCTTTAGAATAACATTGCATGAGCCTTTGGATTCTCAATTAAAATTCTGTGCTGAAGCTTGGCTGGCCATTGGCCATGTCTAATCTTTTGGACCGAAGCTTTAGACTAACATTAAAGGAATCCTGGAATTCTTATTAAAAATTTTGAATTTCTTTATTTTCTTTTTCCAAAATATTTTTGAAAAATACAAAAAAATTTAATAAAACCATAAAAACAAAAAATTTTATGTTTCTTGTTTGAGTCTTGTGTCAAATTTTAAGTTTGGTGTCAATTTCATGTTTTAATTTTTCTTTAATTTTTGAAAATATATGCATGTGTTCTTTCTTGATTTTCAAGTTGTTCTTGATGATTTTCCTTGTTTGATCTTTAATTTTTCTTATTTTGTGTCTTTTCTTGTTTTTCTTGTGCATTTTCGAATTGTTAGTGTCCCTAATATAAAAATGTTTAAGTTTGGTGTCTTGCATGTCTTTCTTTTCTTAAAAATTTTCAAAAATATGTTCTTGATGTTCATCATGATCTTCAAAGTGTTCTTGGTGTTCATCTTGACATTCACAGTGTTCTTGCATGCATTTTTTGTTTTGATCTTAAATTTTTTATGTTTTGTGTCATTTTATTGTTTTTCTCTTCCTTCATTAATTCAAAATCAAAAATAATATCTTTCCCTTATTTTGCTCATAATTTTCGAAATTTTGAGTTGATTTAGTCAAAACTTTTAAAATTTGATTCTTTCTTGTTAGTCAAGTTAAAACTTCAATTTAAAAATTATATCTTTTCAAATCTTTTTCAAAATCAAATCTCTTTCATTTTTCTTTCCTGTTTTTCGAAAATTTTAAAATTGATTTTCAAAATCTTTTTCTTAATTTTATTTCATATTTTCGAAATTAATGCTAACAATTAATGTTTAGATTCAAAAATTTCAAGTTGTTACTTGCCTATTAAGAAAGGATCAATCTTTAATTTTTAGAATCATATCTTTTAGTTTCTTGTTAGTCAAGTAATCAACTTTAATTTCAAAAATCAAATCTTTTTAATTTTCGTTTCAAATATTTTTCAAAATAGATTTCAATCATATCTTTTTCAAAAATTTAATTTCAAAATTTTTTTTCTAACTTCTTATCTTTTCAAACTTTATTTTCAAAGCTTTTTCAATTAACTACTTGACTTTTTGTTTGATTTTGGAAAGTTTTCTATTTCAATCATATCTTTTTCAAAACCACCTAACTACTTTTATCTCTATAAATTTTCGAAAACCATTAACAACTTTTTCAAAAATCTTTTTAATTAATTTATTTAGTTTTCATATTACTTTTATTTCTCTTCTTAATTGTTGAATTCTAACTTAATTAATTAAATAAAAATAAAAATATTTTTCTCCCTCTTTTTAAAATTCGAATTTCTTCTCTCTCTCTCATCTCTTTCTATTTATTTACTAACACTTCTCTTCTTCTTATAATTCGAACCCTCTCCCTCTTTCTTGTTCGAATTCTTCTTCTTCTCCCTTCTTCACTCTATTTCTTCTATTTCTCTACTCACATAAAGGAATCTCTATACTGTGACATAGAGGATTCCTCTTCTTTTGTATTCTCTTCTTTTTTCATATGAGGAGAAACAGGGATAAAGACATTCTTGTTGAAACTGATCCTGAACCTGAAAGGACTCTAAAGAGGAAGCTAAGAGAAGCTAAAGCACAACACTCTGGAGAGAACCTTACAGAAATTTTCAAAAAAGAAGAAGTTATGGCAGCCAAAAGTAACAACAATGGTGGAGATACAAGGAAGATGCTTGCTGACTTTACTGCACCAACTTCTGACTTCTATGGAAGAAGCATCTCAATTCCTACAATTGGAGCAAACAACTTTGAGCTTAAGCCTCAATTAGTTTCTCTAATTCAGTAGAATTGCAAGTTTTATGGACTTCTATTGGAAGATCTTCATCAATTTTTAGCTGAATTCTTGCAAATCTGTGACACTATTAAGACCAATGGGGTTAATCCTGAGGTCTACAGACTTATGCTTTTTCCCTTTGCTGTAAGAGACAGAGCTAGGATATGGTTGGACTCACAACCTAAAGAAAGCCTGAACTCTTGGGAAAAGTTAGTCAATACTTTCTTGGTCAAATTTTTTCTACCTCAAAAGTTGAGCAAGCTTAGAGTGGAAGTCCAATCCTTCAGACAGAAGAAAGGTGAATCCCTCTATGAAGCTTGGGAAAGATACCAGAAGGTGTCCTTCTGACATGCATTCAGAATGGAGCATGTTATGTATATTCTATGATGGTCTGTCTGAATTGTCCAAGATGTCATTAGACCACTCTGCTGGTGGATCTCTTCATCTGAAGAAAACGCCTACAAAATCTCAGGAACTCATTGAAATAGTTGCAAATAACCAGTTCATGTACACTTCTGAAAGAAATCCTGTGAATAATGGGACAACTCAAAAGAAAGGAGTTCTTGAGATTGATACTCTGAATGCAATATTGGCTCAGAATAAAATATTGACTCAACAAGTCATTATGATTTCTCAGAGTCTGACTGGAATGCAAGATGCATCCGGTAGTACTAAACAATCTTCCTCTGAAGAAGAAGCTTATGACCCTGAGAATCCTGCAATGGAAGAGGTGAATTACATAGGAGAATCCTATAGAAACACCTATAATCCTTCATGGAGAAATCATCCTAATTTCTCATGGAAGGATCAACAGAAGCCTAATCAAGGCTTCAATAATAATAATGGTGGGAGAAATAGGTTTGGCAATAGCAAGCCTTTTCCATCATCTTCTGAGCAACAGACAGAGAATTCTAAGCAGAGCCTCTCTGACTTAGCAACCATAGTCTCTGATCTATCTAAGACCACTCTTAGTTTCATGACTGAAACAAGGTCCTCCATTAGAAATTTGGAGACACAAGTCGGTCAACTGAGTAAAAGAGTGGCTGAAACTCCTCCTAGTACTCTCCCAAGCAATACAGAAGAGAATCCAAAAAGAGAGTGCAAGGCCATCAATATACCCAACATGGCCGAAGCTGGAGAGAGTCAGAAGGCAGTGATTTCCAGTGAGGAAGACCTCAATGGACGTCCACTGGCCACTAAGGAGTTCCCTATTGAGGAATCAAAGGAATCTGAGGCTCATATAGAAATTCCACTAAACTTACTGTTGCCATTCATTAGCTCTGATGAGTATTCTTCTTCTGAAAAAGATGAAGATATTGTTGAAGAGCAAGATGCTCAGTATCTAGGAGCAATCATGAAGCTGAATGCCAAGTTATTTGGTAATGAGACTGGTGCACGAAATTACAATCACACTTTTGCAATTCTGCACAACTAACCAGCAAGTGCATGGGGTCGTCCAAGTAATACCTTACGTGAGTAAGGGTCGATCCCACAGAGATTGTCGGCTTGAAGCAAGCTATGGTTATCTTGTAATTCTTAGTCAGGATATCAATAATGATTCTTAGTTTTAATTGTAAAAAGTAAAAGAACATGAAATAAATACTTGTTATGCAGTAATGGAGAACAGGTTGAGATTTTGGAGATGCTCTATCCTCGGGATCTCTGCTTTCCTACTGTCTTTTTTTTCACGCACGCAAAACTCCTTCCATGGCAAGCTGTATGTTGGTGGATCACCGTTGTCAATGGCTACCATCTGTCCTCTCAGTGAAAATGGTCCAAATGTGCTGTCACCGCACGACTAATCATCTGTCGGTTCTCTCTCATGTTGGAATAGGATCCATTGCTCATTTTGCGTCTGTCACTATGCCCAACACTCGCGAGTTTGAAGCTCGTCACAGTCATTCCATCCTAGATCCTACTCGGAATACCCCAGACAAGTTTTAGACTTTTCGGATCTCAAGAATGGCCGCCAATAGTTCTAGCCTATACCACGAAGGTTCTAATCTTAGATTAGAAACCCAAGAGATATGAACTCAAGTTATTGCAGATAGAACGGAGGTGGTTGTCAGGCACGCGTTCATAGGTGAGAATGATGATGAGTGTCACGGATCATCACATTCATCAGGTTGAAGTGCGAGTGAATATCTTAGAATAGAAACAAGCGTGATTGAATGGAAAACAGTAGTAATTGCATTAATTCATCGAGACACAGCAGAGCTCCTCACCCCCAACCATGGAGTTTAGAGACTCATGCCGTAGAAGATACAAAATTTAGATGTAAAATGTTATAAGTTACATAGTAAGTCTCTAAAAGTAGTTTTTATACTAAACTAGTGATCTAGGTTTACAGAAAATGAGTAAACTAAGATAGATAGTGCAGAAATCCACATCTGGGGCCCACTTGCTGTGTGTTTGGGCTGAGCATTGAAGCTTTCACGTGCATAGGATGTTCGTGGCGTTTAACTCCAGCTTTTGTGCCAGTTTGGGCATTTAACTGCAACTTTTATGCCAGTTCTGGCATTTAACGCCAGAATAGGGTAGAGACTTGGCGTTAAACGCCAGTTTGCGTGATCTCAACTCGAGCAAAGTATAGACTAGTATATATTGCTAAAAAGCCCAGGATGTCTACTTTCCAACGCAATTGAGAGCGCGCCAATTGGGCTTCTATAGCTCCAGAAAATCCATTTCGAGTGCAGGGAGGTCAGAATCCAACAGCATCTGCAGTCCTTTTTCAGCCTCTGAATCAGATTTTTGCTCAGGTCCCTCAATTTTAGCCAGAAAATACATGAAATCACCAAAAAACACACAAACTCATAGTAAAGTCCAGAAATGTGATTTTTGCATAAAAACTAATAATATATACTAAAAAGTAGCTAGATCCTACTAAAAATATATGAAAATACCCTCAAAAAGCGTATAAAATATCCGCTCATCACAACATCAAACTTAAACTGTTGCTTGTACTCAAGCAACTAGATAAATAAAACAGGATAAAAAAAATCAAGAGGCAATAACATCTCAGAGTTTTATATGAAGCTCAAATTCTCATTAGATGAGCAGGACCAGTAGCTTTTTGCTTCTAAACAGTTTTGGCACCTCAATTTATCCTTTGAAGTTTAGAATGATTGGCATCTATGGGAACTCAGAATTCAGATAGTGTTATTGATTCTCCTAGTTTAGTATGTTGATTCTTGAACACGGCTAATTTATGAGTCTTGGCTGTGGCCCTAAGTACTTTGTTTTCCAGTATTACCACCGGATACATAAATGCCACAGACACATAACTGGGTGAACCTTTTTAGATTGTGACTTAGCTTTGCTAAAGCCCCCAGTTAGAGGTGTCCAGAGTTCTTAAGCACACTCTTTTTGCTTTGGACCACGACTTTAATCGCTCAGTCTCAAGTTTTTCACTTGACACCTACACGCCACAAGCACATGGTTAGGGATAGCTTGGTTTATCCGCTTAGGCTAGGATTTTATTCTTTTAGGCCCTCCTATCCATTAATGCTCAAAGCCTTGGATCCTTTCTACCCTTTCCTTTTGGTTTAGAGGGCTATTGGCTTTTTTTGCTTGTTATTTCTTTTTTTTCTTTTTCTTTTTTTTCGCCATTTTTTTCCACAAGCTTTGTATTCACTGCTTTTTCTTGCTTCAAGAATCAATTTTATGATTTTTCAGATTATCAATAACATTTCTCCTTTTTCATTATTCTTTCAAGAGCCAACAAATTTAACATTCATAAACTTCATTATAAAAAATTATGCACTGTTCAAGCATTCATTCAGAAGACAAAAAGTATTGCCACCACATATAAATAATTTGAATTTTTCTTATTAAGAACTCAAAAATAAAACTGCCTCCTTATTCTAAAAAAATCAGCTATTTTATTCATGTTTAATGATGATGAGAAAAATAAATTATAGCTTACTTGGAGATAATTAAATAAAAATAAAAATAAAAATAAAGATACTAATTACTATTATTCATGTGAGTCCTAAGGTAGATCTCTAATAGCAAAAGTTATCACAGAGTTAAGATTAGGACTCAACAACCTTTATTTGGGAGATGCATGCTCCTTCAATCTGTGGGGTGTCTGGCCCTTCAAGAGACAGCTTTTGGCGCAAAGCTCCTGTAGTTCACGTCCTTGCTTCTCTTGTTCCTTCAGCAGTTTGCAGAGCATGCTATTTTAAACTTGCTGTTCTTCTTTCAGTTGATCCATAGCTTCTTGCGACTTGGTGACAGATGCTTCTAGGCGGGTCCAGTAGTAAATCTGAGGGATTTCTGGGAGGAACTCCTGTGCCCTCCTTTTGATGGAGTTATCTTGCATTTGTTGTCCTTCCATTGACTTTTGGTGATTGGGTGCTCGACTGAGATATACTCATCCACTCCCATCTTTACCCCAGCATCTTTACATAGCAGAGAGATTAAGCTTGGGTAAGCCAATTTGGCGTCAGTGGAGTTCTTGTTTGCAATGGTGTAAAGCTCACAAGAAATCAGATGATGAATCTCCACTTTGTTTCCCAGCATAATGCAGTGGATCATCACTGCTCTTTTGACAGTTGATGACAAGTCATCTTAGCCTAGTTTCACTAGCCTTTTTCTTTTGTTTTCAACTGAATTATGCACTTTCTTGAGCCATAAGCAAGCCAATTGGGTAGATTTTCATGTTTCCTTTGATTTAATCAACCATGTATGAATTCATGCTATTTCATGAGGTTTTATGCTATAATTGTCACATATTATGAAAGAATGAATATCTCATGATTTTGAGCATAGCTTTGATGTGTTTGGTTGATTAATGATAGGTGAAGAAAGCTTGGAGAAAGGTTGAAGCAAGAAGGAATGGTTAGGAGGAAGAGAGGACAAAAAGTTTGAGCAAAAGTTTGCCTCAAACTTTATCTCAAACTTTTGGATTAATTGAAAATGAACCAGGAAGCAAAAAGCTGGACCAAAAGTTATCCTCAAACTTTTTGGCTAACTTTTGGGCAAAAGCTGGAGAAAAAGTTAGCCTCAAACTTTTTGGCTAACTTTTGGCATCACAAAACACTCCCTGGATGAGCAAAAGTTTGCGCCAACGTTAGCCCCTAACTTTTTGGCTAACGTTGGCGCATGAAAAACACTCCCTGGACTAGCAAAAGTTTGCGCCAACGTTAGCCCCTAACTTTTTGGCTAACGTTGGCGCCATGAATAAGCAAGGGGAGGCCAACGTTGGAGCAAAAGTTAGACCCCTAACTTTTGCCCCAACGTTGGTATCAGCAAGGAAGGGTGCTGATGTGAAAAGTTGGAGCAAAAGTTAGCCCCTAACTTTTACTCCAACTTTTACTCAAGCTTTCATAATTCCAACCCGGTTCAATTCGGTTCTTCCCCAAACTCCAAGAGCAATCAACCAAGGCCTCTCTCAACCCAATTCCATCAAGAGCAAAGGCCCAATTGAAGGCTTGAAGACCATTTGAAGAACGTGTATAAATAGCATAGGATTTAAGTTTTTCGAGGAGCTTCCCTTTTAGTTTTTCAGAATAGCTTTCTTTTCAGTTTTGCTTAGAGCTCACTTTTATTTTTCTTAGCATTGTTGTTTAATTCAAGAGAATTTGGGAGGAGAATTGATCTCTCTTCTTCCTTGTTCTTGCCCAGCACTCTTTACTTTTCTTGTCTTGGATTTTGGGTGGAGAATTGAAGAAATTCTGTTTCAATCTCACCTTGGGATCTTGTTTAATTTTCTGCTTAATTGAATTTCAGTTTCAGTTACTTGCTTCTTCATCTACTTTCTTTGCAATTTACAATCTCCTTTGCAATTGTTCTTGTTGGATCTAGGAAGGCATTGAGATCTAGACTTGGTTTTCTAGTCTCTTGGGTCCTGAGATCTGAATTCCAATTTTACATCCTCTGTTTACTACTTTTCATGCTCATTTACTTTTCTGTTTTAGATCCGATTCAATCCAAGTCTTCTTCTATTTCTCTGCTTGTTGCAATTTTACATTTCCTTGTTTAATTTCTGCAAATCCAACTCCCCATTCCCTTTACAATTCAAGCCATTTACATTTCTTACACTTTAAGATTTGGCAATTTACATTTCTTGCGTTCTAAGTTTCTGCCATTTAATTTCTTGTTCTTTAAGATTCAGCACTTTAATTCCTGTTCTCTTTAATTTCATGCCAATTACCCATTCCCTTTACTTTCTATGCAATTTAAATTCTGCAAATCACAAATCTCTCAACCAAATCTTGATTCGCTTGACTAAATCAATCACTAAACTAAAATTTCTCAATCCTTCAATCTTTGTGGGATCGACCTCACTCCCGTGAGTTATTATTACTTGATGCGACCCGGTGCACTTGCCGGTTAAGTGTGTGTGTTTTGGAGAAATTCATTTTTCCACGAAAATATCCTATCAAGTTTTTGGCGCCGTTGCCGGGGATTGACTAGATTGACATTGATTAAGTGAGGTGGCAGTTTAGATCAAGCACTTTTTCTTTAATTTTTGACTAACCCACTAACTGTTTGAAGTTTTGTCTCAACTGACTACACTCAATTTGCAAAAGTATCACTGTGTGTTCCGTTGTTGATTTATATGTCATAGGGAAGAAGAGCAGCCAAAGGGAAGGATATCATTGAAGAAGGAGTTTCTGAGAAAGAAGAACACCACAACATGAAGCCACAACTCATTACACTAATAGAGAAAAATTGTTCCTATAGTGGAAATCCATTGGAGGACCCTAAACAGCACCTATCCATTTTTCTGAAAACTTGTGGTGCTATCAATCTCAATGGTGTAAACCATGATACCTGTAAGCTCTTGTTATTTCCCTTCTCACTGAAGGATGAAGCGGCACAATGGCTTGAAACCTTTCCCCAAGGAAGTATCACTAGTTGGGATGATTTGGTTGCTAAGTTCCTAGCCAAATTCTCATCATCCCGACAAAACATTAAGATGAAAGAAGGAATACATCCATTCATACAAAGAAAGGAAGAACCATTGGCCAAAGCATGGGAAAGATACAAGAAAGCAAGTGACAAGGTGGATTTTCAAGCGTTCTATGAAGGATTAACCTCAGAAACAAGAAGAGCAGTAGATTACTTCTCAGATGGCCTACTCAAGGCAACAGCAACCATCCAAGGAACTGCAGAGTTCAGTGACAAAAGAGCCAATAACCAACACTCATTTGAGACACCATGGAATGCAATTTCAGAAAAGGAAGTAATGAATCTTGAAAGAGTGAGAGCAATCATGAATCAAAACAAACAGCTATACCAGCAAACTCAACAGCAATTGGAATTAATAGCTAGACAAATTGATTCTCTACATTCTGCCACAGTGAATGCACAATTTCCACCATGGAAACCACATTCTTATCTAAGAATGAGGGAATCTCAGCATCAGGAACGAAGGGACTTCAACTATAACAACCCCAAGTTCCCAAACCTGCAAAAACACCACCATACCAACATAAATCACTACACACCACCCCAATATACACACCTCCAGCCCTGTCCTACCTCACCACCCGCCCAAAATGACTTACATCAATCACCACAATTAACACAGCCACAACCAATCCTAAACTTCCAAAGACTCTATGTTCTAGAAATGATGATGGAAAGGTTTATGAAAATTCAAGAAATGACAATAATAGAGCAGGAGGATATAAGGAAAAACCAAGAGGCATATCTCAAGAGAATTAAAAGGCACATGGAACAACTGGTTCAAAACCTTGCTAAACTGGGCGAGAGAGAGGGAGATATGTCCCTAAGAGCCACTGAAGATGACTCAAAGAACAGTGAAAAAGCTGCTGGGTTGAAAGGGAAAACAGTTATGGAAAACAGTGAGAAGGCTACGGGAAAAGAAACAACTATCAAGGAGAAGCCTACGGTGAGAGGAGGAAACCAAAGGCAACAGAAACCTCAACTTCCATGATCAGAAGATGAAGGATGTCAAGCTAGTGACAATAAAAAAGTGCTTGTTGGGAGGCAACCCAACCTGAGGTAGTTTTCTGTTCATAACTATTTTAATAAAAAGGTTAATTAGTTTTATCTATAATGCAAGAAGCTAAGTTTGGTGTTGCACACCAAAACAATCTAAAGGAGAATGCAGGATTCTAAGTTTGGTGTTTCACCAAAATCCCATTATAAAACACATTCTCACTTTCTGCATAATGCTGGCTTCAAGCATGTTGGATGAACTAGTTAACTATTCTGCTGTTTCCTAGTTTTCAGTTTTATTGCTTTTGAAAAAGAAGAAGAAAAAGAAAAAAAAAAATTATTATCACACATGGTTAATTTGATGCATGAAAACCATTGGCAAGGTACTAAGTTTGGTGTTCCCACACCAAAGTAAGTTCAAAAGCCCATAAATAAATCAGCCAGACTAACCATTGTTTCCAAGTGCTTGGGGAACAAGCAACTTTCAATATCATTGCAGAGGTCCATACAAGCTTTTGGAAGGATTAAGAATCATCAACCAAAGAAACAAAAGATGAACCTAAAGGCCAGCAATGATGATGATGAGAAGAAGGAAAGCAAGTGAACTCCAAAAGGTTGTATTGTTAAGTGATTATCTTACATCAAACACTGCTATGATTGAGAGTGGTTTAGTTTCCCTGATTATCTGTCTGTTTAGCATGGTTTCTTTTCTGTAATTCAATAAGCAAGATGCTTGATCATTCACAACATTTTTCTCTTCAAAACTTGTTTGCACTCAATGTTCAAAAAAATTGCATCACATGAAAGTTCTTTGAAAAGAAAGATTGAGGAATTAAACAATTTTGAGGCAAGCAAAAGATTAGGAGAAGTGGCGGTTCTAGTTGTATGATTATGTATTGAGGTTGCATGCTTGTGAAAACTTGCATGGGAGCTCATAGGCAGGACATGAAGTTCAAAGAAGTATTGTGGAGATTCTCAAAAATTTATTGATCCAAGAAGCAGCAAACAAAACAAAAGAAAGAAAAGAAAATACAAAAACAAAAAGAACATGGCCCAAGGCTCTGAGCATCAATTACTAGGCAGAAAAAGAAAGAAGAAACAATGACTCAAAGAGTTGTTAGCCTAGTAAAATGCTTGTGGTTGAGTTGTGTCAAAGAAAGAGGCTTGAGCAAGTAAATTCTTAGGGGTGCTTCAACACCTAATACCTTAAAACCAACTGGTTTAGGAGTATTGATTGAAAGCTTATCTAAAGAGCCGCTTTGAGACATGACACTTAGAGTCAAGGCCAAAGCAAAGAAACTATAAGCTGCTTCAAGGTGACTACATATAAAGAGATCTCCATGATACCATTTGGATGAAAATCCTAAGACCTAGGACTCCCAATATGTGAGGACTAGTAAGCACTGAAGCCCTTGTATGAGCATATAATTTAGAGTTCACCCCACTGTTACTTAATCACTTCACTCACAGGACTTTACAAGTTGTTTTTCAATCCATCTTAAATGAAAGAACCATTGAGCATAATTCATTCCTTGCTTGGGGACAAGCAAGCTTTAAGTTTGGTGTTGTGATGACAAATCATCTTAGCCTAGTTTCACTAGCCTTTTTCTTTTGTTTTCAACTGAATTATGCACTTTCTTGAGCCATAAGCAAGCCAATTGGGTAGATTTTCATGTTTCCTTTGATTTAATCAACCATGTATGAATTCATGCTATTTCATGAGGTTTTATGCTATAATTGTCACATATTATGAAAGAATGAATATCTCATGATTTTGAGCATAGCTTTGATGTGTTTGGTTGATTAATGATAGGTGAAGAAAGCTTGGAGAAAGGTTGAAGCAAGAAGGAATGGTTAGGAGGAAGAGAGGACAAAAAGTTTGAGCAAAAGTTTGCCTCAAACTTTAGCTCAAACTTTTGGATTAATTGAAAATGAACCAGGAAGCAAAAAGCTGGACCAAAAGTTAGCCTCAAACTTTTTGGCTAACTTTTGGCATCACAAAACACTCCCTGGATGAGCAAAAGTTTGCGCCAACGTTAGCCCCTAACTTTTTGGCTAACGTTGGCGCATGAAAAACACTCCCTGGACTAGCAAAAGTTTGCGCCAACGTTAGCCCCTAACTTTTTGGCTAACGTTAGCGCCATGAATAAGCAAGGGGAGGCCAACGTTGGAGCAAAAGTTAGACCCCTAACTTTTGCCCCAACGTTGGTATCAGCAAGGAAGGGTGCTGATGTGAAAAGTTGGAGCAAAAGTTAGCCCCTAACTTTTACTCCAACTTTTACTCAAGCTTTCATAATTCCAACCCGGTTCAATTCGGTTCTTCCCCAAACTCAAAGAGCAATCAACCAAGGCCTCTCTCAACCCAATTCCATCAAGAGCAAAGGCCCAATTGAAGGCTTGAAGACCATTTGAAGAACGTGTATAAATAGCATAGGATTTAAGTTTTTCGAGGAGCTTCCCTTTTAGTTTTTCAGAATAGCTTTCTTTTCAGTTTTGCTTAGAGCTCACTTTTATTTTTCTTAGCATTGTTGTTTAATTCAAGAGAATTTGGGAGGAGAATTGATCTCTCTTCTTCCTTGTTCTTGCCCAGCACTCTTTACTTTTCTTGTCTTGGATTTTGGGTGGAGAATTGAAGAAATTCTGTTTCAATCTCACCTTGGGATCTTGTTTAATTTTCTGCTTAATTGAATTTCAGTTTCAGTTACTTGCTTCTTCATCTACTTTCTTTGCAATTTACAATCTCCTTTGCAATTGTTCTTGTTGGATCTAGGAAGGCATTGAGATCTAGACTTGGTTTTCTAGTCTCTTGGGTCCTGAGATCTGAATTCCAATTTTACATCCTCTGTTTACTGCTTTTCATGCTCATTTACTTTTCTGTTTTAGATCCGATTCAATCCAAGTCTTCTTCTATTTCTCTGCTTGTTGCAATTTTACATTTCCTTGTTTAATTTCTGCAAATCCAACTCCCCATTCCCTTTACAATTCAAGCCATTTACATTTCTTGCACTTTAAGATTTTGCAATTTACATTTCTTGCATTCTAAGTTTCTGCCATTTAATTTCTTGTTCTTTAAGATTCAGCACTTTAATTCCTGTTCTCTTTAATTTCATGCCAATTACCCATTCCCTTTACTTTCTATGCAATTTAAATTCTGCAAATCACAAATCTCTCAACCAAATCTTAATTCGCTTGACTAAATCAACCACTAAACTAAAATTGCTCAATCCTTCAATCCCTGTGGGATCGACCTCACTCCCGTGAGTTATTATTACTTGATGCGACCCGGTGCACTTGCCGGTTAAGTGTGGGTGTTTTGCAGAAATTCGTTTTTCCACAAAAATATCCTATCAACAGTGACTTCAGAGCAGTTGCTGGTGGGCAGTATAGAATGCCCAATGAAGTCCAGCCATCCCCTAGCAACTGGTTGAGATCACTACTAGAAAATTAGTTATTACAGACGGATATTTCCGACGAATTTTATCCTACGGAAATACAGAGGGAATTTCAGAGGGATTTTTTGTCAGAAAATAAAAGAAATGAATTAACATAAATTACAGACGGAAAAGAGAATCCGTCGATAATTCCGTCGGAAAAATTAATTTTTTTTCCATAAGAAATGGTTACAGACGAAAAATCCGTCTGTAATTAAATAGACAAAATACTGCGTTTTATTAAATTATTACAGACGAAAAATCCGTCTGTAATTTAAATTTCCTGTCGGAAATATTGAGGTAACCCTAATTTTATCACCACCCATTCACACTCCATTCACACTCATCCCTCGAACGTTTCCAGCAGCCCTCATCCCTCGAACTCTTCTCCTCCGGTAGAAGGTGGTGTCGCCGCCGGCGGGGACAGACCGTGGGTGCCCTCGTCATCTGGGGAAGCTCTACTCGGCCCTCTTCACATCGTTCCTCCTCTTCTCGCCGTTGCACGAAGTTCTGAGTTGAGCTCGTGGCATCGCCGTCGCGAAGGGTTCCTCCCCTCCTCGCCGTCCATTGTTTCTGATTCTTTGCTCCTCGCCGGTTTGTGATTTTGTGATTTAATCTCTGCTCCTCGCCCTCGTTGTTTCTGATTTTGTGATTTCATTTCTGATTTTGTGATTTAATCTCTGCTTCCTTTAATTCTCAAAGGTGCTTGATCTGCGGTTTTGCCTCTTATTTCCATTTCTCTCTCTCTCTCTCTCTCTCTCTCTCACGTTTTCTTAGTAGCCAAACAACTTGTTCTTGTTCTTGTTCTTGTTCAGGTAGTAGTTGCTGTGTGTATTGGCTTTGATGTTTGTGCAAAGGAGTTGAAGATTGACCACCCTTGAAGTTTGGTAAATGTGGTCATTCATATCTTCAAAATTTGCTTCAGGTGCCACTCTTCACAGTTTTTCAGTTTTTCAAACCTAATTTCTCTGTTTATTCTTTTGTTAATTGTTATAATTACTGTTTTTTATTTTTTATTCATATTAATTTCTTGTATTGTTTGCTTGATAGAGTATATTTTCTTCTACGATGATAAGCTTTTTTTCTTTTTTTCAACTTTTTTATTTTCCGATTTGATTTGATTTATTTTGGGGTTGATGGATGATGCTGCTAATCACTTAACTTTGCTTGATTCATGCATCCAGCCATATCCAGTGAGAGAAAGGTTTTGATGTTGTCATGATAGGTTTTAGTGAATTACATCATAGTTTGATTTTATTACTAGCTACTTGGGTTTGTGATCATCCAAGATTATCCCTCTCCAGGTGAAAGAATAACTTCCTCACAAATGAGATTAGGAGAAGACTCTTCCATTAAAATGACAGCTTTTTTCCAAATTGATATATTAAAATGACAAATTTCAGCATGAAAGTTAAATACACCAGAGAATTCGCCAATTAATTTTAGATGCAAAGTGACCTAATCTCCTAACCTCATTTTATTGTATTTTTTAGTAAAGTGTAGATCTAAAACACTTTGATATCAGAAAATACGCATTCAAATTTAAAGCCTGATAGTTTATTTCTAACACAGGTTGGAGAAGGTGGCACCCAACTTTCTGGAGGACAGAAGCAGAGAATTGCTATAGCTGATTGGGAGTAGCAAAGGTGGTTGAGAACGACGTGTTTGTTTTGATGAACAAAGAACGAACATGTATGCTCTCTATGCTCCCATCCTTTTCATTCTCTCCTTCCCCTTTGTTTAATTTTCATTATTGCTTGTTCCCTACTGCAATTAAAAGGAAGCTAAGCTAAGCTAAGCTAAAATACTGTAAGTAATGCTTTATAATCTCTTTTTGACACTTTTTTTTGTTGGCATTATGCTTTATTTATTTATATTTTTTTTGCTGTTGTAAAGATTAATTTTTTATTCAAAAATTGAATACTGCTATCTATACTTCACTTATGGATACTGCTTTGGTGTGGAGTTGACTATTGATAACATCATAGCTGAGTACTTCTGTGACAGATTCAATCTCAAGCTACACACTGTTAGGATCATTGCTTCCAGTTTTGGATTGGCGAATCTTTTCTCCAGGCCCGGTGGAGGGTTCATATCTGATGCAGTTTCAAAGAGGTTTGGAATGAGGGGTAGGCTCTGGGCCTTGTGGCTTTGCCAAACATTCGCTGGTGTCCTCTGCATAATTCTTGGGCTTGTTGGATCTTTGAGTGTTTCTGTTGTTGTTATGATCATATTCTCTGTGTTTGTTCAAGCTACTTGTGGCATGACCTTTGGAATTGTTCCTTTTGTCTCAAGACGGTTTGTGTTCTTCTTCTTCTTTTATTCTCTTTAGAGTTATCTTTAGTTCCATTGAATTGCTTTCCATTTTCTCCAGAGTGTTCTTTTAGTAAAGTTCAGACTCATTGATACAAAGAGGACAAAAATAGAAGTAAAAGAAAAAGTGGAATAGGATAGGTTCTTTTTTCTTTTTGGAAGTCATTGATCATCCTTACCTATGTACTTGGTTGAGATATTGAATTTGATTCTCTGGCATATAGTACATGGTTCATGCATCATATTTAGATTTGGAGAAATATTGAAGCCATTCATGATTTTTTATTCATAAATTGAAGCCACTCATAATTCTTGCTTCTTTTTTATTTGATGAAGTGCGTGCATCAACAATCAACATGCTTCTCAGTTCAATCTTTTGATTACAATATAGGGGGTTAAAATATTTTAAGTTGACTTTTTGAAGCCATTTCTTTTCTCTCTTAAATAATACTTGCTTTGGACATAACTTCTTAGGTGATTTTAGATATAATTGAAGAAGTTGAGAATGTATGAAGCTGAAAATCAGATTTATTGATCTTTTTAATTAGGATTGTTTTTGAAAATCAGATTTTTCTAGCAACATAAGCTGATACAAGAACACTCTTAGTGGCAGTAGTTGTTGTTAGTAATAAAAAAGTAGTAGTTGTTGTTAATAATAAAAAATGTTTAATGTTTGATTATTTATTTCATCTGGAGAATGCAGTGCACTATGTTGGGACTTTGGAAGATGGAACCAAGTTTGATTCCAGTAGGGATAAAGATCAACCTATAAAGTTCACTCTTGGTCAAGGTATTTATTAAAGCAAGTACTGCTTGTTTTTTGATGCCTTGTTTTTCTTGAACAATCAATACATGACTACATAAATTTTTGACATTGATCTTTGAAACCCAGGGGTATGGATCTTTTTTATTGCGGGATTTGCCCTTTGATGCTATTCAGTTTTGCATCTATGAGCAGATTAGGATGAGTTATATGGCTGCGGTAAATTTCTCAAGCTCTATAGTTATATGTTTTGTTGCACTGTATTTCTTGATAGAGGATGTGATTGCCATTCCATTTTTAGGCCCGAAGAAATTTGAATGATCCAGAAAATGCAATTATTGGTGCATTTGCAGGTAATTAAATATTTAAATGACATCAGAAGACTACTCCTATATATATATATATATATATATAGACACACGTGTACACATACTAAGTTGTAGGCTTGTAGCACAACATAGATCCCCATTCTCTTAATTAACCTCTTAAGGTGTGTGATTGCTGCTAACACAGAAGCACTTAAAGCATTATACCAGTGTTAAAATGTGATTAACAATCTTGTTTTTCTAGGTGCACTAACTGGAGCTATAACAACTCCCCTTGATGTCATCAAGACAAGATTAATGGTTCAGGTTAAATAATCCTGTTTCCTACTACTTTTCTTTTGCTGTATTCTTCCTTTTCAATCTCGTTTTCACATGAAACTCGTATAACGCCATATGCAGATGATTCCATGTTATGTACTGTAATCCGCATGCAAATCAGTAAGAATATCCAGTTTCAATTATCAATCCATTAACAAAGTTCTCATTTTCTTCCTAAAGGGATCTGCAAACCAATATAATGGAATCGTAGATTGTGTTCAAACAATTATCAAGGAAGAAGGACCTAGTGCACTTTTAAAGGTATGGGTTTTTTGCTTTCTTGGACACACCAGCTTGAGTGGTAACTTTTAGCATGGTCCAAATTCTCACCAAATTATGAACTGTACCTTAACTGCTCAGAGCAGGTTTAGAAAGCTATTGCCAAAATTGGTTTGCTGATCAGCCAAAATTGAATGCTTCCATTGGTTTGCTGATAAAAAAATTGGTTTGCTGATCAGCCAAAATTGAATGCTATGAACTTGAACTTGAAATACTCATTGTTCAGTAGGTAGTTTAGAGCAAAGTTTTACAATAAAAGGAGATAATTAACAGAAGAGACATACTCACACCGTAGAGAGACCTGCTATTAAGAACATTAGACTCATCTTATTTTTACTTATTGCGGTTAAGGGTGCTTTATTTTTTTTAGCAGCAAAGTGTTAAGAATGATCACTATTGACTATGCAACATATATTCTGGATTTTGTGGTGTGAGTTGAGATTTTGTTCACTATTGACTATGCAACATATATTATGGATTTTGTGCATTATTTGCATCATGGTGTTACATTCTCGATCCTTTATTGGTCAACATCTAATTATTTTAATTTTTTTAGGTACTACTATTTCAGCACATGAATGATCTGGTCTTAGAGAATATTTGTGACCGTGTGAGGAAAGCTGGGATGATGAAGAAGAAGCAGCAGCAGAAAGAGCAAGTGAAGTGAATTTTGCAGATGAGATAAATGGAATTAATACAGGGCCTCCTTCACCAACTTCATCTATTAATTATTAGAGCAGCGAAAATTGTTCAAATAAGTTAGGAAATTGAATAGGAGTTGTTTGCAATATAGGTCTTTTAATTTACTAGTATGAGAAAAATCATTAACAACTTTTAATTTATTCAATAGACTTTGTTGATGTATGTTTGTTTACTTATTATTATAGTTGATGTATCAATACACTTTGTTTATATTTTGAATTATATTGACTTGCTTGTTTATAGTAGTTTTTTTCTTAGTTTGATAATACGATGAATTTGTTTATTTTTTGAAATATTATAAATATTTGAATACAAATTAGATAAAAAATTCTACTAAATTTATATTTATTTTGTATGAAAACAAGTTTATTTTGTAATTGGAAAAATTAAAAAAATTCTATTTTACCTTACTGACGGATTTACAGACAGATTTTCTGTCTGTAATCAGAGTGTGAGATGATTTTCCAAAGTTCAAATTACAGACGGAAAATCTGTCGAAAAATCTGTCTGTAATTACAGACGGAAAATCCATCGAAAAATCCGTCTGTAATTACAGACGGAAAATCCGTCAGAAAATTCATCTATAATTACAGACAGAAAATCTGTCAGAAAATCCGTTTGTAATTACAGATGGAAAGTCCGTCAAAAAGTTCGTCGCCTTCGGGAAATGGATAGAGAATTTACAGAGGGAAAATCCGTCGGTAACTGGTAAAAATCCGTCTGTAATTTTCCAACAGAAAAAAAATCCGTCGGTAAATAATTTCCGACAGGACTTTTACAGAGGGACAAAATCCGTCGGTAATTTCGTCGGTAACCAAAAATCTGTCTGTAATAAAGACTAAATCTGTCTGTAAATTTGTCTGTATTAATCCATTTTCTAGTTGTGGATCTCCTCTCTTGAGTTGATTTGGGACACCTTTTGTGTTGGTTATCCACTTGGTTCCAGGGATGCATATGTCCTCTAGAGCTTGGTCCAATCGCTTATCAAATCTCACCATTCTCCTATTAAAGGATTCTGGATCATCTTGTAGTCGAGGCAGCTTGAAGACCTCTCTTATTTTGTCCAGGTGGAAGTAAATAATCTTCCCTCTGACCATGGTTTGAAAGGTATAGAAGGTGGTTCCAGTCATTCTCTGCTTATCTGTTTGCCACAGATTTGAGTAGAATTCCTGAACCATGTTTCTACCCACCTTTGTCTCAGGATTAGCTAGAATTTTCCAGCCCCTGTTTCGAATTTGCTCTTGGATCTCCAGATATTCTTCTTCTTTCAGATCGAATTTAACTTCCGGGATCACTGACCTTAGACCCATTATTTTGTGGTAATGGTCTGCCTGTTCTTTGGTTAAGAACCTCTCTTGATTCCAAAGTGGTTTTGGAGTGTTCTCTTTCTTGCCTCTTGAAGTGGTTTGTTTTGCCTTAGGAGCCATGATCTTAGTGAATCTCAGCTCAGTGATCACAAAAAATACACCAAACTTAGAGGTTTGCTTTTCCTCAAGCAAAAGAAAAGAAAGGAGAGGAATAGAAGGAGAGTCAAATTCGAGTTATGGAGGAGAGGGGGAGGCCGATTGTGAATTTATAAGAGGGGAGGGATGGGTTCGAAAATTAAAAAAAAAAAGATATGATAGAAGGTATGATTTGTAAAAGATAAATATGATATGAAAAAGATGAAATTTTAAAATTGAAAAGATATGAGAGAATTGAAAAAGATAAATCTGAATTTGAAAAGATAATATGATGGGTTGAAAAGATTTGAGAAGAAATTAAAAAGATAGATGAGTTTTGAAAAAGATTTGAAAAGAAATTGAAGAAGATTTGAGAAAGATTTTTAGGATTAAAGAAAAATTTATTTTTGATTTGTTTTATTTTTTTGAAATTGAAATTGAAAGATGATAAATTGTAACATGTTTATGCAAGAAATTTTGGATGGAACCATGAAAATTTGAAAAAAATTTGAGTTGGAAACAAAACTTCCTCCCCTCCACATTCCTGGCGTTAAACGCCCAGAATGGCACCCATTCTGGCGTTTAACGCCCATTTGCTGCTTTTTTTGGGCGTTTAATGCCCAGCCAGGTACCCTGGCTAGCGTTAAACGCCAGAAAGCCTTCATCACTGGGCGTTTTTCTAAATGCCCAGGATGCTGCAATTCTGGCGTTAAATGCCCAGAAAGGTATCTTTATGCCATTCTGGCGTTTAACGCCCATAATACCCCTTACTGGCGTTTTTGTGCCAGTGAGCTCCTTTTCTCTGCTTTATGCTCTGAATTCTTCTGTAACTCTGTGAACTCCTACAATTGTTAATTAACCTTGAGGATAATTTATATCAAACTCATATAATTATTATTTAAAAAACAAATAAACCTTGCTAATGGCTGGGTTGCCTCCTAGCAAGCACTTCTTTATTGTCTTTAGATGGACCTTACTGGGCTTTTAATCTAGTCTCAGCTTTGAGCATTCTTGCTCAACATTGCCTTCAAGATAATGCTTGACTCTCTGTCTATTAACAATGAACTTCTTATTAGAATCAATGTCTTGAAGCTCCACATAGCCAGATGGTGACACACTTGTAATCACATATGGTCCCCTCCACTGGGATTTTAATTTCTTGGGGAATAATCTGAGCCTAGAGTTAAATAACAGAACCTTCTGTCCTGGTTCAAAGACTCTGGATGACAGTTTCTTATCATGCCACCTTTTTGCTTTCTCCTTGTAAATTTTTGCATTTTCGAAAGCATTGAGTCTGAATTCCTCTAGCTCATTTAACTGGAGTAATCTCTTCTCTCCAGCTAACTTAGCATCCAGGTTTAAGAATCTGGTTACCAAGTAGGCCTTATGCTCCAGTTTCATGGGTAGATGACAGGCCTTGCCATACACAAGCTGGTATGGAGAGGTTCCTATAGGAGTCTTGAATGCTATTTTGTATGCCTACAGAGCATTATCCAAGCTTTTTGCTCAATCCCTTCTACGGACAATTACAGTCTATTTTAGGATTCTTTTTAGTTCTCTATTAGAGACTTCAGCCTGCCCATTTATCTGTGGATGATATGGAGTTGCTACTTTGTGGCTAATTCCATATCGGACCATAGCAGAGTAAAGCTGTTTACTGCAGAAATGAGTGCCCCCATCACTGATTAGTACCCTAGGGACACCAAACCTGTTGAAGATATGTTTCTGGAGGAACTTCAGCACTGTCTTAGTATCATTAGTGGGTGTTACAATTGCCTCTACCCATTTAGATACATAGTCTACTGCCACCAGAATATACGTGTTTGAGTATGATGGTGGAAAAAGCCCCATGAAGTCAATACCCCATACATCAAACAACTCAATCTCCAAGATCCCTTGTTGAGGCATGGCGTAACCATGAGGCAGATTACCAACTCTCTGGCAGCTGTCACAGTTACGTACAAACTCTCGAGAGTCTCTATAGAGAGTAGGCCGGTAGAAGCCACATTGGAGAACCTTGGTGGCTGTTCGCTCACCTCCGAAATGGCCTCCATATTGTGATCCATGGCAATTAATAAAATACTATTTTATGGTTTATCTTGTGCTCAATTGAGTGGTTTTTATCAACTCTTTACCCACTTATTCATACTATTTGCGTGGTTTTACATTTGCCTTCCTAATTATGTGCTTTGATTAAAAACATGCTTCTTTGGCCTTAAGTTCCCTATGTTTAATCCTCTCCTATTACCATTAGATGTCTTGATATGTGTGTTAAGTGATTTCAGAGTTTATAGGGCAGGAATGGCTCAGAGGATGGAAAGGAAGCATGCAAAAGTAGAAGGAATGCAAGAAGTTGGAGAAATTGCTAAGCTGTCCAACTTGACCTCTTCACACTCAAACGGCTATAACTTTAGCTACAGAGGTCCAAACGATGCGGTTCTAGTTGCGTTGGAAAGCTAACGTCTGAGGCTTCGATTTGATATATAATATGCCATAGTTGCCCTGACGCTAAGTGACGCGAACGCGTGCTCTACATGGACGCGTCGCAATAACGAAAAATCAGCGTGTTTAAATTCGCAACCAGCGAATTCTGGGCTATTTCTGACCCAATTCTCGGTCCAGAAAATATAGATTAGAGGCTATAAAGTGGGAGAATGCATCCATTCATAAGGAGGCTTTCATATTCACAATTTTAGATTATTAGATGTAGTTTTTAGAGAGAGAGGTTCTCTCCTCTCTCTTAGGATTTAGAATTAGGATTCACTTCAGTTTATGATTATTTCATCTTCTTCAATTACAGGTTCAATGTTCCTTTTATTTACTTTTCCAATTAAATTTATGAATTCCCATGTTAAGAATTGAATGTTTTATTTAATATAATTTGAGGTATTTCAGATTTGACTTTGCTTTGCTTTATTTAGATGAATGCTTTTAATTTAATTTAGATATTTTCTCTCTTGGCTTTGGTTGAGTCATTGGAAACACTTGAGTTATCAAACTCATTGTTGATTGAAAATTGGAATTCTTCAAGAATTAATTCGAGTTCCAATAACTCTAACTTTTCCCAAGGAAAGACTAGGATCTGAGGAATAAAAATTAATTCATCCACTTAACTTACCTTCATAGTTAGAGGTTAACAAAGTGGGAGAAAAATCCAATTCTCATTACAATTGATAAGGATAACCAGGATAGCACTTCCAGTTTTCATACCTTGCCAAGAGTCTATTTTATAGTTATTTATTTTATTCTTATTATCATTCAACATACTGCTTCCTTACTTTCAAAACCCCCAATTTACAAAACTCATAACCAATAATAAGAACACCTCCCTGCAATTCCTTGAGAAGACGACCCGAGGTTTGAATACTTCGGTTATCAATTTATTTAGGGGTTTGTTACTTGTGACAACCAAAACTTTTGTAAGAAAGGTTGATTGCTTGGTTTAGTAACTATACTTGCAACGAGAGTTTACTATAACTTCTAAACCATCAATCTTCAGTTCTTCAAAATGGCGCCGTTGCTGGGGAATTGCAAACGTGTGCCTTATTATTGGTTATTGTAAATATTTTCTTTTTGCTTGTTTATTTGTTTTATTTTTGTTTTTATTTTAGCTTTTTCATAAATTAAGAGGTTATTGGTTTTTATTTAGTTATTAAAAAAAATTTTCAAAAATTTTTTTTTTTGGTGTTCATCTTGATCTTCAAGTTGTTCTTCGTGTTCATCTTGACCTTCAAGTTGTTTTCTTCGTTTTGATCTAAAAATTTTAAGTTTGGTGTCATTTTATTGTTTTTCTCTTTCCTCATTAAATTCAAAAATTCAAAATTTAAAACTCGAATTTTAAATTTCAAATTTCAATTTCCAAAATTCAAATTAAAAAAAAATTAAATTCAAATTTCAAAATTTCAAATTTCAATTTTTAAAATTTAAATGTAAAAATTTAAAATTCAAATTTCAAATTTCAAAATTTAAAATTTCTAAATTCAAATTTTAGATTTAAAATTTAAAATTTCAAAATTCAAGTTTCAAAATTTAATTTTCAAATTCAAAATTTAAATAACCTTTTAATTTAAAATTTGTTTTTATTTTCATTTTTAATTTTTATTTGCTATTATGAATTCTCACCCCCATCACTTTGAGTTTGGTTCCAATGCTGTTGCAAGGAATGGAAATTATAACAGGAACATGCATCAAGGTCAAAACAATCAGAGATGGAAGGAGCCAAGAGGATCTGATCAACCCTTTAGGCAACAACACCTTCCAGGATACCATGGACAAAGACCATCCTACAATGCATGCCAAGACAATAGATATGGTGGACCCCCTTATAGTTACCAGCAAGCTCCATCATATGCCAATGAACCACCTCCTCAAAATAGCTTTGGACCACCATACTCACAAGCCCCTTACCACCAAACACCCTCATATGATCCTAACCCTTATCCACCATACCAACCACCTTGTGAGCCATATGAACCATATCAAGAACCACCACTTCCTTATGTACCATGTCCATATCCATCACCTCAAGACTCAACAGAGCGTTTCAAGGAAGCAATGGAAAGACTTAATGCAACCCTTTGCCAGCTGGACCAAGCAATAAATCAATTACCTTCCAAACATTCGGACATTCAGGGAACCCCCATGCCTTCATGTGGGCAATCTAATGAAGAACATAGCATAAAGGAGATACTAGAAACTCCAGTGGATAGTAAGGAGCATGACTTTGTACTGGAACAAGTGGAGAAAGTCGAAATTATCGAAGAAGAAGAATTGGTTACAGACTTAGGAGATGTTGAACCTCTATGGGAAAGTCAGGTTATAAAACCTCCTTCCAAGGCAATTGAAATTAATGCTGAGGAAGGTGTACAACCTCTAAGGCATACCATGGTTGAAGACTTGGAAGAGGTTGATCAAGAAATGGAGACTAAAGAAGCAGAAGCACAACCTCCCATACCCTTGGTGAGCAATGAAGAAAAGATTGAACTGGAAGAAAGCTACCAAGAGGAAGAGGTTAAAATTGAAGAAGCTTGCAAAGAGATGGAAGTTGTCAAAGAAGAGCACAAGGGAGTGGAGCTGGAAATCACCTTGCCAAAGTTATTGAAGACCCCTCCCCCTAAGTTTCCATCATCCTTCACAACATTCAAGTGGGTAAAATTCATATCCCTTAGCTTTCTAATTCCACTTGAATATGGGCTACTGGAGACGGATGGTCAACTTAGAGCTCTTTGTGGCATAAAGAGTAAGAGGAAGATGGTCAGTGGTAAGAATTGTCCTACAAGGTTCATTATGGTTGGAAGCTCAAAGTTTAAACGCAAAGGTTGGTATAAAGCTCAACTGAATGGGTCTAGGAAGTTGGTTGGCCGCTTTAGTGAGAATTCAGATTGCTTGCCACCCGGATGGAATCATGATGGTCAACAAGAATACGGGTGCAATAGCAAGGTTTGGGATCCTGGAATCTGTTCTGACATCCAACACCCCGGGAGCCTAAGAATCTGTTTGAAGCTGCTCAAAGGCTTTATGTGCCTAGTTTGGGATCCCGGAGGCCATTGGAATTACAAACATTGGTGGAGATTCCTGGATGAGTTCAAGCACAAGCCACCATAACAGGAAGCTCACCAAATGTCCAACTTAAGGACTTTAACTAAAAGTGCTAGGTGGGAGACAACCCACCGTGGTATGATCGTTCCTTTTTCATTTTTATTTAGCTTTATTTGTTTTCGAGTTTTATTTTATTTTATTGTATTGAACCTGGAGTTTTGCATAACATTCATATTAGCATTGCATTCTGCATTTTTCATGCATACAAAAAAAAAGGTACGCACGCGACGCGGCAGCGTCACCAGTACATTGGAAAGAAAAGAAATCAAATAGAAAGTCACGCGAGAGCGTGGCTGGAGGCGCGCCTTTAGCATAATTTGACCCCACGCGACCGCGTCGCTGACGCAACCGCGTCATGTGGCAAAAGAGCCTTCCACGCGTCCGCGTCCCCCACGCGACCGCGTGGCTCTGTGGAATCGACGTAAATAGGTGTATGGCAGTAAGTTGGGCTGGAATAGGACTGGAATGGTGCTAGACGCACAAGTCCTACGACGCGACCGCGTGCCCCACGCGTCCGCGTTGCCCTCCGATCTTGGCCATCCACGCGATCGCGTCAACCACGCGACCGCGTCACCCAATATTTTGGTCAAAAGAGTTTCGAACAGAGAGTTGTGCGAGCACGAGGCTACCCTCGCGCCACTCGCACAGGTCATGTCATGCATCCGCGTGACCGACGCGACCGCGTCGAATCATTTAAGCTCTGCTCGCGCGAACGCGTACCCCACGCGTCCGCGTCGCTCGCGCCGCACAGCTCATCCAACTCTGCCAAAAATATCTTATCTTTTTCCTTCCCAAATCTTAATTTTTCTTCTATCTTTTCTTCTTTCTTCTTTCTTCTTTCTTTCTTACTTTATTTCTTTCACTTCTCATTCCTTTTCACCTTCATTCTATTTTACTTAATTTATTTGCATATTTCATTCATTGCATTTTAATTTTGTGCATATTTTTATTTTTCTTTTCTAAATTTCTTATTTTACCATTGGTGTTAAATATTCTTATTCAACTGTTGCATCTTTTCTTGAATTATTTTGGTGCTAAGTGACTTGTTTTACACTATGGGATGATATTAATTATCTGCCAATGCCAATCTTTTATGATACTTGCACTTCATTTGCATTGACATGAACTTATATTGATATTTTCATTACCCACACTCCTCCCCTTTGTTGCAAATTTTGTACCACTGGTATGCCATGGCTTCTATTGTTTTCTCACGTACATGTTGAAGCTTCCATGTAAATGAGACCCTTTTCATTTGGCATTAACCCACCCATACTTGATTTATTTTCTTATCTCTATTTCTGGGTTACTTTTCTTCCCTTTTTCTTTCAGGATGGCCACCCGGAAGGGAACCGGAAGACGTTTACATGGGGAAACAAGACAAGTTGGAACAACCCATCCACCTGCACATCTCAGCATGCACCGAGGACGGTGCAATCTTTAAGTGTGGGAAGGTTGATACCGATCTCCATGGGTTAGTTACTCTTCTATCTCAACACCAACGGTTTATTTTCCTTGTTAGTTGTTGCATTTGCATGTTTGATTGCATGATTATTTGATTTTGTGCATATTTTACCACTTGGTTGAAGAAATATTTTCTTTTTCAAAAAACTTTCAGAGCATTTCACTAATTTGAATAAAATTTAATGTTACACTTGTTTGAAGAAATATTATACTAGAACATGGTTTAGAGCTCGAACACATAAAACCTGTGAGATTTTTGAGCCTATTTGAATTGGTTGCATTTTACCAACCAATATTTTATTTTTGGTGTGTGTTTTTCTCTCTAAAATTGTGATCTTTTGTCTTGCTTAATTCTATATTTCCATTATTTGATGTATGCATACACTTACATGATTGAGGCCTTTGTTTCACTGAGCTTACATACCCATATGGCCTTACCCTTTCATTCCTTGCAAACCAATGTTGAGCTTATTATACCCCTTTGTTCTTTACTTTAGCACATCATTAACTCTAAGCGAAAAACAATAATGTCCTTAATTTGAATCCTTGGTTAGCTTAGACTAGTGAGAGTGCTTATGATTTAAGTATGGGAAAAGTTGAATTTGGAAACATTTGGTTTGAGAATTGAGTATGTTAGAATTTTCTGAAAATGTGAAAAAAATGTTTAGGACATGATTCATGCATCCAATAATTTAATCATATGCATTGAGAAAAAAAAAAGAAAAAAATAATATAGATATATATAAAAAAAATAAAAAAAGGAGAAAAAGAAAAGAAAAGAAAAAAAAAGAGCAAATAAGAAAAAGGGGACAAAATGCCCCAAAGTAAGTGGTGAAAACAATGCATATGTACTGTAATTGAAATTAGAATGTATGAATATGTGGAAAACATGGTTAATGGATAGTTAGATGGTGTATTATGATTACATGGATTGTCTAAGTTAGGTGGAAAGTTTAAGTTAATTAAGGATTCAGATTTTAGTCCACTTAGCCAAATACAATCCTACCTTGACCCTAACCCCATTACAACCCTTAAAAGACCTCTTGATATGTGTATCTGTGCATTAAATTTATGTTGATTGTTAGATGAAGAGCAAGCCTTAGAAAGCAAGGTTAGTAGAGAATTGAGAGAATCGAACCTTAAACACTTGAGTGATTAGAGTGTATACACTACCAGTGAGGGTTCGATGCTCAGTCCCTTGTTCCCTGCTTTCACGAGCTATTTTCTTCTTGCAAGTCTATTTGTACTTCATTTTCATGATTTGAATTAGTGAAATCCAATTCATATTTGCTCTTGGAAGATTTATTTACTTTTAACTAAGTAGGTAGAAACATTTTGCATGTAGTTGCATTCATATAAGATAGGTTGCATTTCATACATTTTACCATTCCTCTTCACTTCTTTTATAGCTTCTCTTGAGCTTAGCATGAGGACATGCTAATGTTTAAGTGTGGGGAGGTTGATAAACCACTATTTTATGGTTTATCTTGTGCTCAATTGAGTGGTTTTTATCAACTCTTTACCCACTTATTCATACTATTTGCATGGTTTTACATTTGCCTTCCTAATTATGTGCTTTGATTGAAAACATGCTTCTTTGGCCTTAAGTTCCCTATGTTTAATCCTCTCCTATTAACATTAGATGCCTTGATATGTGTGTTAAGTGATTTCAGAGTTTATAGGGCAGGAATGGCTCAGAGGATGGAAAGGAAGCATGCAAAAGTGGAAGAAATTCAAGAAGATGGAGAAATTGCTAAGCTGTCCAGCCTGACCTCTTCTCACTCAAACGGCTATAACTTTAGCTACAGAGGTCCAAACGACGGGGTTCTAGTTGCGTTGGAACGCTAACATCTGGGGCTTCGATTTGATATATAATATGCCATAGTTATCCTGACGCTAGGCGACGCGAACGCGTGCTCCACGCGGATGCGTCGCAGTGACAAAAAATCAGCGTGTTTGAATTCGCAACCAGCGAATTCTGGGCTGTTTCTGACCCAATTCTCGGCCCAGAAAATACAGATTAGAGGCTATAAAGTAGGGGAATGCATCCATTCATAAAAAGGCTTTCATATTCACAATTTTAGATTATTAGATGTAGTTTTTAGAGAGAGAGGTTCTCTCCTCTCTCTTAGGATTTAGAATTAGGATTCACTTCAGTTTATGATTATTTCATCTTCTTCAATTACAGGTTTAATGTTCCTTTTATTTACTTTTCCAATTTAATTTATGAATTCCCATGTTAAGAATTGAATGGTTTATTTAATATAATTTGAGGTATTTCAGATTTGACTTTGCTTTGCTTTATTTAGATGAATGCTTTTAATTTAATTTAGATATTTTTTCTCTTGGTTTTGGTTGAGTCATTGGAGACACTTGAGTTATCAAACTCATTGTTGATTGAAAATTAGAATTCTTCAAGAATTAATTCGAGTTCCAATAACTCTAACTTTTCCCAAGGAAAGACTAGGATCTGAGGAATAAAAATTAATTCATCCACTTAACTTACCTTCATAGTTAGAGGTTAACAAAGTGGGAGAAAAATCCAATTCTCATTACAATTGATAAGGATAACCAGGATAGGACTTCCAGTTTTCATACCTTTCCAAGAGTCTATTTTATAGTTATTTATTTTATTCTTATTATCATTCAACATACTGCTTCCTTACTTTGAATACCCCCAATTTACAAAACTCATAACCAATAATAAGAACACCTCCCTGCAATTCCTTGAGAAGACGACCCGAGATTTGAATACTTCGGTTATCAATTTATTTAGGGGTTTATTACTTGTGACAACCAAAACTTTTGTAAGAAAGGTTGATTGCTTGGTTTAGTAACTATACTTGCAACGAGAGTTTACTATAACTTCTAAACCATCAATATTCAGTTCTTCAGCAATGCCATAAGATCTTCTGTGCCTCTTCCTTGGACACATATCTACGGATTATTCTATCTGCACATCTCTTAAAGAGATATGGTTCATCCCATAAGTAGTACTTTGCATCAGAGATCAATTTCTTTATTTGCTGCCTGCTGTACTCTTTGGGTATGAATCTTACAGCTTTATAGTTTGCAATGTCTGCAAACCCTGGTGTTTCCTGAATGGCAAATAATTGCTCATCCAGAAAGGTTTTAGAGATCTCAATAGAGGGGGAGGACGCCCCTTCTACTGGTTCTATCCGGGACAGATGATCAGCCACTTGGTTTTCTGTTCCTTTTCTGTCTCTTATTTCTATATCAAACTCTTGCAGAAGCAACACCCAACTTATGAGCCTGGGTTTTGAAACCTACTTTGTAAGTAGATATTTAAGAGCAGCATGGTCAATGTACACAATCACTTTTGATCCTACTAAGTATGATCTAAACTTGTCAATGGCATAAACCACTACAAGCAGCTCTTTTTCTGTAGTTGTGTAATTTTTCTGTCATCATTTAAAACACGGCTAGCATAATAAATGACATGCAGAAGCTTGTTATGCCTCTGTCCCAGTACTGCACCAATGGCATGGTCACTAGCATCACACATTAGTTCGAATGGTAATATCCAGTCTGGTGCAGAAATAACTGGTGTTGTGACCAGCTTAGCTTTCAGAGTTTCAAACCCCTGCAGATACTTTGTGTCAAACATAAATGGCATGTCAGCAGCTACCAGATTGCTCAGAGGTTTTACAATTTTTGAAAAATCCTTTATAAACCTCCTATAGAATCCTGCATGCCCCAGAAAGCTTCTGATTGCCTTAACATTGGCAGGTGGTGGTAATTTTTCAATTACCTCTACTTTAGCTTGATCCACTTCTATTCCCTTGTTTGAAATTTTATGCCCAAGGACAATTCCTTCAGTCACCATAAAGTGACATTTTTCCCAGTTTAAAACTAGGTTGGTCTCTTGGCATCTTTTCAGAACAAGTGCTAAATGGTCAAGGCAGGAGCTGAATGAGTCTCCAAACACTGAAAAGTCATCCATGAAGACTTCCAGAAATTTTTCTACCATATCAGAGAAGATAGAGAGCATGCACCTCTGAAAGGTTGCAGGTGCATTGCACAGACCAAAAGGCATCCTTCTGTAGGCAAATACTCCATAAGGACATGTGAATGTTGTTTTTTCTTGGTCCTGAGGATCTACTGCAATTTGGTTGTAACCTGAATAGCCATTCAAAAAGTAGTAATATTCATGACCTGCTAGTCTCTCTAGCATCTGGTCTATGAATGGTAAAGGAAAATGATCCTTCCTGGTGGCTGTATTGAGCCTTCTGTAGTCAATACACATACGCCACCCTGTAACTGTTCTTGTAGGAACCAGTTCGTTTTTTTCATTATGAACCACTGTCATGCCTCCTTTCTTGGGGACAACTTGGACAAGGCTCACCCAGGCGCTATCAAAAATACGATAAATAATCCCAGCCTCCAGTAAGTTGGTGACCTCTTTCTGCACCACCTCCTTCATGGCTAGATTTAGCCGCCTCTGTGGTTGAACCACTGGCTTAGCATCATCCTCCAATAGGATTTTGTGTATGCATCTTGCTGGGATGATGCCCTTAAGATCACTTATGGACCACCCAAGAGCTGTCTTGTGTGTCCTTAGCACTTGAAGTAGTGCTTTCTCTTTCTGTGGATTTAAAACAGAGCTTATGATTACCGAAAAAGTGTCACCTTCTCCCAGAAATGCATATTTCAGGGATGGTGGTAGTGGTTTGAGCTCGAGTTTAGGAGGTTTCTCCTCTTGCTGAGGAATTTTCAGAGGTTCTTTTATTTCCTCTGATTCCTCCAGATTAGGCTGAACATCTTTAAAGATGTCTTCTAGCTCTGATTCGAGACTCTTAGCCATGTTGATTTCCTCTACCAGGGAGTCAATAATATCAACGCTCATGCAGTCATTTAATGTGTCTGGATGCTGCATAGCTTTGACAGCATTTAACTTGAACTCATCCTCATTGACTCTCAAGGTCACTTCCCCTTTTTGGACATCAATGAGGGTTCGTCCAGTTGCTAGGAAAGGTCTTCCTAGAATGAGAGTTGAACTCTTATGGTCCTCCATTTCCAGCACTACAAAGTCAGTGGGAAAGACAAATAGCCCAACTCTGACAATCATATCCTCAATTATGCCTGATGGGTACTTAATGGAGCCATCAGCAAGTTGAAGACAGATCCGGGTTGGTTTGACCTCTTCAGTCAAGCCAAGCTTTCTGATAGTGGATACAGGAATTAGGTTGATACTTGCTCCAAGATCACATAGAGCTGTCTTGGTACAAGTACCCTATAATGTGCATGATATCATAAAGCTCCCAAGATCCTTATACTTTTCTGGTAAGCTCTTTAAAATGATTGCACTACACTCTTCAATGAGGAAGACTTTTTCAGTTTCCCTCCAATCCTTCTTATGACTTAAGATCTCTTTCATGAACTTAGCATAAGAGGGTATTTGCTCAAGTGCCTCTGCAAACGGAATCTTGATTTCAAGAGTCCTGAGATATTCTGCAAAATGGGCAAATTGTTATCCTGTTTCGCTTGGCGGAGTTTCTGAGGATAAGGCATCTTGGCTTTGTACTCTTCAACCTTATTTGCTGCAGGTTTATTCCCTACAGAGGTGGTTAGAGAAGCCTTCTTAGAGGGGTTACCATCAGCACTTGCAGGTGTCTAATCCCTCATTGGCGTTTGAACGCCAGGCTTGGGGGCTGGATGGACGTTTAACGCCAGATTCCCTCCCCTTTCTGGTGTTTGAACGCCAGAACTAGACATGGACTGGGCATTTAACGCCAGTTTTTCACCCTTTTCTGGCGTTTGAACGCCGGAGTTATTCCTCTCTGGGCTCTTACTATCATCAGAGGGATTTTGGGTAGCAGGTTGCCCGTCCTCTGTCAGCTGTTCTTTTCTTGGCTTTTTGCTGCTTTGAGTTGAGGCATTCAATGTTTTTCCACTTCTTAATTGAACTGCTTGGTATTCTTCTGTTATCTGTTTTGATAACTGCTATTTTGTCTGATTCAATTATGATTCCATATCCTTGTTAGTATTTTTGGTTTCTTGTAGCATCTCCTTAAATTCTGCTAACTGCCTTGTTATAGAAGATAGTTGCTGATTGAGTTCAGCAACTTGTTTCTGAGGACTAAAGTCAGTTGATACTGCCTTAGGGATGACAAGTCATCTTAGCCTATTTTCACTAGCCTTTTTCTTTTGTTTTCGATTGATTTATGCACTTTCTTGAGCCATAAGCAAGCCAATTGGGTAGATTTCCATGTTTCCTTTGATTCAATCAACCATGTATGAATTAATGCAATTTCATGAGATTTTATGCTATAATTGTCATATATTATGAAAGAATAACAAACTCATGATTTTGAGCAAAGCTTTGATGTGTTTGGTTGATTAATGATAGGTGAAAAGAGTTTTGAAGAAGGTTGAAGAAAGAAGGAATGGCTAGGAGCAAGAGAGAACAAAAAGTTTGAGCCAAAGTTTGCCTCAAACTTTAGCTCAAACTTTTAAAAGAGTTAAAAACATACCAGAGGAAAAAAGCTTGAGAAAAAGTTTGCCTCAAACTTTAGCTCAAACTTTTGGAAGAATTGAAAACACTCCAGAGGAAAAAAGCTTGAGCAAAAGTTTGCCTCAAACTTTAGCTCAAACTTTTGGGAGAAAAGCTTGAGCCAACGTTTGCCTCAAACTTTTTGGCAAACGTTGGCGCCACACTTGCACACCCTGGAGGAGAAAAGCTTGCGCCAATGTTTGCCTCAAGCTTTTTGGCAAACGTTGGCGCCACACACATTTACAAGGGGGCCAACGTTTGAGCAAAAGTTTGACCTCAAACTTTGGCTCAAACGTTAGTAGCAGCAAGCTTAAGCCATCTGGTATAAAAAGTTTGAGTAAAAGTTTCCCTCAAACTTTTACTCAAACTTTTACTCAAACTTTTATGATTTCAACCCGGTTCACAATGGATCTTTCTCCAACTCCAAGAGCAATCAACCAAGGCCTTTATCAACCCAATTCCATCAAGAACAAAGGCCCAATTCAAGGCTTGAAGACCATTTGAAGAAAGTGTATAAATAGCTTAGGATTTAAGTTTTCAGGGAGTTTTTTTCCTTGAGAGCTTTCTGTTTTAGTTTTGCTGAGAGCTTTTGGTTTTGGAATTATTTTGAGTTTCTGAGTTTCGGAGAGGAGAATTGAATTCTCTTCTTCTTAGTTTTCTTGTTTTCAATTTCAATTACACTTGTCTTGAGTCTTGGGTGTTGAGAATTGGGGAAATTCTGTCTCAATCTCACCTTGAGATCTCTTTCTGTTTCTCTTACTGCATCATTGGAGAATTGAGATTTACATTCAAGTTTTCTTCTGTTTTGATCTTCTGTTTCTTGCAATTGAATTCTACAATTGGATCTAGGAAGGCAGTGAGATCTAGACTTGGCTATCTAGTCTCTTGGGTCCTGAGATCTGAAATTCCCTTTTTATTTCTCTGTTGAATGCTTCTTCAAGCAATTTACATTTTCTGTTTGAGATCTACTGCAATTAAATCCATCTTTTACTTCCCTGCTTTTTGCAATTTTACTTTTTCTTGTTTAAATTCTGCAAATCCACTTCCCAATTCCCTTTACAATTCAAGCCATTTACATTTCTTGCACTTTAAGATTCTGCAATTTACATTTCTTGCGTTCTAAGTTTCTGCCATTTAATTTCTTGTTCTTTAAGATTCAGCACATTTACCTTCTCTGCTCTTTAATTTACTGCAATTGTCCCTCTCCCTTTTAAATTTCAGGCAATTTAGTTTCTGTCGAATACAAACCACTCAAATCAACTTTTGATTCGCTTGACTAAATCAACCACTAAACTAAAATTGCTCAATCCTTCAATCCCTGTGTGATCGACCTCACTCCCGTGAGTTTTTATTACTTGATGCGACCCGGTGCACTTGTCGGTTAGATTTGTGTGTTTGGAATTCATTTTCCGAAAATACACATCAAGTTTTTGGCACCGTTGCCGGGGATTGAATAGATTGACAATGATTAAGTGAGGTGGTAGTTTAGATCAAGCACTCTTTCTTTTCTGCTTCTCTAATTTTTGACTGACACACTAACTGTTTGAATTTTTGCTTGAGCTAATTGAAATCTCACTTTAGCAATAGAGTGAAGTTCTCTTGGTTTAACTTGCTGAGTATGATTCTCACAGCTTGATAAATCAACGAGAGAAGTGATTTTTGATCATTAATCTCTCAAGTTTACCAACTGTTTGACACATTGCGTTAACTAAACCCTTTAATCATATCCTGGCATAAATGTACTCTATCTTCATTTAAACTGTATGTGATTGTGCAGACCATGGAAGGGAACTTGATGAATGCCAGTAATCATGGGAGCAATATCCCCACCTTAGATGACAAGCAACCACTCATCACCATGAACGACATTGTTCAGTGGTTTGAAGCTTTCCCACAAGGAAACATCATCAGATGGGAAGAACTAATGAGTGAACTCCTAGTCAAGCTGAAGCCACCTCAAAGAACTGTTAAACCAGAAGCAGGAATGCAACCATTCGCACAAGAAAAGGAAATTGAAGGTATTCGTGCAATCATGGCCCAAAGCGAACAGATACATCAACAGCTTAAGCAACAATTGGAGCTGATTAACAGAAAAGTAGATGAGTTGCAACATGCTGTGGCAAATGCACAGAACTCACCTCAAAATCCCCATTGTTGGAATCAACCTGAAAACGGCTCTGGAGTAATTAACTATGAGCAACAAATTCATGAGCGATCACACTCTCCAAACAGCTCCTCAACCATGTCCCAACGTAGGACTCAGAATGATGTGTACAACCCACCCTGGAGAACTCAATCCAACTGGAGGGGGGTTGAAAACCAAAATCAAAGACCAAGGGACTTCAACTGCAACAACCCCAATTTCAAAAACCAGCATAAAAACAACCCCCACAACAACAACCATCATGCACCACCCCAATGCACACACTTCCAACCCCATCCTACCTCACAACTCGCCCAAAATGACTTTCATCAACCATTACAGTTGACACAACCACAACCAATTCTAAACTCTCAAAGACTCTATGTTCTAGAAATGATGATGGAAAGATTCATGAAAGTTCAAGAAATGATAACAATAGAGCAGGAAGAAATAAGGAAAAATCAAGAGATGATAAGCAGGAACCAGGAGGCCACACTCAGAAGAGTTGAAAAGCAAATGGAACAACTGGTTCAAAACCTTGCTGAACTGGGCGATAGAGAGGCAAATATATCCCTAAGGGCCACTGAAGATGACCCAAAGAACAGTGAAAAAGCTGCTGGGTTGAAAGGGAAAGTAGTTATGAAAAAAAGTGAGAAGGCTACGGGAAAAGAAACAATCATCAAGGAAAAGCCCACGCTGAGAGGGGGAAACCAAAGGCAACAGAAGCCTCAACTTCCATGATCAAAGAATGGAGGATGTCAAGCTAGTGACAATAAAGAAGCGCTTGTTGGGAGGCAACCCAACCTGAGGTAGTTTTCTTTTCATAGCTATTTCAATAAAAAGGTTAATTAATTTTATCTATATTGCAAGAAGCTAAGTTTGGTGTTGCACACCAAAACAATCTAAGGGAGAATGAAGGATTCTAAGTTTGGTGTTCCACCAAAATTTCATCATAAAACGCATTCTCACTTTCTGCATAATGCTAGCTTCAAGCATCTAGATGAACTAGTTAACTATTCTGCTGTTTCCTAGTCTTTAGTTCTATTGCTTTTGAAAAAAAAAAAAGAAAAAGAGTTCCACACATGGTTAATCTGATGCATGAGAACCATTGGCAAGGTACTAAGTTTGGTGTTCCCACACCAAAGTAAGTTCAAAGGCCCACAAATAAATCATGCATGCTAACCATTGTTTCTAAGTACTTGGGGAACAAGCAACTTTCAATATCACTGCAGAGTACCATACAAACTTTTGGGAAGATTTAGCATCATCATTCAAAGAGATGAAAGAGGAATGTGAAGACCAGCAATGATGATGAGGAAGAGGACAGCCAGTAAACTCCAAAAGGTTGTATTATTCATTATCAGATATTGCTGTGATTGAAAGTTATATTATACCCCTAGCTGTCCTTCTGTCTAATATAGTTTTTCTGAAATTCAATAAGCAAGATGCTTGATCATTTACAACATCATACTCTCCAAAACTCGTTTGCACTCAATTTTTCAAAAAAAAATGCATCACATGAAAGTTCTTTGAAAAGAAGGATTGAGGAATTAAACAATTTTGAGGCAAGCAAAAGATTAGGAGAAGTGGTGGTTCTAGTTGTATAATTATGTATTAAGGTTGCATGCTTATGAAAACTTGCATGGGAGCTCATAGGCGGGACATAGAGTTCAAAGAAGTGTTGTGGAGATTCTCAAACATTTATTGATCCAAGAAGCAGCAAACAAAACAAAAGAAAATAAAGAAAATACAAAAACAAAAAGAACATGGCCCAAGGCTCTGAGCATCAATTACTAGGCAGAAAAGAAAAGAGAAACAAAAACTCAAAGAGTTGTTCTCCTAGTAAATGCTTGTGGTTGAATTGTGTCAAAGAAAGAGGCTTGAGCAAGTAAATCCTTAGGGGTGCTTTAACACCTAATACCTTAAAACCAACTGGTTTAGGAGTATTGATTGAAAGTTTATCTAAAGAGCCGCTTTGAGACATGACACTTAGAGTCAAGGCCAAAGCACAGAAACTATTAGCTGCTTCAAGGTGATTACCTATAGAGAGATCTCCATGATATCATTTGGATGAAAGTCCTAAGACCTAAGACTTCCAATATGTAAGGACTAGTAAGCACTGAGGCCCTTGCATGAGCATATGATTTAGAGTTCACCCCACTGTCACTTGATCACTTCACTCACAGGATAGTACATGTAATTTTTCAAATCCATTCTGATTGAAAGAACCTTTGAGCATAATTCCTTTCTTGCTTGGGGACAAGCAAGTTTTAAGTTTGGTGTTGTGATGACAAGTCATCTTAGCCTATTTTCACTAGCCTTTTTCTTTTGTTTTCGATTGATTTATGCACTTTCTTGAGCCATAAACAAGCCAATTGGGTAGATTTCCATGTTTCCTTTGATTCAATCAACCATGTATGAATTAATGCAATTTCATGAGATTTTATGCTATAATTGTCATATATTATGAAAGAATAACAAACTCATGATTTTGAGCAAAGCTTTGATGTGTTTGGTTGATTAATGATAGGTGAAAAGAGTTTTGAAGAAGGTTGAAGAAAGAAGGAATGGCTAGGAGCAAGAGAGAACAAAAAGTTTGAGCCAAAGTTTGCCTCAAACTTTAGCTCAAACTTTTAAAAGAGTTGAAAACATACCAGAGGAAAAAAGCTTGAGCAAAAGTTTGCCTCAAACTTTAGCTCAAACTTTTGGAAGAATTGAAAACACTCCAGAGGAAAAAAGCTTGAGCAAAAGTTTGCCTCAAACTTTAGCTCAAACTTTTGGGAGAAAAGCTTGAGCCAACGTTTGCCTCAAACTTTTTGGCAAACGTTGGCATCACAAAATCAGTACCCTGGAGGAAAAAGCTTGCGCCAACATTTGCCTCGAACTTTTTGGCAAACGTTGGCGCCACACTTGCACACCCTGGAGGAGAAAAGCTTGCGCCAACGTTTGCCTCAAGCTTTTTGGCAAACGTTGGTGCCACACACATTTACAAGGGGGCCAACGTTTGAGCAAAAGTTTGACCTCAAACTTTGGCTCAAACGTTGGTAGCAGCAAGCTTAAGCCATCTGGTATAAAAAGTTTGAGTAAAAGTTTGCCTCAAACTTTTACTCAAACTTTTACTCAAACTTTTATGATTTCAACCCGGTTCATAATGGATCTTTCTCCAACTCCAAGAGCAATCAACCAAGGCCTTTATCAACCCAATTCCATCAAGAACAAAGACCCAATTCAAGGCTTGAAGACCATTTGAAGAAAGTGTATAAATAGCTTAGGATTTAAGTTTTCAGGGAGTTTTTTTCCTTGAGAGCTTTCCGTTTTAGTTTTGCTGAGTGCTTTTGGTTTTGGAATTATTTTGAGTTTCTGAGTTTCGGAGAGGAGAATTGAATTCTCTTCTTCTTAGTTTTCTTGTTTTCAATTTCAATTACACTTGTCTTGAGTCTTGGGTGTTGAGAATTGGGGAAATTCTGTCTCAATCTCACCTTGAGATCTCTTTCTGTTTCTCTTACTGCATCATTGGAGAATTGAGATTTACATTCAAGTTTTCTTCTGTTTTGATCTTCTGTTTCTTGCAATTGAATTCTACAATTGGATCTAGGAAGGCAGTGAGATCTAGACTTGGCTATCTAGTCTCTTGGGTCCTGAGATCTGAAATTCCCTTTTTATTTCTCTGTTGAATGCTTCTTCAAGCAATTTACATTTTTTGTTTGAGATCTACTGCAATTAAATCCATCTTTTACTTCCCTGCTTGTTGCAATTTTACTTTTCCTTGTTTTAATTCTGCAAATCCACTTCCCAATTCCCTTTACAATTCAAGCCATTTACATTTCTTGCACTTTAAAATTCTGCAATTTACATTTCTTGCGTTCTAAGTTTCTGCCATTTAATTTCTTGTTCTTTAAGATTCAGCACATTTACCTTCTCTGCTCTTTAATTTACTGCAATTGTCCCTCTCCCTTTTAAATTTCAGGCAATTTAGTTTCTGTCGAATACAAACCACTCAAATCAACTTTTGATTCGCTTGACTAAATCAACCACTAAACTAAAATTGCTGAATCCTTCAATCCCTGTGGGATCGACCTCACTCCCGTGAGTTTTTATTACTTGATGTGACCCGGTGCACTTGCCGGTTAGATTTGTGTGTTTGGAATTCATTTTCCGAAAATACACATCACTTAGCTTCTTCTTTCATGGAGGACTCAATTCTTATATACAGATGCTGATTCCTAGCAACTGTATCGATAAGCTCTTGAGCCTCTTCAATAGTCTTTCTCATGTGTATAGATCCACCAGCTGAGTGGTCTAGAGATATCTGAGCTTTTTCTATAAGCCCGCAGTAGAAGATGTCTAACTGCACTCACTCTGAAAACATTTCAGATGGGCATTTCCTTAGCATCCCTCTGTACCTTTCCCAGGCATTATAAAGGGATTCATCATCCTCTTGTTTAAAGCCTTGGATGTCCAGCCTTAGCTGTGTCATCCTTTTTGGAGGGAAATATTGATTCAGGAATTTGTCTGATAACTGTTTCCATGTTCTTATGCTTGCTGTGGGTTGGTTATTTAACCACCTCTTAACTTGATCTTTTACAGCAAATGGAAATAGTAATAATCTGTATACATCCTGATCTACCTCCTTGTCATGCACTGTGTCAGCAATTTACAAGAACTGCACTAGAAACTCAGTAGGTTCTTCCTGTGGAAGACCGAAATACTGGCAATTTTGCTGCACCATGACAATGAGCTGAGGATTTAGCTCAAAACTGCTTGCTCTGATGGGAGGTATACAGATGCTACTCCCATATGCAGCAGTAATGGGGTTAGCATATGATCCCAGAGTCCTTCTGGACTGTTCATTCCCACTTTGGTCCATGATGGAAAAAAGGGAATTGATGTGAATTGCAAATAAAATATATTTTATTTTTATTTTATTTAATTAAAAGCAACCTAATAAAATAAAATAAAATAAATGGAAAATAAAATAAAAGTTTTGAAAACTAAAATAATTGATTAATTAATAAAATTTGAAAAACCTTGGATATGATTTTTGAAAAAGATTTGAATATTGAAATTCCAAAACTAAGATAAGATAAAATAAGAAGTTTTAAAATAAAAATCTGAATTTCTAAAGGAAGAATTCGAAAATCAATCAAATTAAAGAGAAAATATATTTTTGACTTTAATGAAGAAGGAGAAAAACAGTAAAAACGACTTCAAACTTAAAATTTTTAGATCAAAACAAGCAAAACAAACAGGGAAGCTTTGAATATCAAAATGAACACTAAGAGCAACTTTTGAAACAATTTTAAGAAAACAGAAACACAAAGGACACCAAACTTAAAATATGAAACTAGACTCAAACAGAAGACTAAATTATGAAGTTATTTGTTTTGAAATTTTTCGAAAATAATTAAGAAAAATAAAATAAGGATTTTAAAAATTTTAACCAAAAAGAAAAATTTTCCTAATCTAAGCAACAAAATAAACCGTTAGTTATCCAAACTCGAACAATCCCCGGCAACGGCGCCAAAATCTTGGTGCACGAAATTACAATCACACTTTTGTAATTCTGCATAACTAACCAGCAAGTGCACTGGGTCGTCCAAGTAATACCTTACGTGAGTAAGGGTCGATCCCACAGAGATTATCGGCTTGAAGCAAGCTATGGTTATCTTGTAATTCTTAGTCAGGATATCAGTAATGATTCTTAGTTTTAATTGTAAAAAGTAAAAGAACATGAAATAAATACTTGTTATGCAGTAATGGAGAACAGGTTGAGGTTTTGGAGATGCTCTGTCCTCGGGATCTCTGCTTTTCTATTGTCTTCTTTTTCACGCACACAAAGCTCCTTCCGTGGCAAGTTGTATGTTGGTGGATCACCGTTGTCAATGGTTACCGTCCGTCCTCTCAGTGAAAATGGTCCAAATGTGCTGTCACCGCACAGCTAATTATCTGTCGGTTCTCTCTCATGTTGGAATAGGATCCATTGATCCTTTTGCGTCTGTCACTACGCCCAACACTCGCATGTTTGAAGCTCGTCACAGTCATCCCATCCCAGATCCTACTCGGAATACCACAGACAAGGTTTAGACTTTCCGGATCTCAAGAATGGCCGCCAATAATTCTAGCCTATACCACGAAGGTTCTAATCTTATATTAGAAACCCAAGAGATATGCACTCAAGCTATTGCAGATAGAACGGAGGTGGTTATCAGGCACGCATTCATAGGTGAGAATGATGATGAGTGTCACGGATCATCACATTCATCAGGTTGAAGTGCGAGTGAATATCATAGAATAGAAACAAGCGTGATTGAATGAAAAACTGTAGTAATTGCATTAATTCCTCGAAACACAACAGAGCTCCTCACCCCTAACCATGGAGTTTAGAGACTCATGCCATAGAAGATACAAAATTCAGATGTAAAATATTATAAGGTACATAGTAAGTCTCTAAAAGTAGTTTTTATACTAAACTAGTGACCTAGGTTTACAGAAAATGAGTAAACTAAGATAGATAGTACAGAAATCCACTTTTGGGGCCCACTTGGTGTGTGTTTGGGCTGAGCATTGAAGCTTTCACGTGTATAGGCTGTTCCTGGCATTTAACTGCAGTTTTTGTGCCAGTTTAGGCGTTTAACTCCAACTTTTATGCCAGTTCTGGCGTTTAACGCCAGAATAGGGTAGAGACATGGCGTTAATCGCCAGTTTGCGTGATCTCAACTCAGGAAAAGTATGGACTATTATATATTGCTGGAAAGCCCAGGATGTCTACTTTCCAACGCAATTGAGAGTGCGCCAAATGTCCTTCTATAGCTCCAGAAAATCCATTTCGAGTTCAGGGAGGTCAGAATCCAACAGCATCTGCAGTCCTTTTTCAGCCTCTGAATCAGATTTTTGCTTAGGTCCCTCAATTTCAGCCAGAAAATACCTTAAATCACAGAAAAACACACAAACTCATAGTAAAGTCCAGAAATGTGATTTTTGCATAAAAATTAATAAAAATATACTAAAAAGTAGCTAGATCCTACTAAAAACTATATGAAAATACCTCCAAAAAGCGTATAAAATATCCGCTCATCAGAGACTTGGGAGGATGAACCTCCATTGCTCATCAATGAACTAAATTCTTTGGGGCAACTAAAGTTACCTCAGAAGAAACCGGATCCTGAAAAATTCTTAATACCTTGCATCATAGGCACCATGACTTTTAAGAAGGCTCTGTGTGACCTTGGTTCAAGTATAAACCTTATGCCACTCTCTGTAATGGAGAAACTAGGGATCTTTGAGGTACAAGCTGCAAGAATCTCACTAGAGATGGCAGACAATTCAAGGAAACAGGCTTATGGACTTGTAGAGGATGTCTTAGTGAAGGTTGAAGGCTTTACATCCCTGCTGACTTCATAATCCTAGACATTGGGAAGGATGAGGATGAATTCATCATCCTTGGAAGACCCTTCCTAGCCACAGTAAGAGCTGTGATTGATGTGGACAGAGGAGAGTTAGTCCTTCAATTGAATGTGGACTACCTTGTGTTTAAGGCTCTAGGATCTTCTTCTGTAACCATGGAGAGGAAGCACGAAAGGCTTCTCTCAATACAGAGTCAAACAAAGCCCCTACACTCAACTTCTAAGTTTGGTTTTGGGAGGCCATCAACAAGCTCTGAGTCTCTGTGAAGCTCTCAAAGAGCTCACTATCAAGCTATTGACATTAAAGAAGCGCTTATTGGGAGGCAACCCAATGTTATTTAGTTTTATTTATTTATTTTCTATTGTTATTTTATGTTTTCTTTAGGTTGATGATCATGTGAAGTCATAAAAACAACTGCAGAATTAAAGCAAAATGAAAAACAGCATCAAAAATAGCACACCCTGGAAGACAGGCCTACTGGCATTTAAACGCCAGTAAGGATAGCAGAATTGGCGTTTAACGCCCAGCCTGGCAGCATTCTGGGTGTTAAACGCCAGAATGGGCAGCACTCTGGCGTTTAACGCCAGAAAAGGGTGTCTGGCGTCTGGCTGGCATTAAACGCCAGAAAGGGGCAGCAGACTGGCGTTTAACGCCAGGAAAGGTAGCAGAGCTAGCGTTTAATGCCAGAATTGGCACACAGAGGGTGTTTGAACCCCAGAATGGTGCAGGGAGCAGAATTCCTTGATATCTCAGGTTCTGTGGACCCCACAGGATCTCCACCTACCCCACCTTTTCTTTTCTCCTCTTCACACCTTTCCATAACACTCTTCCCCAAATACACTTGACCAATCACATCAATACCTCTTCCCCAAATACCATTCACCTATCAAATCCTACCCTCTTCCCTATATTCTCTTCACCACTCACATCCATCCATCATAAACCCCACCTACCTCACCATTCAAATTCATACCATTTCCCTCCCAAACCCACTCCCTTGGCTGAAACCACTACTACCCTCCATCTCCTCCATTTCTTCTCCTTCCACTCCTTTCTTTCTTCTTTTGCTCGAGGACGAGCAAACATTTTAAGTTTGGTGTGGAAAAAGCTCTGCTTTTTTTTTTATTTTTCCATAACCACTAATGGCACCTAAGACCAGAAAAACCTCTAGAAAGAGGAAAAGGAAGGCAGTTACTTCCAACTCCGAGTCATGGGAGATGGAGAGATTCATCTCAAAAGCCCATCACTAGAAAGAGGATGGAGCAAACAAGAGAGCCCACTCATGGACCTCAACAAGAGCACTCCATTATCCTCCATGAAATCAGAGAGGACCAAAAGGCCATGAGAGAGGAGCAACAAAGGCAAGGAAGAGACATAAAGGAGCTCAAAAACTCCATTGGTTCTTCAAAAGGAAGAAGAAACCCTCATCACTAAGGTGGACCCATTCTTTAATTTCCTTGTTCTTATTTTTCTATTTTTCGAAATTTATGCTTTATGTTTTGTCTATGTTTGTGTCTTTATTACATGATTTATTAGTGTCTAGTGTCTATGTCTTAAAGCTATGAAAGTCCTATGAATCCTTCACTTTTCTTAAATGAAAAATGTTTTTAATTGCAAAAGAACAAGAAATACATGATTTCGAATTCTATCTTGAAATTAGTTTAATTATTTTGATGTGGTGGCAATACTTTTTGTTTTCTGAATGAATACTTGAACAATACATATTTTTGAATTTGTTGTTTATGAATGTTAAAATTGTTGGCTCTTGAAAGAATAACGAAAAAGGAGAAATGTTATTGATAATTTGAAAAATCATAAAATTGATTCTTGAAGCAAGAGAAAGCAGTGAAAAGCAAGGCTTGCGGAAAAAAATGGCGAAAAAAATTAAAGAGAAAAAGAAAGAAAAAGAAAAAGCAAGCAGAAAAAGCCAATAGCCCTTTAAACCAAAAGGCAAGGGTAAAAAGGATCCAAGGCTTTGAGCATTAATGGATAGGAGGGCCCAAAGAAATAAAATCCTGGCCTAAGCGGCTAAACCAAGCTGTCCCCAACCATGTGCTTGTGGCGTGAAGGTGTCAAGTGAAAAGCTTGAGACTGAGCGGTTAAAGTCGTGGTCCAAAGCAAAAAGAGTGTGCTTAAGATCTCTGGGCACCTCTAACTGGGGACTCTAGCAAAGTTGAGTCACAATCTGAAAAAGGTTCACCCAGTTATGTGTCTGTGGCATTTATGTATCCGGTGGTAATACTGGAAAACAAAATGCTTAGGGTCACGGCCAAGACTCATAAAGTAGCTGTGTTCAAGAATCAACATACTGAACTAGGAGAATCAATAACACTATCTGAATTCTGAGTTCCTATAGATGCCAATCATTCTGAACATCAAAGGATAAAGTGAGATGCCAAAACTGTTCAGAAGCAAAAAGGCTACAAGTCCCGCTCATCTAATTGGAACTAAGTTCATTGATGAGTTTGGAATTCATTGTATATTCTCTTCTTTTTATCCTATTTTGTTTTTAGTTGCTTGGGGACAAGCAACAATTTAAGTTTGGTGTTGCGATGAGCGGATAATTTATACCCTTTTTAGCATTATTTTTACATAGTATTTAGTGTGTTTTAATTAATTTTAATTATATTTTTATTAGTTTTTATTCAAAAATCACATTTCTGGACTTTACTATGAGTTTGTGTGTTTTTCTATAATTTCAGGTATTTTCGGGCTGAAATTACGGGACCTGAGCAAAAATCTGATTCAGAGGCTGAAAAAGGACTGCAGATGCTGTTGGATTCTGACCCTCCTGCACTCAAAGTGGATTTTCTGGAGCTACAGAAGCCCAATTGGTGCGCTCTCAATTGCGTTGGAATGTAGACATCCTGGGCTTTCCACCAATATATAATAGTTTATAATTTACTGATGCCAGGGCATTTCGGCCAGTTTCACTGACCTTTTCTTTACTATTTTAGGGTAGTTTCATGCATTTTCTTAGGAAATAAGCAAGTTTTGGGTAGAATTTCACTTACATCTTGATTCAAGAAAATATTATGAATTTTATATGATTTTATGAGAATTATGCATGAATTTAATGACAAATTGGATGATGCATGACTCATAACTTGGATTAGAGCTTTGATGCACTCTATTTGCTTGATTTTAGGACAAAGGAAGCAAGGAAAAGCCACGTTAGTAGCCATGTTAGTCTAACTAACGTGACCACTAACGTGGAATGGGAGCTAGCTTGCAACGTTAATGAGAAAAGTGATCGCCAATAACGTCTTCGAAGCCATCATAGCCCACGTTAATTACCACGTTAACTACATTAACATGGTAGTTAACGTGGAAGAAAAGGAAGCTCCAAGCGTTAGTAGTAAAAGTAAGTGTCACTAACGCTCCAAAAGGGCAATTGGCCACGTTAAGAGTCACGTTAACTCAGTTAACGTGAACTCTAACGTGGAAGAGGAAGATAATGCCAACGTTAGTGACACTCACCTTTGTCACTAACGTTGGACTAAGCCCATATTGGCTACGTTAAGAGCCACGTTAACTTGGTTAACGTGAACTCTATCGTGGAAGGAGCAAGGAATCGCCAATGTTAGTGACACTCACCTTTGTCACTAACGTTAGACTAAGCCACTATGAGCCACGTTAGTTACCACGTTAAGTGCATTAACGTGGAAGCTAACGTGGAGGAAAGAATTGATGAGCCAACGTTAGTGACACTCACCTTTGTCACTAACGTTGGAGATGGAAATCACCACCACGTTAGTGGCCACGTTAAGACAATTATTGTGGGACACTAACGTGAGAAGGGGCGTGTGGAGCGTTAGTGACAAAGGTAAGTGTCACTAACGCTCTCGAGGCTAAGGCATGCCCACGTTAAGAGCCACATTAGTTATACTAACGTGGACTCTAACGTGAGAAAAAGGGGCTAAGGGCAACGTTATTGGCAAAGGTAAACGCCAATAACGCTCACGATGGACCAAGAGGCAACATTAGTGGTCACGTTAGTGCCACTAACGTTGAAGTTAACGTAACTCATCTTGGGCTAGGAACGTTAGTGCAAAAGGTGATCGTCACTAACGTTCTCGAACCCACATTTTCACTTAACATTAACGCCACTAATGTCCTAGCCAAGGTCCATGCCTACTTCACACTTTCTCTGCAAGTAAAGTTGAGCCCACTGAAGATTCCAAACTGCTTCAACTCAAGATCCAAAGACCCATATCCAAGACTTGAAGAGCCAACTGGAAGATTAGAAGAGTAGTATATATAGGAGTATTTTTGAACTAGAGAGGAGCTTTTGGATTGAGAGGACTACTCTCTGTATAATTTTACTTTCTCTGTAACTTCTAGTTTTACTTTTATAATGCGTTCTCCATCTTTGTTTTCCATTTCCAGAGCCATGAACAACTAAACCCCTTTCATTGGGTTAGGGAGTGTTGTAATTTGATGGATCAATAATAGTTTTCAATATTCTTCTTCTTTCTTTTCTCTTGATTTTACTAGAAAGCTTTCAATCTTCATCCAATTGGGTAGTTGTCTTGGAAAAGAAGCTATTCATACTTGGATCTCTTCAGAACCTTGGAAAAGGAATGAAGGGATCATGCTAGAAATGCTTTCTCATGTTGGACCAAATTGGGGGTTGGGCGGATATGGTGACATATAATTCTCCCAATACTTTGATTTGGAAATACATGTGGTACAATCAGTGACCATACTTCATCTCTTCTCATGAGCAATTAGACCAAGGAATTGGCTATTGATCAAGATTTGAGAGATTGAATTACCAAGGAATTGGAATTCAATCACTTAAGATTGCCAAGGAAATCAATAAATGCATTGATTGAGGAAGAGATGAAAATGAACTTGATCCGGAGAATGCAACATCTCCTAAGCCCAATGAATCTCCCATTTCTGATCTTACCCATTCTCTTTAATTTCTGCAATTTACTTTCATGCTAAATTCCCCATTCCCCATTTAAGATTCTGCACTTTACTTTCCATCATTTATATTCAGCTCTTTATTTCCAGCATTTACATTTTCTGCCATTTACTTTCCCGCCATTTAATTTCCTGCAATTCTCAAATCAATTTCTGCTTAGCTCAACTAGAATGTTCCTCTAATTAAATTTGATTGACTAATCAATCCCTGCGGGATTCGACCTCACTCTATTGTGAGTTTTTACTTGACGATAATTCGGTATACTTGCCGAGGAAAATTGTTGAGAGACAAGTTTCCGTGCATCAAGTTTATGGCGCCGTTGCCAGGGATTGATTTTGTATCAACAATGATTAAATTGGTGGATAACTAGATTGAGCATTTTTTTTATTTTGTTTAATTTCATTTGAGTAATTTACTTTCAGTTTTAGTTATTTCCTTCCCTTTACCCTTTACCCGTTTGTGGTGTTATCTGCACATTTTTTTTACAATTCAGTTCACTAACCCACTAGCTGTTTGATATATTGCACCACTCACACTAACAGTATTTCTAAAAAGAATACTCTCTGCATCTACCCCCTTCTTGCTTTTGCCTTGTTGGTTGTATGACAGGTAGAAGAAGCGGGGCTTCAACTTCCTTTGATTCTGAACCTGAGAGGACCTTCCTTAGATTAAGGAGGGAAGCAAGAGGAAAGAGAGTAGTTGGTACGAAGGAAGAAGAAGAGTATTTTGAACCAGACATGGATGAGAATATGGAGAACCATCATGAAGAAGAGGCTCACAACCATGGCAGAGAAGGCCCAGTGCATCATGCTGGGCAAGAGAAAAGAGTTCTGGGATCCTACATCAATCCAAACCCAGAAAACTGTGGAAGTAGCATCCAAAAGCCAACCATACATGCCAACAACTTTGAACTAAAGCCACAGCTCATCACCCTTGTTCAGAACAACTGTTCATTCGGAGGAAGTGTTCAAGAAGATCCCAATCAGCATCTAACCACCTTCCTGAGGATATGTGACACTGTGAAGTCTAATGGTGTTCATCCTGACACCTACAGACTACTTCTATTCCCCTTCTCCCTCAAGGACAAGGCATCTAAATGGCTGGAATCCTTCCCGAAGGAAAGCTTAACAAGATGGGAAGATGTGGTGAACAAATTCTTGGCAAGATTCTATCCTCCTCAAAGAATCAACAGGTTGAGAGCTGAGGTTCAAACTTTCAGGCAACAAGATGGTGAGACTCTCTACGAAGCATGGGAGAGGTTTAAGGATCTGACAAGAAGGTGCCCGCCAGATATGTTCAATGAATGGGTACAGCTACACATTTTCTATGAAGGTCTTTCTTATGAATCAAAGAAGGCAGTAAACCACTCATCCGGGGGATCTCTGAACAAGAAGAAGACCATTGAAGAAGCCATAGATGTCATTGAGACTGTAGTTGAGAATGACTACTTCTATGCTTCTGAAAGAGGCAACACTAGAGGAGTGATGGAGCTGAACAACGTGGATGCACTGCTAGCTCAAAACAAGATGATCACCAAGCAGCTGGCTAACTTTACCAAGAAGATGGAGAGGAATCAAGTAGCAGTAATAACCACCTCAACAGTAGCTCAAGAAGGAGTGAATGAAGAGGCAGAGGGTAGTCAGGAGCAAGCCAACTACATTAGAAATTCACCTAGGCAGACCATGACCCATACTCCAAAACGTATAATCCTGGTTGGAGGAACTACCCAAACTTTAGGTGGGGAAACCAACAAGACCAACGCCAAGATCAGAGACGTCACAACCCCAACAACCATGCGGCTCACCAACATTCCACACAGAGATCATATCAGCACCCACTTAACAACACACCTCAACATCCATACCAAAGCCAAAATGGCCCTTCTCATCCCTCCAATCTCAACTCACCATCATCGGAAGAAAGACTATCAAGGATTGAAACTCTACTTGAAGGCATATGTAAGGAAATCCAATATAACAAGGTGTTCAAAGAGGAGGTGCGAGTGATGACAAGTCATCTTAGCCCATTTTAGCTAGTCTTTTTCTTTAGTTTTCATTAGAATTATGCACTTTCTTGAGCTACAAGCAAGCTTATTGAGTAGATTTTCATGTTCCCCTTGATTTAACCAACCATATGTGAATTCATGCCATTTCATGAGGTTTTGAGCTATAATTGTTGCATATTGTGGAAGATTGAATACCTCATGATTTTGAGCAAAACTTTGATTAGTTTGGTTGATCAATGATAGGTGAAGAAGGCTTGGAGAAAGGTTGAAGCAAAGAGGAATGGCAAGGAGTGAAGAGAGGACAATGGAATAATTGAAAATTGAACCGGGCTGCATGAAGTTAGCCCCAACGTTAGCCCCCTAACTTGGAGGCTAACGTTGGGCATGTGAATCACTCTTTGGAAGTAGCCAACGTTAGCTCCAACGTTAGCCCCCTAACTTGGAGGCTAACGTTGGAACTTGAGAGTTTCTCCCTGGGCTACTAACGTTGGCACTTAAATCACAATGGGGGAGTAGGCAACGTTTGCGCCAACGTTAGCCCCCTAACATGGAGGCTAACGTTGGCGCCAATCACACCAAGCAAGGCCAACGTTAGGGTCAAAGTTAGACCCCTAACGTTGGCGCCAACGTCCATACCAGAAGGATGTGGTTTGCTGATATGAAAAGTTAGGGTCAAAGTTAGACCCCTAACTTTGACCCTAACGTTGAAGACCAACGTTGGCTAACTCCATTTCCGGTTCAATTGGTTCACTTCGGTTCTTCTTCAATCTTCAAGAGCAATCAACCAAGGCCTCTTTCAACCCAATTCCACCAAGAACAAAGGCCCAACTCAAGGCTTGAAGATCATTTTGGAAAGTGTATAAATAGGATAGAATTCAATTTGTTTGGAGAGCTTTTCTGGAGAGTTTTCCTTTAGAGTTTTCCTTTTAGAATTTTCAATATAGTTTTCGGAGAGCTTTTGAACTTGAGTGAACTTTAATTTCTTGCTTTCATTGCTTTCAATTTCATTTTACCTTTGTCTTGGATCTTGGATTTGAGAATTGAAGAAATTCTGTTTCAATCTCAATCTTGGATCTCTCTGCTTTATTTGCTGAATTTCATTTCCGGTTTATTGTTCTTCATCTCTTTTCTTTGCAATTTACAATTTCCTTGCTATTGTTCTTGTTGGATCTAGGAAGGCATTGAGATCTAGACTTGGTTTTCTAGTCTCTGGGTCCTGAGATCTAAATTCTCATTTCAATTCTCTGTTTACTGCCTCTTATGTTCATTTACTTTACTGCTTTGTTTCCGGTTCAATCCCAATTCCCCTTTTTCTCTTCTATTTGATGCAATTTAGTTTTTCCTTGTTTAAATTCTGCAAATCCTCATCCCAATCCCCTTTACTTTTCAAGCCATTTACATTTCTTGCGCTTTAAGATTCTGCAATTTACATTTCTTGCACTTTAAGTTTCTGCTATTTAATTTCTTGTTCTTTAAGTTTCAGCAATTTACTTTCCCGCTCTCTTTGATTTCATGCAATTTACATTCTGCAAATCACAAATCACCCAACCAACACTTGATTCGCTTGACTAAATCAACCACTAAGCTAAAATTGCTCAATCCTTCAATCCCTGTGGGATCGACCTCACTCCCGTGAGTTTTTATTACTTGATACGACCCGGTGCACTTGCCGGTTAGATTTGTGTGTTTTGGGAGAAATTTATTTTTCACCAAAATATCTCATCAAGTTTTTGGCGCCGTTGCCGGGGATTGATTAGATTGACAATGATTAAGTGAGGTGGTAATCTAGATCAAGCACTTTTTCTTTAATTTTTGACTAACCCACTAACTGTTTGAAGTTTTGTCCCAACCGGCTACATCTAATTTTCAAGAGAATCACTGTGTTTTCTGTTGATTGATTTATATGTCCCAGGGAAGGAGGAGTTTCTGAGAAAGAAGAACATCACAACATGAAGCCACAACTCATTACACTAATAGAGAACAATTGTTCCTATGGTGGAAATCCCTTGGAGGACTCTAAACAGCACCTATCCATTTTTCTGAAAACTTGTGGGGCTGTCAATATCAATGGTGTAGACCATGATACTATTAAGCTCTTGTTATTTCCCTTCTCACTGAAGGATGAAGCGGCACAATGGCTTGAAACCTTTCCTCAAGGAAGTATAACTAGTTGGGATGAATTGGTTGCCAAGTTTCTAGCCAAATTTTCCTCACCCCAACAACACATCAAGATGAAAGAAGGAGTACATCCATTCATACAAAGAGAGGAAGAACCACTGTTCAAAGCATGGGAGAGATACAAGAAATCAAATGACAAGGTGGATTTTCGAGCATTCTATGAAGGATTAACCTCCGAAACAAGAAAAGCAGTAGATTACTTCTCAGATGGCCTACTCAAGGCAACAGCAACCATCCAAGGAACTGCAGAGTTCAGTGACGAAAGAGCCAATAACCAACACTCATTTGAGACGCCACGGAATGCAATTTCAGAAAAGGGAGTAATGAATCTTAAAGGAGTGAGAGCAATCATGAATCAAAACAAGCAGCTACACCAGCAAACACAGCAGCAATTGGAATCAATAGCCAGACAAATTGATTCTCTACATTCAGCCACAGTGAATACACAATTTCCACCATGGAAACCACATTCTTATTTAAGAATGAGGGAATTTCAGCATCAGGAACAAAGGGACCTCAACTATAATAACCCCAACTTCCCAAACCTGCAAAAACACCACCATACCAACAAAAATCACTACACACCACCCCAATATACACACCTCCAACTCTATCCTACCCCACCACCTGCCCAAAATGACTTACATCAATCACCACAATTAACACAGTCACAACCAATCCTAAACTTCCAAAAACTCTATGTTCTAGAAATGATGATGGAAAGGTTTATGAAAATTCAAGAAATGACATTAATAGAGCAGGAAGACATAAGGAAAAACCAAGAGGCATATCTCAAAAGAATTGAAGGGTACATGGAACAAATGGTTCAAAACCCTGCTAAACTGGGAGAGAGAGAGGGAAATGTATCCCTAAGAGCCACTGAAGATAACTCGAAGAACAACGAAAAAGCTGCTGGGTTGAAAGGGAAAGCAGTTATGGAAAACAAAGAGAAGCCTATGGTGAGAGGAGGAAACCTGATGCAACAGAAACTTCGACCTCCATGATCAGAGGATGAAGGATGTCAAGCTAGTGACAATAAAAGAGCGCTTGTTGGGAGGCAACCCAACCTGAGGGAGTTTTCTGTTCACAACTATTTTAATAAAATGGTTAATCAGTGTTATCTTTATTGCAAGAAGCTAAGTTTGGTGTTGCACACCAAAACAATCTAAGGGAGAATGAAGGATTCTAAGTTTGGTGTTCCACCAAAATCCTATCATAAAACACATTCTCATTTTCTGCATAATGCTGGCTTCAAGCATGATGGATGAACTAGTTAACTATTCTGCTGTTTCCTAGTTTTCAGTTTTATCAATGTTGAAAAAGAAAAAGAGTTTCACACATGGTTAATCCGATGCATTGGCAAGGTGCTAAGTTTGGTGTTCCCACACCAGAGTAAGTACAAAGGCCACGAATAAATCATGCAAGCTAACCATTTTTCAAGTGCTTGGGAAACAAGCAACTTTCAATATCATTGCAGAGGTCCATACAAGCTGTTGGAAGGACTGAGCATCATCAACCAAAGAAACAAAAGATGAATCTAAAGGACAGCAATGATGATGATGAGAAGAAAGAAAGCAAGTGAACTCCAACAGGTTGTATTGTTAAGTGATTGTTTTACATCAAATATTGCTGTGATTGAAAGTGGATTGTATCCTGATCTACCCTGCCTGTTTGCATAGTATAGTTTCTTTTCTATTTACCCCTGCCTGCATAGCATAGTCTTTCTTTATAATTCAATAAGCAAGATGCTTGATCATTCACAACATTATTATCTTCAAAACTTGTTTGCACTCAATTTTCAAGAATGCATCACATGAAAGTTCTTTGAAAAGAAGGATTGAGGAATTAAACAATTTTGAGGCAAGCAAAAGATTAGGAGAAGTGGTGGTTCTGGTTATATGATTTTGTACTGAGGTTGCATGCTTGTGAAAACTTGCATGGGAGCTCATAGGCGGGACAAGAAGTTCAAAGAAGTATTGTGGAGATTCTCAAGAATCTATTGATCCAAGAAGCAGCAAACAAAACAAAAAAAAAAAAAAGAAAAAAAAAAGAAAAGAAAATACAAAAACAAAAAGAACATGGCCCAAGGCTCTGAGCATCAATTACTAGGCAGAAAAGAAAGAAGAAACAATGACTCAAAGAGTTGTTAGCCTGGTAAAATGCTTGTGGTTGAAGTGTGTCAAGGAAAGAGGCTTGAGCAAGTAAATCCTCAGGGGTGCTTCAACACCTAATACCTTAAAACCAACTGGTTTAGGAGTATTGATTGAAAGCTTATCTAAAGAGCCGCCTTGAGACATGATACTTAGAGTCGAAGCCAAAGCACAGAAACTATAAGCTGCTTCAAGGTGATTACATATATAGAGATCTCCATGATACCATTTGGATGAAAATCCTAAGACTTACGACTCCCAATATGTAAGGACTAGTGAGCACTGAAGCCCTTGCATGGGCATATGATTTAGAGTTCACCCCACTGATACTTGATCACTTCACTCACTGCACTTTACAAATGTTCCTCAATCCATCTTAATTAAAAGAACCTTGGAGCATAAATTCATTTCTTGCTTGGGGACAAGCAAGCTTTAAGTTTGGTGTTGTGATGACAAGTCATCTTAGCCCATTTTAGCTAGTCTTTTTCTTTAGTTTTCATTAGAATTATGCACTTTCTTGAGCTACAAGCAAGCTTATTGAGTAGATTTTCATGTTCCCCTTGATTTAACCAACCATATGTGAATTCATGCCATTTCATGAGGTTTTGAGCTATAATTGTTGCATATTGTGGAAGATTGAATACCTCATGATTTTGAGCAAAACTTTGATTAGTTTGGTTGATCAATGATAGGTGAAGAAGGCTTGGAGAAAGGTTGAAGCAAAGAGGAATGGCAAGGAGTGAAGAGAGGACAATGGAATAATTGAAAATTGAACCGGGCTGCATGAAGTTAGCCCCAACGTTAGCCCCCTAACTTGGAGGCTAACGTTGGGCATGTGAATCACTCTTTGGAAGTAGCCAACGTTAGCTCCAACGTTAGCCCCCTAACTTGGAGGCTAACGTTGGAACTTGAGAGTTTCTCCCTGGGCTACTAACGTTGGCACTTAAATCACAATGGGGGAGTAGGCAACGTTTGCGCCAACGTTAGCCCCCTAACGTGGAGGCTAACGTTGGCGCCAATCACACCAAGCAAGGCCAACGTTAGGGTCAAAGTTAGACCCCTAACGTTGGCGCCAACGTCCATACCAGAAGGATGTGGTTTGCTGATATGAAAAGTTAGGGTCAAAGTTAGACCCCTAACTTTGACCCTAACGTTGAAGACCAACGTTGGCTAACTCCATTTCCGGTTCAATTGGTTCACTTCGGTTCTTCTTCAATCTTCAAGAGCAATCAACCAAGGCCTCTTTCAACCCAATTCCACCAAGAACAAAGGCCCAACTCAAGGCTTGAAGATCATTTTGGAAAGTGTATAAATAGGATAGAATTCAATTTGTTTGGAGAGCTTTTCTGGAGAGTTTTCCTTTAGAGTTTTCCTTTTAGAATTTTCAATATAGTTTTCGGAGAGCTTTTGAACTTGAGTGAACTTTAATTTCTTGCTTTCATTGCTTTCAATTTCATTTTACCTTTGTCTTGGATCTTGGATTTGAGAATTGAAGAAATTCTGTTTCAATCTCAATCTTGGATCTCTCTGCTTTATTTACTGAATTTCATTTCCGGTTTATTGTTCTTCATCTCTTTTCTTTGCAATTTACAATTTCCTTGCTATTGTTCTTGTTGGATCTAGGAAGGCATTGAGATCTAGACTTGGTTTTCTAGTCTCTGGGTCCTGAGATCTAAATTCTCATTTTAATTCTCTGTTTACTGCCTCTTATGTTCATTTACTTTACTGCTTTGTTTCCGGTTCAATCCCAATTCCCCTTTTTCTCTTCTATTTGATGCAATTTAGTTTTTCCTTGTTTAAATTCTGCAAATCCTCATCCCAATCCCCTTTACTTTTCAAGCCATTTACATTTCTTGCGCTTTAAGATTCTGCAATTTACATTTCTTGCACTTTAAGTTTCTGCTATTTAATTTCTTGTTCTTTAAGTTTCAGCAATTTACTTTCCCGCTCTCTTTGATTTCATGCAATTTACATTCTGCAAATCACAAATCACCCAACCAACACTTGATTCGCTTGACTAAATCAACCACTAAGCTAAAATTGCTCAATCCTTCAATCCCTGTGGGATCGACCTCACTCCCGTGAGTTTTTATTACTTGATACGACCCGGTGCACTTGCCGGTTAGATTTGTGTGTTTTGGGAGAAATTTATTTTTCACCAAAATATCTCATCAGCGAGCTAATCTCAAAAACTAGGGAGACACTATTCAGAGGCTAGAATTTCAAGTGGGATACCTCTCTGAGAAGATTCCCAAACCTACTGATAGCTTCCCAAGTGACACAGAGAAAAACCTGAGAGGTGAAGCAAAGAAAGTAAGATGGAAAGACTGCAAGATGGTCACTACAAGTGATCAAGGGATTGAGGAAGAGCCGAACAAACCATTAGAACAACCTGGAGACACATCAGTAGAGAAATAGGAAGAGGATCACCAAGAAACCAAAATTACACAGAAGGAGCTGCTGAGGCTCTATGCACCTTTTCCCCAAAGACTCAAGGGTGGTGTAGAAAAGAGAATATACTCAAAGTTCCTTGACATATTTGCATCTCTCCATGTGAACATACCATTCATCAAGGCTCTCCAACAAATGCCCTCATACATTAAGTATATGAAAGAGTTGCTAACAAGGAAAAGCTTACTCAAGAGAGGGCAAACAATAGTGATGAATAAGGAGTGCAGTGCTCTCATTCAACCAGAGTTGCCTACAAAAAGGAAGGACCCAGAGAGTTTTCACATCCCCTGTGCCATAGGAGAAACAATGTTTGACAAAGGACTCTGTGATCTGGGAGCAAGCATCAACTTAATGCCTTTATCCCTTATGAAGAAGCTGCAGATCAATGAGCTAATGCCCACAGACGTAGTCATCAGGTTGGCTGACAAAACTCAAAAACAAGCAGTAGGAGTGGTGAAAAATATGTTGGTAAAGGTTGGGAACTACTTCCTTCCTACAGACTTTGTCATATTGGAAATGGAAGAGAGTCACCTTCACCCAATCATATTGGGAAGACCATTCCTAGCTACAGCCAGAGCGCTCATAGATGTGGAGCGAGGAGAGCTAATATTGAGGATACATGACGAACAACTCGCATTCAATGTCTTCAAACCTTCACAAGAAACAGATCAAGGAACCAAGGAAAGAGCACGACAAAGCACTGGTGAAAGAAACAAGCATTGAAGCACAGGGAATTCCTTTGGTTGATGAACAAGATAATCAGCAGCTGTCACAGCCCAAGGAAGATCAAGAGGAACCTCAACCACCAGAATCATATGAGACCAGAAACAAAATCTCCCTAGGAAAAGAGACCACAAAGAGCAGGGCAACAGTAAAAGAAACAAAGAAGAAGGCACCAAGGAGATGGAGGAACAAGAAGATCCCTACAGAGGATTTCTCTCCAGGGGATAAAGTGATCTCAGCTTACTTCATGGATATCCCACCTCATCTCCCCACCATCCCATCTCAGCTACCTAAGGTTTTCACCATCAATAAAGTTCTCTCCCTAGAACATGTAGAGATCCTTGATGAAGCCAATGGAGATAGATTTACTACAAGAGGGGAAGATCTGAAGCATTACCAACTACCCTGACAAAGGGCAGAACGTCAAGCTAGTGACGCTAAAGAAGCGCTTCATGGGAGGCAACCCATGTTTTACATGTTTTTAAAAGTAGTTAATAATGCAAGGTTCATGAAGTCTAAATCAACTCTGACATATACTTGAATGAATCCTTTTATGCAACATATAGTGAAGAACAAGTTTGGTGTTCAAGGCACACTAAGAGAACATGAATGCAATTCATATCATGTCACTCTTAGAACCTTGAACAAATCCTTTTACTCCACATGGCCACAAACTAAGTTTGGTGTCACCAATGTTGCATACATGGACAATCAATTAGTCAGTTGGTTTGTACTTATGAATAGCACTTAGTCAGTTAACAACAAAAATTTTAAAAAGTAGTTACTCTTTCTTTTCTTTTAAATTTTGCCACCATTTTCCACAAATTCATTAATCACATCCCTTTATTTGTAGGAGAATTGATGGGAGATTTGAAGAAGGAGGATTCGGCCACCACAAAAGGAGAAGTACTATACACGTATTTTCAAGGGGGATGCATTGGGAAATGTTGCCATGCAACATTGGAAGAGTGACACGCTTGGAAAGCGAACCAACCCCCCCTCCATAAAGTTGATGATCCTTGTGCCCATCCCATCCCATACTAAACCCCATCCGTTCATCACACAACCACTCCATCAATCCACACCTTTCATTCACTCACCATCTCCCTATATAAAGTGGTTCTTATTCCATACCCCTTTCACATTCCAATTCCCACTTTTTGTACTTCACCCCATCCAAAAACACTCTCCCTCACTCTCTTTACTACACCCTATCTTAACCAGCCAAGGTCCATCACTGACCCCAACACCTTCACTTCTCAAAAAGTCACTCATGGCATCATCAAGCTCTAAAAGAAGAAAGGGAAAGGAGCCTATGGAGCAACGCCCTTTTGATGAAAAGAAGTTTAGAACCTTTCACCATGTACTTCAATTTGGATGGATGGCTGATAAGGAGATCATATATGAGCTAGGCTTTCAAGTCAAGAAAACTGAGTGCCCCGAAAGCACAGAGAAGGTAGAAAAGAGAAGATGGGAGCTCCTCACCAATCCAGTCACCGCAAGAATAAATGCAACGCTCGTGAGAGAGTTCTACGCAAACGCAGTGAGGTATGATAGGAAAGAGGAATCTTATATAAGCTTTGTGAGAGGAGTAACGGTGGATTTTAGTCCCATGAACATCATGAGGGTGTTGAAGCTACGAACCATACCATTTGAGGAAGAGAGCTATCAATCTCGAATAGATGGTAGTTCTAATTATGACCAGATTGTGAAAGATATTTGCGTACAGGGAGCGGACTGGGTGAGAGATCCCAATGGAAAGCCCATATTTATTAAAAGAGGTGATCTCAACCTTGAAGTAAAGGGGTGGTTCAAAATTGTAAGGAGATCAATCCTCCCTGCCGGAAACAATTCAGAGGTGAATCTTAAGAGAGCAACAATGGTGCAATGTATACTTAAAGGGGGAGAGATCAAGGTACATGAACTCATAGCCCAAGGCATTAGGAAGATGGCTGAGAAAAGTGATTCTGGAGGAAGGTTAGGCTATCCCAGCACCATTTTTTGCCTGTGCGACAGGGCTGGGGTGGTGTTCGAAGATGAAAACCCCGAATGAATAAAAGTTGGTATCCCAATTACTGTCCGGCGTATGCATGCTGTTGCATCTCCCCTACCTCAACGAAGGATAAGAAAGAGAGTAGCCCATCAAGCTGTAGAAGGGCAAAACCCAGAGGAACAAGCCGCAGCCACCTTGAACATGCACCAATTCCAAGAAGCCATTGATGGCTTATCTAGGCAATATTGGGAGAATCAAGAGGCACAGAAGGAGCTCCAACTACAAATGATGGATCGCCAAGAAGAATCATTCTCTAGATGGGCGAATCAACAGGGGGAGTGGCAAAAGCAGATGATGGAGCAGTAACTGGAACAAGGGAAACAATGGGGTGAATCCTTCCACAGGTTGGAACAAAGGCAGGATCAACAACAAGAGGCCATCCAAAAGCTAATCAACATCCAAGCACATCAAGGTGCACACATACATGAAATGCATCAGAAACAATTAGAACAGGCAGAACTCTTCGACGAATACAGGGCATTTTCAGAAGGAGTTTACATGAACCAGACTGGACATCATGTGAACACTCAGGCCAGGCTCGGCTACATAGTCGGACAACTGCCTATACTGCATCCGGGAATCACAAGCTATGAAGAAGTGAAGAATGAATTAGCGCGAGAAGAAAGAGAGAGGGTAGAAAAGAGTCATGAATCAATAAGGAAGGCACTTGAGGATTGGAAAAAGGCTAGACTGGCACGAATACAAGGAAACACAAGTGGACACAAAGAGGACAAATAAGAGGGAGAGCATGAGCAACCCCATGAGTAAAAGGTGGTGGAGTTCCCTCATTATCCCATCTTTTTCAAGTTTTAAATAAGGAAAATCATGTATGAGATAGAACATGCTTCCATAGTAGCTTAGGAATTTTCAATTCTGTCTTTAAGTTTGCATTGCCTAGGTCTATGCTTGCTAGTCTAATGGCACTGCTGCATTTTCATCTCGCTTATTGTATGCATGTCCTTTTAAGCCAAATAAAAAGAGATGTTATGAAAAGACCAGAGTGATGTTCAAGTTGTGGAGTAGGTCCTTAAATTTGTGGTGTAGTAATCACTTAGCTAAGTTGGTTCACCAACAAGGTAGGAAGGCAACTATCTGTCCTGAATTATATGCTTGAAACACACCCCATGAGACTAGCTAAATAAAAAGATCCTAATAAGAAAAAGGAAAAGAACAATAAGAGTTGAAAAAGAAAGAAAAGTAATAAAGAATAAGGCTAGGCACCAAGGGCTTGAATCTTGAGAGATGTGTCTGTGGTGCTCTTGTACCAAGGATCTGCTTGGATGAATAAGTTCTTAGGAGTGCTTCATCACTTGGTAACTTGGGTTAACTAACCCGGGATTATCAATTGAAAATCCACTATCAAGAGCAACCTTGCTACAGAACATTTAGTAACCCAAAGAGGTGCTGGACACCAAGGCCTCAAGGAAAGAAAATAACAAACCATGTGCCTGTGGTGTGCATGTATGGGGGAGAGAGACTTGAGGGAGTAAGTCCTTAGGGGTGTTTCAACACCTAGCACCTTGAACCAACTCGTTCAGGAGTGTTGGCTGAAAGCTTATTTTAAAGAGTCGCCCCCTCACAGAGCACTTAGCCTAAGGATTCAATAAACCTTAAAAAGACAAAGGGATCAATAAATAAAAGTCTCAAAGGGTGCAATCAAGTGAGTATTCCCGGGCATGATAAAGGTCTGAAAGCCAATAAAGGAATGAACCTAAGTTGCTATGCATGAAACCCCATAAAACCAAGGACATGACTTCCACAATAATGATTCATTCATCTTGTCATTCCATTCATCATTCTCATGTTTCAGTACTTGCTTAGGGACAAGCAAGCTTTAAGTTTGGTGTTGTGATGCCAGGGCATTTCGGCCAGTTTCAATGACCTTTTCTTTACTGTTTTAGGGTAGTTTCATGCATTTTCTTAGGAAATAAGCAAGTTTTGGGTAGAATTTCACTTACATCTTGATTCAAGCAAACATTGTGAATTTTATATGATTTCATGAGAATTATGCATGAATTTAATGACAAATTGGATGATGCATGACTCATAACTTGGATTAGAGCTTTGATGCACTCTATTTGCTTGATTTCAGGACAAAGGAAGCAAGACGTTAGTAGCCACGTTAGTCTAACTAACGTGACCACTAACGTGGAATGGGAGCTAGCTTGCAATGTTAATGAGAAAAGTGATCGCCAATAATGTCTTCGAAGCTATCATAGCCCACATTAATTACCACGTTAACTACATTAACGTGGTAGTTAACGTAGAAGAAAAGGAAGCTCCAAGCGTTAGTGGTAAAAGTAAGTGCCACTAATGCTCCAAAAGGGAAATTGGCCATGTTAAGAGTCACGTTAACTCAGTTAACGTGAACTCTAACATGGAAGAGGAAGATAATGCCAACGTTAGTGACACTCACCTTTGTCACTAACATTGGACTAAGCCCATATTGGCTACGTTAAGAGCCACGTTAACTTGGTTAACGTGAACTCTAACGTGAAAGGAGCAAGGAATCACCAACGTTAGTGACACTCACCTTTGTCACTAACGTTGGACTAAGCCACTATGAGCCACGTAAATTACCACGTTAAGTGCATTAACGTGGAAGCTAACGTGGAGGAAAGAATTGATGAGCCAATGTTAGTGACACTCACCTTTGTCATTAACGTTGGAGATGGCAATCACCACCACGTTAGTGGCCACGTTAAGACAATTAACGTGGGGCACTAACGTGAGAAGGGGCGTGTGGAGCGTTAGTGACAAAGGTAAGTGTCACTAACGCTCTCGAGGCTAAGGCATGCTCACGTTAAGAGCCACGTTAGTTATACTAACGTGGACTCTAACGTGTGAAAAAGGGGCTAAGGGCAACGTTATTGGCAAAGGTAAACGCCAATAACGCCCGCGATGGACCAAGAGGCAACGTTAGTGGTCACGTTAGTGCCACTAACGTTGAAGTTAACGTAACTCATCTTGGGCTAGGAACGTTAGTGCAAAAGGTGATCGTCACTAACGTTCTCGAACCCACATTTTCACTTAACACTAACGCCACTAATGTCCTAGCCAAAGTCCATGCCTACTTCACACTTTCTCTGCAAGTAAAGTTGAGCCCACTGAAGATTCCAAACTGCTTCAACTCAAGATCCAAAGACCCATATCCAAGACTTGAAGAGCCAACTGGAAGATTAGAAGAGTAGTATTTATAGGAGTATTTTTGAACTAGAGAGGAGCTTTTGGATTGAGAGGACTACTCTCTGTATAATTTTACTTTCTCTGTAACTTCTAGTTTTACTTTTATAATGCATTCTCCATCTTTGTTTTCCATTTCCAGAGCTATGAACAACTAAACCCCTTTCATTGGGTTAGGGAGCTCTGTTATAATTTGATGGATCAAAAATAGTTTTCATTATTCTTCTTCTTTCTTTTCTCTTGATTTTACTAGAAAGCTTTCAATCTTTATCCAATTGGGTAGTTGTCTTGGAAAAGAAGCTATTCATACTTGGATCTCTTCGGAACCTTGGAAGAGGAATGAAGGGATCATGCTAGAAATACTTTCTCATGTTGGACCAAATTGGGGGTTGGGCGGATATGGTGACATATAATTCTCCCAATACTTTGATTTGGAAATACATGTGGTACAATCAATGACCATACTTCATCTCTTCTCATGAGGAATTAGACCAAGGAATTGGCTATTGATCAAGATTTGAGAGATTGAATTACCAAGGAATTGGAATTCAATCACTTAAGATTGCCAAGGAGATCAATGAATGCAATTATTGAGGAAAAGATGAAAATGAACTTGATCCGGAGAATGCAACATCTCCTAAGCCCAATGAATCCCCCATTTCTGATCTTACCCATTCTCTTTAATTTCTGCAATTTACTTTCATGCTAAATTCCCCATTCCCCATTTAAGATTCTGCACTTTACTTTCCGTCATTTATATTTAGGTCTTTATTTCCAGCATTTACATTTTCTGCCATTTACTTTCCTGCCATTTAATTTCCTGCAATTCTCAAATCAATTTCTGCTTAGCTCAACTAGAATGTTCCTCTAATTAAAGTTGATTGACCAATCAATCCATGTGGGATTCGACCTCACTCTATTGTGAGTTTTTACTTGATGACAATTCGGTATACTTGCCGAGGGAAATTGTTGAGAGACAAGTTTCCGTGCATCAATTACCCGAGATTTGATGGCCCAAGTTGGCGTCCAAAGCCAGCCTAAAACATCTTGGCATAAAACGCCCAAACTGGCACCAAAGCTGGCGTTTAACTCCAGAAACAGCCTATGCACGAAAAAGCTTCAATGCTTAACCCAAGCACACACCAAGTGGGCCCCAGAAGTGGTTTTCTGCACTATCTACACTTAGTTACTCATTTTCTGCAACCCTAGGTTACTAATTTAGTATAAAAACTACTTTTAGTGATTTATTTTAGATCGAATGCTATCATAGACCATTGTTCACGTTTGGAGGCTGGCCTCACGGCCATGCCTAGACCTCTTTTCACTTATGTATTTTCTACATCCCATAGATTAAGGTGTGGAGCTCTGCTGTTCTTCATGAATTAATGCAAGTACTATTATTTTTCTTTCAATTCACGCCTACTTCTTCTCCAAGATATACTCTCTTATTTAATTCAGTTAAGTCATAATGAAGGGGTGACCCGTGACAATCACCCAATCTTCGTTACTCGCTTAGCCAAGATCCACGTGCCAGACAACCACAAAGCGGTCTACATGATGTTCAACGTAGTCATTGGACGACAGCTGGAGTATATTCTCTTGGATATCTAATACACAGACCGAGTCCGTGAGATTAGTATCTTCGTGGTATAGGCTATAATTATTGGTAGCATTCTTAGGATCTGGAAAGTCTAAACCTTGTCTGTGGTATTTCAAGTAGGATCTGGGAAGGGATGACTGTGATGAGCTTCAAACCTGCGAATGTTGGGCACAGTGACAGTGTGCAACAGGATCAATGGATCCTATTCCGACGCTAGCAGGAACCGACAGATGATTAGCCATGCGGTAGCTGTACCTGGTATTTTTCATCTGAGACGAGAAATCCGACAGTTGATTAGCCGTGCAGAAACCGTAGAGGACCATTTTTACTGAGAGGATCCTACAACTTGCCATGGAAGGGAGCATGCATGGTTAGAAGAAGGCAATAGGAAAGCAGAGGTTCAGAAGCAACAAAGCATCTCCAAACACTTATCTGAATTTCCCACCAATGGATTACATAAGTAAATTTATTTTATTTTATGTTTTATTTATCTTTTAATTCTCAAAACCTCAAAAACATTTGAATCTGCCTGACTGAGATTTACAAGATGACCATAGCTTGCTTCAAGCCGACAATCTCCGTGTGATCGACCCTCACTGACGTAAGGTTTATTACTTGGACGACCCAGTGCACTTGCTGGTTAGTTGTGCGGAGATGTGAAAAGTGTGAATCATAATTTCCCACACCAATTGTTCATACCCTGGACCGAGCTATAGGGTTCGGGTTGCACGAAGACGAAGGACCGATCTCTTTAAAGGTTGGCCTATTACAATGAGCTCTTTGCAAAGAGATTAGAAGATTACCACAGAGGCCCAAGGAGGCCCGGAATGAAAGGACCACCGCCCACTAGAAGGCAGTTAGCCAAAGATAATGATCTCACCCACGAAGGATAAGATAAGATAACAAACTTATCTCAAAGGGAGATCACCAAACACTACTATAAATACACTGGAGCACCCAGGTATAACTCATACTCCAATTCTACAAAAAACATGCCTAAAGCCCGTACTGACTTAAGCATCTGAGTCTCTTGTAGGTACCACCACCCACCGGTGATCAAGGGCCAGCAGCATCTCAAACTCCAACAAGTCTGGCGCGACAGGTTCAAATAGACCAAAAGATCTCGTCCGAGATTGATCTCAGCATTTCAGGTAACCCTTGGAATATTGGCGCCATTGCCAGGGAGCCTGGAAGTTATCCCAAATATCATGACGGATGATGGGAAAATTTGTGGAAAAACAAATTTCCAAAACACCCAAGACTAACCGGCAAGTGTACCGGGTCGCATCAAGTAATAATAACTCACGTGAGTGAGGTCGATCCCACAGGGATTGATGGATCAAGAAACTTTAGTGGGTGATTAGTTTAGTCAAGCTAACATTTAAGTGAGATTGGGTGAAACTTAAAGCAACAAAATGTAAATGACAAGGAATTTAAAGTTGCAGAAAGTAAATTGGACAGAAACTTAAAGAGCAAGAAATGTAAATTGGAAAAATTTTAAATGACAAGAAATGTAAATTGCATGAAATTAAAGGGGAGTGGGTGCTGGAAATTAAAGAAAGTAATAGATCAAGCAACTGGAAATGTAAATTGCAGGAAGAATAAATTGAACTGGGTGCTGGGAGCAATATAAACAGAGAAGCAAATTGGAAGCAATGCAACAGAAAGTAAAATTTCTTAAAGACTTTAAAGACAGAAAGACTATGCTTAATTTGCAGCAATTTAAAAGAAGATTGAAGATCTCAGGAGTGGAAGAGACTAGAAAACAAGTCTAGATCTCAAATCCTTCCTTGATCCAACAAGAACAATTGCAAGAGAAATTAAAGAAAAGTAAATTGCAGAAGCCAAGAGAAGGTGAAGCAGTGAACAGGAATGGAAATTCAATTGTGCAGAGAAAGTAAACAAGAAAATTCTCAAGGTGAGATTGAAACAGAATTTCTTCAATTCTCAACCCAAGATTCAAGACAAGAATGAAAACTAAGAGAGAGCTCTCTAATGGAGCTCACCTGTACTCTCTGATGGGACTCTCCTCTCTAAAATAAAAATGATGCCTTTTTATAGGCTTTTACAAACATGACAAATGAAAATGAAATTGAAAAGCAAATTACAAAGAAAATAAAATTCCTAATCAAATTGTTTCTTGTGCCTTTGAGTGATGTCAATTGGGCTTTTGGCCTTGATGGAAATGGGTTGAAAATAGCCTCTGTTGATTGCTCTTGACTTTGGGAAATATTTAAGCTTTGAACCGGACCATGAACCAAAAAAAGTTTGAGTCAAAGTTTGAGGCAAACTTTGACTCAAGCTTTTTATAGCAGCTTGCTCTTTTTGCTGTCATCCACGTTTGGCTTAAAGTTTAAGGTCAAACTTTAGCTCAAACGTGGATCCTCCCTTGCATGTCTTGTGGCGCTACTTTGTCCTCTTGTCAACATTGTCAATTTCATTCCCACTATAGACTATTATATATGGTTGAAAATCTCTGAATGTCAGCTTTCTAACCCAATTGGAATCACCTCAATTGGACATCTACAACTCAAGTTATGCTCATTTGAAGAGGGCAGGGTCGCTGGCTTTGGTGTGCAGCGTTTGAGGTAAAGTTTGCCTCAAACGTGGTCGAAAATGCCAGTTTTGGAGGCTCAAACGTATTGTCCACCCCATACTATTATATATTGTTGGAAATCCCTAAATGTCTACTTTCCAATGCCGTTGGAAGCGCATCATTTGGAGCTCTACAGCTCAAGTTATACTCCGTCGAAGGTGCAGAGGTTAGTTGGCCTCACTGCAGGTTGCCACCATGTTCGTTTATGCACATTGCGGGGCAGTTTTCTCCCTCAATTTTAGTGTCCACCATGCAGTGCCATATATGCTTGGAAAGCTCTCGATTCCTACTTTCCATTGATTTTTGAATCACCTCATTTGGAGCTCTGTAGCTCAAGTTATTCTTGTTGGAAGTATACCCCTTCAGGCTGTTGTGGTGTGTGGCGCCAACGTTTACCAAAAAGCTTGAGGCAAACGTTGGCGCAAGCTTTTGCTCCAGGGTGTTGTTTTTGTGATGCCAACGTTTGCCAAAAAGTTTGAGGCAAACGTTGGCTCAAGCTTTTTCTTCCAGGGTGTTTTCAATTCTTCCAAAAGTTTGAGCTAAAGTTTGAGGCAAACTTTGGCTCAAGCTTTTTTCCTCTCGGGTGTTTTCAACTCTTCCAAAAGTTTGAGCTAAAGTTTGAGGCAAACTTTGGCTCAAACGTTTTGTTCTCTCTTGCTCCTAGCCATTCCTTCTTTCTTCAACCTTCTTCAAAACTCTTTTCACCTATCATCAATCAATCAAAACAATCAAAGCTATGCTCCAAATCATGAGATTGTGTTTCTTTCATAATATATGACAATTATAGCACAAAATCTCATGAACTTGCATTAATTCATCCATGGTTGATTGAATCAAAGGAAATATGAAATTCTACCCAATTGGCTTACTTAAGGCTCAAGAAAGTGCATAAAACCTATTGAAAACAAAGGAAAAAGCATAGAAAAACATGACATGGTGACATGTCATCAATGGACAACAACGAACACACGTCCGGATTAGAAAACGGCACGCCGAACACAGAAATTCTAGATACCATCCGCAACCAGCAAGATCGCCTTAAACAATTAGAGCAAGGAGCTGAGTGACAACGATAAACCGAGCAGGATCTGCAAGAGAAACAAAATGGTGTAGAGAGCTGGAAGAGAAACTCCAAAAGCTCGAAGCCGATTTCAAAGCTAAAACTACACGATCCAATCGTGAAGCTAGCCCCCACAGAGAGCAAGACCCATTCACAAAGGAAATCATGAAAGCTAAAGTTCCAAAATACTTCAAAGCTCCCGACTTGACCCCATATGATGGAACATCGGATCCAAGCCACCACCTCAGCAGCTTCAGGAGCTGGATGTATCGCACGGATGCCTCGGACGCAACCCACTGCAAAGCCTTCCCGACTACCCTCACCAAAACAGCTATAAAGTGGTTTGACAGTTTACCACCAAGATCAATCACGAGTTTTGACGACCTCACCAAAAAATTCCTAGCTAGGTTCTCCATACAAAAGGATAAAGCCAAACACGACCCAAGCCTGTTAGGGATCAAGCAGGAAGATCGGGAAAGCCTCCGAAGCTATATGGAAAGGTTCAATAAAGCATGCCTCGACATACAGAACCTCCCCACAGAAGCAGCTATCATGGGACTCATCAACGGTCTGTATGAAGGGCCCTTCAACCACTCCATATCTAAGAAAAACCCCACATCCCTAAACAAAGTGTAGGAACGAGCCGAGAAATACATCAACATGGAAGAGAACTCCCGACTAGGAGAAACCTCCAAGGATGGGCCCTCTTACCCATCTCGGGATAAAGGTAAAGAGTCGAGAAAAAAGGAAGACCAACCCGCAGAGAAGCCCAGGAAATACCATAACTACACCACTCTTCGGGTATCCTTATTAGACGTCTACCGGGAAATATGCAACATAGAGAAAATCCCACCTCCTCGCCCAATAAAACACAAAAGAGGAGGAAGTCAGACTGAGTACTGCGAATACCACAGGATCTACGGGCACTCCACTAATGAGTACTACGACTTGAAGAATGTCATAGAAAAACTAGCCCAAGAAGGAAGGCTAGACCGATTCCTAGCCAACAGAACGGATGAGCCAAAAAAGAGAAGAAGGGATAAAGAGAGGGGACGCACTGAACGTCCCCCTCACACCCCGGAGAGGTACGTTGATATGATCAATGGAGGATTCACAGGGGGAGGAATCTCCAAATCATCCCGCAAAAGACACCTTAAAGAAATATACCATGTCGGGGAAGGGGATAGGTCACCCGACCTCCCCACTATCGCCTTCACCAAAGAAGACGCCGCGAGCATCATCCCTGCGCATGATGACCCCGTGGTTATTACCATCATATTAGCTAATGCCAACCTCCACAGAACACTGGTTGACCAGGGAAGCTCTGCAGACATCCTATTCAAATCTGCCTTCGACAAGCTGGACTACAAGAAAAGGAGCTTAGAGCATACCCCAATAGCCTATTCGGGCTAGGAGACGCCCCGATCAAAACCCTAGGATACATCCCACTGCACACGACCTTTGAAAAGGGAGCCTGGTCCAAAACATTGAGCATAGACTACATCGTGGTTGACGTGAACTCCGCATACAACGCCCTTATAGGCCGAACAACCTTAAATCAGCTTGCCGCAGTAGTTTCTACTCCCCACCTATGCATGAATTTCCCAACCCCAGAAGGCATAGCCACCATCAAAGGAGACCAAAAGCTCACGCGACGCTGCTATAACAAAAGCCTGAACCTAAAGGGCGGCCCCAGAGGAAAGAAGCCAATGCCATTGAACTCGGGGGAGCCCGGGCTCACGAAGAACTTTGTCCTCAGCCAGAAAGTGAGACCGAAGAGGTCCAAATCGGAGATACCCGAGATAAAACAACAAATATAGGTGCAAACCTAAACAAAGACCTAAAAGAGCTGCTAATAAAGTTCCTGAGGGTTAATTCTGACTTCTTCGCATGGAAGGCCATGGACATGCCCGGCATAGATCCCGGCTTAATGTGCCATAAACTAGCAGTTTACCCCGGATCTCGATCAGTGTAACTAAAGCGTAGAAAGCTCAGCCCGGAATGATCACATGTCGTAGAGGAGCAGGTACAAGCCTTGCTTGAAGTCGGGTTCATAAGAGAGGTCAAGTATCCACTGTGGCTGGCCAACGTTGTGCTGGTCAAAAAGCCAATGGAAAATGGCAGATGTGTGTAGAGTACACCGATCTCAATAAAGCCTTCACAAAAGACCCTTATCCCCTCCTGAATATTGACAGCCTAGTCGACGCCTCGTCAGGATATAAGTACCTCTCCTTCATGGACGCCAACTCGGGATACAACCAGATCCCAGTGCATCAACCCGACCAAGAGAAGACCTCGTTCCTAACCTCAAAAGCAAACTACTGTTACGTAGTCATGCCGTTCGAGCTCAAGAATACGGGGGCCACATATCAGAGGTTGATGAACAAAGTATTCGCGAACACATTGGAAAGCTGATGGAAGTCTATGTAGATGACATGCTAGTAAAAACCCAAAGAGAGGAAACACTACTACCCGACCTCGCCAAAGTATTCGGCAGCATAAGAAAGCATGGGTGAGATTAAATCCTACAAAATACACTTTTACGGTAGAAGCTGGCAAGTTCCTAGGGTTCATGCTCATCCAAAGAGGGATTGAGAAAAACCCAAACAAATGCCAAGCTATACTCAACATGAAAAGCCTGGCCTGCATCAAGGAGGTATAGCAGCTGAATGGAAGACTAGCAGCCCTGTCTAGGTTCCTAGCTGGATCAGTCTTAAGATCTCTCCCTTTCTATGCAACCCTATGGAAAGGAAAGAAGTTCGAATGGACCCTTGAATGTGAACAAGCCTTCCAAGACTTCAAAACATTTCTCGGGCAACCACCCATCCTGACCCAACCTTGACAGGGAGAAGAGCTGATACTATACCTCGCCGTGGAAAGTCGGGCGATAGCATCAACACTCGTCTGAGAAGACAACGACGGACAACAGCCCATCTACTTCATCAGCAAGGCTTTACAAGGGGATGAACTAAACTATCAAAAAATAGAGAAGTTTGCTTACGCCCTCATACTTACCTCCCGTCGACTTCGACCATATTTTCAAGCTCACACCATCAGAATACGGACCAACCAACCCATGAAAGGCATCCTGCAGAAAAACTGACTTAGCAGAAAGAATCCTACAATGGGCAATCGAGTTGTCTGAATTCAACCTCAAATACGAAGCTCGCACGGCCATCAAGTCTCAGTACCTGGCTGATTTCATCGCAAAGTATACTGACACCCCAGGAACCCCCATCGAATGGAACCTCTACGTTGACAGCTCATCAAACAAAGCAGGGAGTGGAGCAGGCGTTATCTTGGAAAGTGACCAAGGGACCCAACTCGAACTCTCCTTAAGATTCGAGTTCCCCGCCTTAAATAATCAAGCTGAGTACGAAGCCCTACTAGATGGTTTGAAGCTGGCTAGCCATTTTTAGCGACTCGCAAGTAATCACCTCACAAATAGAAGGAAGCTACCAGGCAAAGGATCCCACTATGACGAAGTACCTCAACAAAACCAAAGAACAACTCAGGAATTTCTTGAAATATAAGATCCAACATATATCCCGGGAAGAAAATGCCCGAGCCGATGCACTTTCCAAACTAGCCAGCACCAAACCAGGAGGCAGTAATAGAAGCCTTATCCAAGAAACCCTACAATACCCATCAACCTCAGGAAGAGAAGGTCCTGAACATAGCAGACCAGAACCAAGGGTGGATGACCCCTATAATCAACTACCTCAAGTCCGAAACACTCCCCGCTGATAAGAAGGACACAAAAAATCTCATACGAGAGGCACAGTACTACACCATGGTGCACGACGTCCTGTACAGGAGAGGAATCTCAACATCCCTCCTGAAATACGTCTCGACTTCCACTACAAAGGAAGTCCTTGAAGAAGTCCACAGCGGTATGTGCAGCAATCACCTCGGGGTACGAGCTCTATCCAAAAAGGCACTCCGAGCCGACTTCTACTGGCCGACCTTACAGAAGGAAGCCACCGAGTTCGTCAAAACATGCCCTCCACGCCAAAAGAACGCCAATTTCCACGTCGCACCGCCCGAAGAACTCATCTGCGTCACCTCGTCGTGGCCATTCGCAAAGTGGGGCTCGATCTCCTCGGACCATTCCCACAGGGATCAGGGCAAGTCAAATTCCTTATTGTAGGAATAGACTACTTCACAAAGTGGATTGAGGCTGAGCCATTGGCCACCACCACCGCACAGAAAAGTCAGAAATTCCTGTGTAGAAGCATTGTCACAAGGTTTGGAGTTCCCCACTCCATCACCACGGAAAATGGGACACAGTTCACCAACACGGGCTTCAGGAACCTAATAGCCGATCTGAAAATCAAGCACCAGTTCACTTCAGTAGAACACCTATAAGCCAACCGACAAGCAGAAGCAGCCAACAAAGTCATATTGGCTGGGTTAAAATGCCGGTTACAGGATGCAAAAGGAGCCTGGGCTAAAGAGCTTTCCCAGGTCCTATGGGCGTACCGAACAACCCCAACTCCACTACGGAAGAGTCACCCTTCCGACTTGCCTACGGAGTGGAGGCAATGATCCCATAGAAGTTGATGAAAGATCCCCAGGGTGATCTTTGACGAACTGGATTAACTGCTAGTAAAGAATTTTATAAAAATAATCGTGTTGTAAGTATAGTTTCTAAACCAACAGAGAATCCTTTCGTACAAAAGTTTGGTTGTCACAAGTAACAAAACCCAATAAAATTTATAACCGAAGTATTTAAACCTCGGGTCGTCTTCTCAAGGAATTGCAGGGAAGTATGATTTATTATTGGTTATGTAAAAGGTATGTTTTTGGGTTTCTGAAATAGGGAACAAGTAAATTAAATAGCAAGAAAAATAAATTAATAATTAGAAAAACTCTTGGCAAGGTATAAGAACTGGAAATCATATCCCAGTTATCCTTATCAGGTGTGATGAAAATTGTTTATTGCTCTCACTTAGTTAACCCTTACTAAATAAAGGAAAGTCAAGTGGACCAATCAATTTGATCCTCAAATCCTAGTCAACTCCTGTGGAAAGACTAGTTTTAGAGCGATCCAAATCAATTAGCGAGAATTCCAATTTTCAATCAACTACTGAGTCTGATAACTCAAGTGTTTCCAATTACTTAACCAAAACCAAAAGGAGAAAAATCTAAATCAAATGGAAAGAATTATAAATAGAATAAAACAATCATAAATCTGAAATACCTCAAATTATATTAAAAGAATATTCAAATCTAACATGGAAAGATTCCTAAGCCAATTTGGCAACATAAATAATTAACAAGTAAAAGCATTAGAGTATCTAAAAGTAGAAGAGAAACATAAATTAAAGTTGGGAACATTGAACCTGGAATGAAGAAAACGAAGGAATCCTAATCCTAAATCCTAAGAGAGAGGGGAGAGCCTCTCTCTCTCTAAAACTACATCTAAAACCTAAAATTCTCTATTCTGAATGTTGTATCAATTGTTATTATTGATTACCCATTCTCTGGCTTCTATTCTGTGTTTCTGGACTTGAATTTGAGCCGAAAACGGGTCCATAAATTGCTAGGGGCGACTTCTACAATTTTCTGCACGTGAAGTCCGTCACGCGTGCGCGTGGGTCACGCGTCCGCGTCATTTGGAGTTTTTTCTTGTCACGCGTATGCGTCAGTCATACATACACGTCAGTTGTGGTCTGCTCTAGGCACGCGTCCGCATCGTCCACGCGTACGCGTCACTGCCATTTCGCGCTAGGCACGCGTTCGCGTCGTCCACGCGTGCGCGTCGCTGCCTTTTTTTTCAAAACTCCATTTTTGTGCTTTCCTTCCATTTTTCTATGTTTCCTTTCTGTCCTCTAAGCCATTCCTGCCCTATCAAACATGAGAATACTTAACACACAAATCACGGCATCGAATGGTAATAAAGGATAATTAAAATTAATATTTTTAAAGCATAGAAAAAATGTTTTCACATATATCATAAAATAAGGAAGGAATAGTAAAACCATGTGAATCTTATGAATAAGTGGGTGAAGAATTGATAAAAATACTCAATTGAGTACAAGATGAATCATAAAATAGGGGTTTATCAACCTCTCCACATCTCCACACTTAAACACTAGCATGTCCTCATGCTAAATCCAAGAGAAAAGAATGAAGGTAGAATGGTGAAATCTTATGCAATGCAATTTATTCTAAATGCAAGCTACCTAAATGAATCATGCAATTTTAATTATTATCCACTATATATATAAAGCTCACATGTGGTTAAATTGAGTTAAATTTTTCAAAGAATCATTTATGCACAACCAAGGCCAAACCGTATTAAAACACATTCACAATTGAGTTGAGTTAGAGGATTTCACAAACTTGCAAGACAATTAATAATTAAACATGGATATATGGAATTGAGCTATTGAACCCTCACTGGATTTGTGTTTACTCTCTAATCACTCAGTGTTTGGGGTTAATCACTCTATTCTTTTCTAGTCATGCTTTCTAAAACTTTATTTTTCATCTAACCAATCAATAAATATATAATGTATACATGCAAACATCATGAGGTCTTTTTCAAGGTTGTAATGGGGCTAAGGTAAAGGTAAGGGTATAAATATAAGGCTAAGTGAGCTATAAATTAAATCCTTGATTAGTCTAAGATCTCACCTAACATATACATACTCTATACATTTTTAAAATTTGCCTAGCCTCCCATAATTTTCCCACTTTCTTACCACATACTCATGTACCAATTTTATTCTTTGATTTTATCCCATGTGCATTGATTTTTCTATTAAACTTAATAATGGGGTAATTTTTGTCCCCTTATTTACTTAATTAAAAAGGAATTTTTTTAAAACATAAACACAACATATATCAATGCACATGATATTTTAATTTAATTTGGTTTCACATGAGCATGCTCCCAAATTTCTGATTATTTTATTAATTTAATCCTTTTCTATCAGCCCATGTTCCCACGTTTTCCCACACTTAGTGGATATACAATCTCTATCTTAAGCTAACCAAGGATTTAACTTAGGATTTATAATTTGTTTTTCTGTTTAAGGCTAGTGATGTGGTTATAGAACAGAATAAATGGGGATCAACAGGCTCAAGAGGGCTAACAAGGGTGATATAAAAAGTAGGCTATTTGGGGTAAGTGAGCAAAACAAGCAATGGCCTCAATCACATGCAAGTATGTAAATACATTCTATATTGGACATATAGACTGAAACAAAATAAAGATTGCAAGCATAGAAAAGAAGGGCGAAACACACAAGAATGAAATCTATGGTTAAATGTAACCATGCAATTAAGCTCAAAAACTCACGGGTTGTGTGTTCTTTGGCTCAGAAACTATATATCAGTTATGTATATCATGCAAGTAGAAATCAAGAGTTTCCATTCAACCCAATGTGAATCTTTGAATGGCTCTTATAAAAATAAGTATTTTCTTTGAAAAATGTTGTCAATTTACCAACATTTATTGCTATATATATACATAGTGTGTGGATTGTTGTGATTCTGAAAAACTAAAGTTTCTAGTTTACTCTTTATTTTCAATTAATCCAAATTATCATATGCTAAAAGGGTAAACTAAACTAATTAATCCATATTTCCTATATCACAACTAATAAGTTTAAAGTGCAAATTAGACTAAATGTCTAAGATATATATAAACCAAAGTGCAAAATATAATAAAGTAAACAAAAATACAGTAAAAGAAAAAATATGCAAGTACTGAAAGATAAATAAGATAAGATAAAATAAAAATAAAATAAAAATACAGAAAATAAACAAAATACGATAAAAAGAGTCTGAAAGTAGTTCACAAAAAAGATTCACCAGAGATGGTGACCTCCCCACACTTAAATAATAGCATCGTCATCGATGCTCCATCAAGCTGGGTGTGAAGAAGTGGCATCCCCAGAAGGATGTGCTGCTGGTGTCTCTGTGGTGGCCTGAGGGTCTGCAGTCTGTATGAGTGTCAGAGGATCTACCTGCTAAAGCGGAGGCTCTGTCTGTAGAGGGACCTCTGGATCTGTTGGCTGTATCTGATGGGGCTCCTCATGACGTGGCGCAGCCTGCTCAGGTCCTGCCTGCTCAGCCTCTGCACGTGCCTTCTCCTCATGATCATCCGCCTCCTCCTCAGATGGCTCAGAAGGGGTGTCAGGCTCGGAGGGGATGTCATGGTGGCTAGATCGGATCATCAACTTTAAATGCTCATAGCGTAGCTTGCTGTGACGCTCAGATCTCTCATATCGCCGCTGGTTGTGGCGCTCTATCTGATCCAACCAATCAAATAGGCGATGCACGAGGTGGTAGATGGGCTCTGAAGCAAGTGGAGGTGCTGTGGTGGTGGCTGGTGCAGCAGGGGCTGAAGGGGCAACAGAAGATGTGGCTACCTCAGCAGAGGCAGTGAGAAAGGGTGGTTGGTAGCCCAAAGCCTGAAACTTCCTACTGTGTGGGATAATTTTCTTGCATTCAGCGGCAGGTGGCTTCTCATCAGCAATTTCCCAGGTCACCTCAGCTCGGCGTCCCATCTTAGTAATCAAATAAGGAAGGGGCAGAATGCCTCGGACATGGACCCTGGACATATAATATCAGATAAAACGGGGAAGATATAGGTCCTTGCCTTCCATCACACACCAAATGAGGGTAATCATGGCAGCTAGCACCTCAATCTCATGAGTGCTCGGCATCACGTAGTTACTCAGAATCTGCTGCCAAAGCCGAGCCTCATCATTCAGATAGATAAGCTTAATTCCCTTTGGGGTCACTGTGGACTTGCCCATTACCCATGGGACAGTAGGATCAAGAGCTATAGTCCGCTTTACTGTGTCCTAGTCAAACCTCATGAATCTCATATCCTCTTCAGCCTGCTGATAACCATCTGGTTTATCTGATTTAGGTAGGAGCTGGAGGATTTCTTCAATTGCTTCCTCAGTAACCAGAATCTATTTGCCTCTGAGCTGTACTGCATCCAGGGTTGTTTTAAAGTAATTACAGTAGAATTATCTGACCTAAGATGCATTGACGTCAGTCATGTTCCTTTCCAGAAAGAACCAGCCTCTCTGTTTCATCTGTTCGGTAGTGTATTGTTGTAGTTCTTCTGGGATTTTGAGGGTCTTTTCCAGGTATAAATTCCTTGAAGTTTGAAAGACCAGATACTTGAGTTTACAGTATCTGTTGGCAAACTTGACTGGGTCTGTGGGAGGCAGTAACTGATCAGCCTTTTCCTGCGGGATAAATATCTTTTCCTGCCAAGAATCATCATGGAGGATATCTAAGATGGTGGTAGAGGATTCTCCTCTCTTTCTCTTGCCTGTGGTTTCCTTGCCTTTTCCTTTGCATTTGGGTTCAGACATCCTGAAAAGCAGAAGTTCCAGGATACAGTTTAAGAAACTAAAGCAGGAAAATAGGTAAGCAAATAGGAATTTAGCAATATCAGCATAGAGGGGCAAAAGAATAATAAAAGAGCAATATAATCATGAAGTGAGTTAAATATATGTGATATTTTGGACTGTATGCAAGTTAAAAGGCAGATAATAAAAATCACAATCCAAAATTTATGATATGCGGAATTCTTGTTAATTAAGAATAACAGTAATCATGCCTTGAAATGGGTTTAAAATAGATAGGTAAAAACCAAAAGAGAAGTTAGAAGATTAAAGCAGTTAATAATTAAAAAGTGAGGTTAAAGTAAGTGGCATGGTGTTTTGGTTCTTAATTAATAAAAAATTTCACAAACTTGAATAACAAGTAACTCACATTCAAGCAGAGAGTGCAATTTATTGATGACAAATCATATAAATAAAAGAGTTGCAAAATGAAAGTGAAATCATCAATAATGCAATTTAATGAATAAGGGAATTAGAAAGAATAAGAAAGCTAGCCCGTGCATCCATGAATTGACTTGGTTGAAACCAATTAGTGCAAAACTTGAATTTACCAAAACCAATTCATGAATGGTAGTTTAGTGAAACAATTTGGAAAAAATTGGGCAGCATTCCGGCTAAAAATTGGACGTTCCCGGGTAATAAATAGCAACAGAAATCAGTTCATATGACATTAAGGTAGTGCAGAAAAGAGTAACAATTATCAAGTCACATGAATTCAGAATAAACAAACTTAATCTTCAGCAAGAATTGCAATTGATATCAAGACAACAATAAACAGTAATGAACAGCACAGCAATGTCAGAATTGCAAAATAGATAAAGCAAACAGTAAGAACAGCGCAATTATCAGACCTAAATCCACTAACCACATCCTAGCTACCTAACCACCTAAAATTCACTACGATCATGCATCTCTAACTATCCTAATTTGAACAGAATTTGAAAAATATGCAACTAACTAACTAACTGGGAAAGGAATCGATGTTCGGCAGAACCTGGTTGGTGCAGAGGAACAGAAATTGGACTCAGAGAGCTGGTGGTGGATCGGGTGGTTGACACGATGGCGCTGGGGGTTTTGCGGTGGTGGTAGGGCTGCGCGGCGACGGTCCTTGGCGGCGGTAGGGGTTGACAGAGGGAGAGGGGAGAAAGAGGGTTATGGAGGGGAGAAGAGAGGAAGGGGGCAAAGAGGGTGGGGGTTATGGGGGCGTGGTGGCCGGTGGTTCTGGGTGGTAGCGACGGCGCTGGCTCGGTGATGGGGCGGGGGCAGTGGAGGGAGAAGGGTGGGAGGGGAGGAAGAAGGGGGGAGAAGAGAAGGGAGGAGGGGGTTCAGCGAGGGCGGCACGGTGGGCTTGGTCGGCGACGGTGGTGGTGGAGGGTTGGGAGGTGGTGGTGATTTGGTGGTTGGGGAAGGAAGAAGAATCGCTGAGGGGATGGGGGAAAAAGGGGACGCGAAATGGGTAGGGTTCTGTGTCGAAGGGGGTAAGTGGATTCAAATCCACGCGAACGCATGGATCACGCGATCGCGGGGTTGAGGTGGAAAGGCAATGACGCGGCCGCGTCATTGACGTGGTCGCGCGAGTGAGGGATAATGAAAGTGACGCGTACGCGTGGGGCATGCGTACGCGTTGCTTAGAATTGTGTTAAACACAGAATTCCAGCGTCGTTTTGGCGCAACTCTCTGTTTCCATTGAGGGGCAATAATTTCCACGCGTCGCCCACGCTTTCGTGTGGCGTGTGTGAAGTGAAAGTGACGCGTTCGCGTCCAAATTATGCCTAACGCATACCAGCCACATGATTCCAGCCCAACTTTCTGGGCGTTGGATTGTGACGTCGATTTGCAATCGACGCCCACGCGGGGCCCATGCGCACGCGTGGGGTGATTTTTTTTTATGTGCAGTATGCAGAATTCTATATGCAATGCTTATGCGGATGTTATGAATAATTCAAGGTAAAATAAAATTAAATAAAGCTAAAAACAAACTAAATGAAATAAAATTAAAATTGAAAAAGGAGCGATCATACCATGGTGGGTTGTCTCCCACCTAGCACTTTTAGTTAAAGTCCTTAAGTTGGACATTCGTTGAGCTCCCTGTCATGGTGGCTTATGCTTAAACTCATCCAAAAATCTCCACCAACGTTTTCAATTCCAATAGCCTCCGGGGTCTCATACTACGCAAGTAAAGCCTTTGAGCAAGTTAAAGCAGGTTTTCAGACTCCAAGAGTATTTACTATCAGGATAAATTCCAGGATTCCAAACCTTGCTTCTGTACCCATCTTCGTCTTGATTTACATTTTTCCAGCCGGGCAGTATGAAATTTGAATTCTCATTAAGATGACCAAACATCTTCTGAGACCCATTCAATCGAACTCGAAACCAATCCTTGCACCTCAAATTGAAGCGTGGAACCTCATTGAATCTTGCATACCAGCTCTGAATGCGAGCCATTTCCCTTTTACTCTTAAAGCCGCAAAGAGCTCTAAGCTGGCCATCTGTTTCAAGCAAACCATATTCAAGTGGAAAAGTAAAGATAAAGGTTAAGGATTTTACCCACTTGAAGTTTGTATTAGGTGGTAATGGCCTTGGGATAGGTGTTTTCATTGGTTTTGAAAGCTCTACTCCCTTGTATTCTTCTGTGAATTCCACCACTTCTTTGCAAACTTCTTTAACTGCAACCACGTTTTGATCAAAGTCTTCAACATCTTCCTCATCACTCAAGTCATAAATTGGAGGTTGGGAAAAGTCTATCTCCACATCATCTTCGTATTCACTTGGGAAAGATTCTTCGATCTCAAAGAATTCACTTGTGGATGCATGGTCATTACTAGGAGAACTTGATTCATAGTGATCAGTACCAAAGAAACTTGCTTCTTGATATGTTCCGTCCAGTTCTTCATAAGATACATGCTTCAGGGGTTGTGCACTATCCTCCTTAGCATCGATTGCAAACTGCTTGGTGGAATTTTCCACAATTCTTAGTTCCCATGGAGGTTTAGCATCTCCTAAGTCTTCAACCAATTCTTTTTCTTTGATAATTACGGCTTCCTCTACTTGTTCCAGTACAAAGTCATGCTCCGTACTGTCCATTGGAGTTTCTAGTATCTCTTTCATGCTACGTTCTTCATTAGATTGTCCACATGAAGCCATGGGGGTTCCTTGAGTGTCCGAATGTCAGGAAGCTAAGCGATTGATCGCTTGATCCAATTGGTGAAGGGTTACATGAAATTTATTCACTGTTTCCTTGAGACATTCTTGTGATTCTCGGGTTGATGAATATAGACATGGTGCATATGGAAGTGGTGGTTCTTGAGGTAATTGGATTAGAATTGGGGTGGGTAAGGGTTAGGGTCATATGGAAGTGAATGGTGGTGGATGGCTTATGAGTGTGGTGGTCCAAACCTATGTTGAGGAGGTGGTTCATAGGCATATGATGGGGCTTGTTGGTAACTACAAGGGAGTCCACCATATCTATTATCTTGATACGCACCTCGGAATGGCTCTTGACCATAGTAAATTGGTGGGTGTTGGTTGTCACGAAGAGGTCCACCATAACTATTGTCTTGGCATGCATTGTAGAATGGTCATTGTCCATGGTATCTTGGAAGGTGTTGTTGCCGAAAGGGTTGATCAGATCCTCGTGGCTCCTTCCATCTGTGATTGTTTCGACCCTGATGCATGTTACTATTATAGCTTCCATTCCTCACAACAACATTAGAACCAAACTCAAAGCGACGGGGGTGAGAACTCATAGTAACTAATAAAAATTAAAAACAAAAATAGAAACAAATAAACAAGCAAAATAAAATATTTACAATAACCAATAATAAGACACACGTTTGCAATTTTCCGGCAATGGCACCATTTTGACGAACTGGATTAACTGCTAGTAAAGAATTTTATAAAAATAATGGTGTTGTAAGTATAGTTTCTAAACCAAAAGAGAATTCTTTCGTACAAAAGTTTGGTTGTCATAAGTAACAAAACCCAATAAAATTTATAACCAAAGTATTTAAACCTCGGGTCGTCTTCTCAAGGAATTGCAGGGAAGTATGATTTATTATTGGTTATGGAAAAGGTATGTTTTTGGGTTTTTGAAATAGGAAACAAGTAAATTAAATAGCAAGAAAAATAAATTAATAATTAGAAAAACTCTTGGCAAGGTATAAGAACTAGAAATCCTATCCCAGTTATCCTTATCAGGTGTGATGAGAATTGTTTATCGCTCCCACTTAGTTAACCCTTACTAAATAAAGGAAAGTCAAGTGGACCAATCAATTTGATCCTCAAGTCCTAGTCAACTCTTGTGGAAAGACTAGCTTTAGAGCGATCCAAATCAATCAGCGAGAATTCCAATTTTCAATCAACTGCTGAGTCTGATAACTCAAGTGTTACCAATTACATAACCAAAACCAAAAGGAGAAAAATCTAAATCAAATGGAAAGCATTATAAATAGAATAAAACAATCATAAATCTGAAATACCTAAAATCATATTAAATAGAATATTCAAATCTAACATGGAAAGATTCATAAGCCAATTTGGCAACATAAATAATTAACAAGTAAAAGCATTAGAGTATCTAAAAGTAGAAGAGAAACAAAAATTAAAGTTGGAAACATTGAACATGGAATGAAGAAAACAAAGGAATCCTAATCCTAAATCTTAAGAGAAAGGGGAGAGCCTCTCTCTAGCCATATGGGTCAGTTATGTTCTGCTCTAGCCACGCGTCCGCGTCGTCCACGCGTACGCGTCACTGCCATTTCGCGCTAGGCACGCGTCCGCATCGTCCACGCGTGCGCGTCGCTGCCTTTTTCTTCAAAACTCCATTTTTGTGCTTTCCTTCTATTTTTGTATGTTTCCTTTCTGTCCTCTAAGCCATTCCTGCCGTATAAAGCCTGAGAATACTTAACACACAAATCACGACATCGAATGGTAATAAAGGATAATTAAAATTAATATTTTTAAAGCATAGGAAACATGTTTTCACATATATCATAAAATAAGGAAGGAATAGTAAAACCATGCAAATCTTATAAATAAGTGGATGAAGTATTGATAAAAACACTCAATTGAGCACAAGATGAATCATAAAATAGGGGTTTATCAATCTTCTATAGCGAGGACGCCAACTCCCAGGTACATAAGGAAGAACTCGACCTGCTTCCGGAGGTCTGAGAAAGAGCCCGAACCAGAGAGGAAGCCTTGAAGCGTTGAATGGCCCCAAGGTATAACCGAAAGGTAATCCAACGAAGCTTCGCTACCAACGACCTCATCCTAATCCGAAATGACATCGGAACAGGTCGGTCAGGAGAAGGAAAGCTGGTGGCCAATTGGAAAGGCCCCTACCGGATCACAGAAGTACTAGGAAAAAGTTACTACAAGGTGGCCAACCCCGAAGGGCGGGAGCTCCCAAGGTCATGGCACGCTTGTAACCTAAGAAGGTGCTACAGCTAGAAAAAGGCCCTGAGCCAAGGTGCGCTCTTTTTCCCACCAAAATGTTTTTTAACGAGGCACCAGGTCCAGACCTGAAGGCTGCCCAACTTGAAGGGTAAAGCCCACACATGTACATACTCTTATTTCTATTATTTCACTTTATTTCTAATAAAAATAGAAAATTTCCTAAAAAGTTTCCTACCAAGACGCATTAATTTAGGCTCGACAGAAACGCAAAATTCATTACCCGACCACAAAAGTCAGCAAGGTGAAGCGACAAAACTCAAATTAATGCAAGAAGTTATAAAAGTAACCCATGTAAAATGACCTGACGAGGACGGATAAAAAACGGGGTTACTAAAAATAACTTTGAAAGGACTGACAGAGAAGTCGGACCATCTAAAAGGATCACTAAAAAGGGAACAACACCATACAAAGGCCAAAAGGGTTGAAAAACATGGTGCCAAAGAGCTAAGCTAGAAAAGTAACAGTCCGAAAAGGACATTACTTAAAAAGCAAAAGCACTATCAAGGTCCGAATAAGGCCCAAATGTCGTCCCAATAAACTAAAAAGAAAAGGTTCTACACAAGAACACTACCTAGAAAGTTATGGAAAACTGACTGAAAGCCCGGACAGCAAGCTACAAGGACGATATCGCCAAAGCAAGAAGGCTATTAACACAACCAAGTAAAGGCATAGCCCAAAAAGGCAAAGATAGAAGTTTGTAAAAAGAACACTGCCTCGAAGGTCGCGAAGAAAAAGATACTGGCCCGAAAATCCTCGAAACACCTGATGCACAGAAATCTGTCTCTCAACAAATTTCCCTCGGCATGTATACCGAATTGTCATGAAGTAAAAACTCACAATAGAGTGAGGTCGAATTCCATAGGGATTGATTGATTGAGCAACTTTAATTAGAGGAATTTTCTAGTTGAACTAAGCAAAATTAGGTTGAGAATTGCATAAAGTAAAATGGCGGGAAAGTAAATAACGAAAAATGTAAATGGCAAAAAGTAAATTGCAGAATATAAATTCCATGAAAGTAAACTTACAGGAATTTAAAATGGGAATAGGGAAAATGAACATAAATGTAAATAGCAGAATTAAAGAGAATGGGTAAGATCAGAAATGGGGGAGTTCATTGGGCTTAGGAGATGTTGCATTCTTCGGATTAAGTTCATTCTCATGTCTTCCTCAATTAATGTATTCATTGACCTCTTGGCAGTCTTAGGTGATTGAATCTCAATTCCTTGGCAATCCAATCTCTCTAAGCTTGAATAATTGCCCAATTCCTTGATCTAATTGCTCATGGGAAGAGATAAAGTACGATCACTGATTATACCACATGTTTTTCTAAATAAAAGCATTGATAGGATTATATGTCACTGTATCCATCCAACCCCCAATCCAGTCCAACATGAGAAAGCATTTATAGCATGATTTCTTCATTCCTTTTCCAAGGTTCAAAGGAAATCCAAGTATGAGCAATTTCTCTTCCGAGACTATTGCTCAATTGGATGAAGATCGAAAGCTTTCAAGTAAATCAAGAGAAAAGAAAGAAGAAGAAGAATGAAAAGTATTATTGATCCGTTGAATTACAACAGAGCTCCCTAACCCAATGAAAAAAGGTCTAGTTGTTCATAGCTCTGGGAATGGAAATTGAGAATGGAAAGTGTATTCAAAGGTAAACTGAATTACAGAGAAAATAAAAATATAGAGTGTTTACAATCCTGGATCCCCCAGGTGCCAATCCTCTCTCTAGTTCTAAACTACCCCTATCTATACTACTTCTTTGATCATCAGTTAGCTCTGCAAGTCTCTGGATATGGGCCTTTAAAAATAGTTGAAGCAGTTATAATTTTAGTGGGCTTAGCTCAGCTTGCAGAAAAAGTTTAAGTCAGGTATTTTCACGTTAGTCAGGCCGTTAGTGTGGTTAACGTCAAGTGTAAATCCTAGTTCGAAGACGTTAGTGACACTAACTTTGTCACTAACGTTCCCAAACCTTTTTGAAGCCACGTTAACCCCACCGTTAGTGGCACTAACGTTGCCACTAACGTAGCCTTTCCTTAACATTGATAACGTTAATGGTGTTAACTACACCATTAACGTTAAATCCATCTCTTCTTCCATGTTAATGGTCATGTTAACACCGTTAACGTGGCCATTAATGTGGGCATACCATGGCTCGAAGACGTTAGTGGTATTAAGTATACCACTAACGTTGCAAAGTTCTTCCTCTTCCACGTTTGTGCCCACATTAGTGGCACTAACGGGGCCACTAACGTGGGCTTCTATGGTCATTGCTAACGTTAGTGGCATTAACTATGCCACTAACGTTGCCAAGCTCCCTTTATTCCACGTTAGTGCCCATGTTAGTGGCACTAACGAGGCCACTAACGTGGGCTTATATGTCCTTCAATGACGTTAGTGGCATTAACTATGCCACTAATGTTGCCAAGCTCTCTTTCTTCCACGTTAGTGCCCATGTTAGTGGCACTAACGAGGCCACTAACGTGGGCTTATATGTTCTTCGAAGACATTAGTGGCATTAACTATACCACTAATGTTGGATGCCTTCCCCTTTTCTACGTTATTGGCCATGTTAGTGGCACCAACGTGGCCACTAACGTGGCTCTTCACTGCTTCTTATTACCTGAAACCAAATAAACAAAGTGCATCAAAATCTTGCTCTTAATCATGAGATGATGCATCATGCATTATATCATTAAGTTCTTGCATTATTCTCATGAAATTGTTTAGAATTCACAAGGTTTCCTTGAATCAAGGTATGGATGCATATTCAACCAAATACTTGCTTATTTCCTAAGAAAATGCATGAAACTAACCTAAAACATACAAAAAATGGCTAGTAAAACTAGCCAAGATGCCTTGGCATCACAACACTAAACTTAGATCTTGATTGTCCTCAAGCAAGTAATAGAACATAAGAAGAATGAATGAAAGTACAAGAGATACAAGTCCTTATTCAGACAATTCAAATCCTTAGTTCATGGGGTTTCATGCATAGCAACTTAGGTTCATGTTCTTGATGGTTTTTAGGCTATAACATGCACCTGAACACTCACTCTATTGTTGTCTATGAGACCTCTATTCATTGATCCTTATCTTGGCTTTGTTTTTGCTTTTTCTTTTTCTTTTAAGCTTATTGCTTTCTTAGGCTAAGTGCTCAGTGTTGAGACAACTCTTTAGGTTAGACTTTCAGCCAACACTCCCGAACCAGTTGGTTCAAGGTGCTAGGTGTTGAAACACCCCTAAGAACTTAATCACCCATGTCTTTTCTCAGCACAAACACACCACAGGCACATGGTTTGTTATTTATTCCTGAGACCTTGGTGTCCAGAACCTCTTTGGATTGCTAAGTGTTTTGTAACAAGGTTGCTCTTGATAGTGGACTTTCAGTTGACAATCCCGGGTTAGTTAACCCAAGTTGTCAAGTGATGAAGCACTCCTAAGAACTTACTTATCCAAGCAGATCCTTGTACAAAAACACTACAGACACATTCACGCGTGCGCGTAGCATACGCGTGCGCGTCGATGCACTTTTTCAAAATTATGAATTTGGAGCTCAGATCGCACACGTTGGCCTCAACGTTAGACTGGCAACGTTTCCTCCAACGTTGCCTATCCATGCATGCATGTTACCTATGCGTGCACGTGGATTGTCAGAAATTCACACTCCACGCGTGCACGTATAGCACGCGTATGCGTCACCACAATTTTTCCAATTTTCCAGAACGCACTTTGTGTCTAGCGTTGGAGGTAACGTTGGCTCACCAACGTTCCCTCTAACGTGAGTATCAGATAATTATGCAGAAAGATTGAGTTATTGATAAACCACTATTTATGATTTTTCTTGTGCTCAATTGAGTGGTTTTTATCAATTCTTCACCCACTTATTCATATAATTTGCATGGTTTTACAATTCCTTCCTTAATAAGTGATATATGTGAAAACATGTTTCCTAAGCCTTGAAAATGTTAATTTTAATTATCCTTTATTACCATTCGATGCCGTAATCTGTGTATTGAGTATTTTCAGGCTTTATAGGGCAGGAATGGCTTAGAGGATAGAAAGGAAACATGCAAAAGTGGAAGGAACGTGCAAAAATGAAGTTTTGAAGAAAATGGCAGCGACGCACACACATGGACGAGGTGGACGCGTGCCTAGCGCAGAGCACGAGCGACGCGTACGCATGACAAGGAAAACTTCCAAATGACGCGCATGCGTGACAGACGCTGGTGCGCGGAAATCGTGACGGTTCCATTCCTTGGTAACGATGCTAAAAACTCAATACGCACGTTCATAATCTTAGTTTTTTGTCACAACTTCACACAACTAACCAGCAAGTGCACTGGGTCGTCCAAGTAATAAACCTTACGTGAGTAAGGGTCGATCCCACGGAGATTGTCGGCTTGAAGCAAGCTATGGTCACCTTGTAAATCTCAGTCAGGCGGATTCAATTGATTATAGAGATTTAATAATTAAAAGATAAATAAAATATAAAATAAAGATAGTTATACTTATGTAATTCATTGGTGAGAATTTCAGATAAGCGTATAGAGATGTGTTCGTTCCTCCTGAACCTCTGCTTTCCTATTATCTTCATCCAATCATTCATACTCCTTTCTATGGCAAGCTGTATGTTAGGCATCACCGTTGTCAATGGCTACATCCTGTCCTCTCAGTGAAAATGGTCCAATGCGCTATCAATGCATGGCTAATCATCTGTCAGTTCTCGATCATACTTGAATAGGATCCATTGATCCTTTTGCGTCTGTCACTACGCCCAGCACTCGCGAGTTTGAAGCTCGTCGTAGCCATCCCTTCCCATATCCTACTCGGAATACCACAGACAAGGTTTAGACTTTCTGGATCTCAAGAATGGCCATCCATGGGTTCTAACTTATACCACGGAGACTCTGATTAAGGAATCCCAGAGATATTCATTTAATCTAAGGTAGAACGGAAGTGGTTGTCAGGCACGCGTTCATAGTTGGGAATGATGATGACTGTCACGATCATCACATTCATATTGAGGTGCGAATGAATATCTTAGAATCGGAATAAGCTTGAATTGAATAGAAAAATAATAGTACTTTGTATTAATTCGTGAGGAACAGCAGAGCTCCACACCTTAATCTATGGTGTGTAGAAACTCTACCATTGAAAATACATAAGTGATGAAGGTTCAGGCATGGCCGAATGGCCAGCCCCCAAACGTGATCAAAGGATCCTAAGACAATCCAAAGATATCCAAAGATGTAAATACAATAGTAAAAAGTCCTACTTATACTAAACTAGTTACTAGGGTTTACAAAAATGAGTAATTGATGCAGAAATCCACTTCTGGAGCCCACATGGTGTGTGTATGGGCTGAGCATTGAGTTTTACACGTGTAGAGGCTTCTTTTGGAGTTGAATGCCAGTTTGTAACCTGTTTCTGGCGTTTAACTCCACTTTGCAACATGTTTCTGGCATTTAACTCCAGAATGCAGCATGGAACTGGCGTTGAACGCCAGTTTGCGTCGTCTAAACTCGGGCAAAGTATAGACTATTATATATTGCTGGAAAGCCCTAGATGTCTACTTTCCAACGCAATTGAGAGGGCGCCATGTGGAGTTTTGTAGCTCCAGAAAATCCACTTTGAGTGCAAGGAGGTCAGAATCCAGCAGCATCTGCAGTCCTTCTTCAACCTCTGAATCTGACTTTTGCTCAAGTCCCTCAATTTCAGCCAGAAAATACCTGAAATCACAGAAAAACACACAAACTCATAGTAAAGTCCAAAAATGTGATTTTTATTTAAAAACTAATAAAAATATGCTAAAAAACTAACTGAATTATACTGAAAACTATGTTAAAACAATGCCAAAAAGCGTATAAATTATTCGCTCATCAGACGCCACGTGCAGAAAGTTGCAGAATTCGCCCCGAGCGATTTCTGAACCCTTTTTCGGCCCAAATCCAAGCCCGGAAACATAGAATAGAGGTTGGAGAATGAGGGAATCAAGGGAAGGAATCATTCATTCATAATCAACAATTTTTAGGTTTTAGAGGTATTTTTTTGAGGGAGAGAGGCTCTCTCCTCTCTCTTAGGTTTTAGGATTAGGATTTCTTCGTTTTCTCAATTCTAGGTTCAATGTTCCTTTAATTTAATTCTCTTCTACTTTTATTTACTCTAGTGCTTTGGTTTCTCTATTTCACTTGCGAGTTACTTATGTTGCCAAATTGGCTTATAAACTCTTCATGTTATGCAATTTGAGGTATTTCAGATTTATGATTTTAATTTAGCTTTTTACGTTCTTAGCTTGAATTGATTAATTGGTGACACTTGAGTTATCAAACTCCTTTGTTGATTGATAATTGAAATGTACTGGTTGATTTGGATCCCTCTAAAGCTAGTCTTTCCTTAGGAGTTGACTAGGACCTGAGGAATCAAATTAATTAGTCTACTTGACTTTCCTTTATTTAGTAAGGGTTAACTAAGTGGGAGTAATGAACAATTCTCATCGCAATTGATAAGGATAACTAGGATGGGATTTCCAGTTTTCATACCTTGCTAAGAGCTTTATTAGTTATTACTTTAATTCCTGTAATTCACTTTTCCCATTCATTATTCAAAAACCCCAAAAAGATACTTTAATTCCTTGAGAGATGACCCGAGGTTTAAATACTTTGGTTATAAATTTTATTAGGGGTTTGTTACTTGTGACGAACAATCTTTTGTATGAAAGGATTATTGTTTGGTTTAGAAACTATATTGCAACGAGACTTCACTTGTGAATTCTAAACCATCAATATCCCGTTCATCAAAATGGTGCCGTTGCCGGAGAATTGCAATTGTGTGCCTTATTATTGGTTATTGTAAATATTTGCTTTTTGCTTGTTTATTTGTTTTTATTTTTGTTTTTAATTTTTATTAGCTACTATGAGTTCTCACCCCTCTGGCTTTAAGTTTGGTTCCAATGTTGTTGTAAGGAATAGAAACTATAACAGAAACATGCATCAAGTTCAAAACAATCAAAGATGGAAGGAGCCACGAGGATCTGATCAACCGTTTCAGCAACAACACTTTCCAAAGTACCAAGGACAACGACCATTCTACGATGCATACCAAGACAATAGTTATGGTGGAGCTTTTCGTGACAACCAACCTCCACCAAATTACTATGGTCAAGAGCCATTCTGAGGTGCGTTCCAAGATGATAGATATGGTGGATCCCTTTGTGGTTACCAACAAGCTCCATCATATGCCTATGAACCACCTCCTCAACATAGTTTTGAACCACCATACTCATAAGACACCTAAAACCATTCACCTCCACATGACCCTAACCTGTACCCGCCCCAATTCCAATCCAATTATTCCGAAGAACCCCCACTTCCATATGCACCATATCCATGTCCATCGAACCGAGAATCACACGATCATCTCCAGGAAACAGTGGATAAATTTCATGCAACCCTTCATCAATTGGAGCAAGCGATAAATCGATTAGCCCCCAGTACGAAGGAGACACTAGAAGCCCCGGTGGACAGTAAGGAGCATGACTTTGTACTGGAACAAGTGGAGGAAGCTGGAATTATTGAAGAAGAATTGGTTGAAGACTTAGGAGATGCTGAACCTCCATGGGAATCAAGAGTTGTAGAGAATTCCCCCAAGAAATTTGCAATTGATGCTAAGGAAGATAGTGCACAACCTCCAAAGCATGTACCTTATGAAGAACTGGACGGAACAGATCAAGAAGCAAGTTTCCTTGGTAATGCTGATCATGAATCAAGCTCTCCTAGTGATGAACTTGCATATGCACAATTGAATTCTTTGAGATTAAAGGATCTTCCTCAAGTGAGTATGAAGATGATGTGGAGGTAGATTTTTTTCAACCTCCAACTTATGACTTGAGTGATGAGGAAGAAATCGAAGACTTTGATCAAGACGTGGTTGCAGTTGAAGAGGTTTGTAAGGAAGTGGAATTATTCACAGAAGAATACAAGGAAGTGGAGCTTGAAATACCACTGGAAACACCTCTCCCAAGGTCATTACCACCCAATACAAACTTCAAGTGGGTAAAATACTTAACCTTTATCTTCACATTCCCACTTGAATATGGTTTCCTTGAAACCGATGGCTAGCTTAGAGCTCTTTGTGGCTTTAAGAGTAAGAGGGAGATGGTTAGAAATAGGAGTTGGCATCCAAGGTTCAATACGGTTCCACGCTCCAAATGGAGGTGAAAGGATTGGTGTAGAGCTCGATTGAATAGGTTTCGGAAGATGTTTGGGTGTCTCAGTAAAAATTTAGGTTGCGTACCGCCCTAGAACAATGCAGATAAAAGCGAAGACAGGTACAAAAGCAAGGTTTGGGATCCTAGAATTCATTCTGATAATCAACACCCCTGGGACTTTAAAACCTGCTTTAACTTGCTTGAAGGCTTTGATGCACGGAAACTTGTCTCTCAACAATTTTCCCTCGGCAAGTATACTGAATTGTTGTCAAGTAAAAACTCACAATAGAGTGAGGTCGAATCCCACAGGGATTGATTGGTCAAGCAACTTTAATTGGAGGAATGTTCTAGTTGAGCTAAGCAAAATGTTATTGGAGAATTGCAGGAAAGTAAATGGCAGGAAATGTAATTACTGGAAATAAAGGACTGAATGTAAATGATGGAAAGTAAATTGCAGAATCTTAAATGGGGAATGGGGAGGATGAACATAAAAGTAAATGGCAGAAAGTAAAGAGAATGGGTAAGATCAGAAATGGGGAGTTCATTGGGCTCAGGAGATGTTGTATTCTCGGAATCAAGTTCATTTTCATCTCTTTCTCAATCAATGCATTCATTGATCTCCTTGGCAATCTTAAGTGATTGAATTCCAATTCCTTGGTAATTCAATCTCTCAAATCTTGATCAATAGCCAATTCCTTGGACTAATTGCTCATGAGAAGAGATGAAGTGTGGTCACTGATTATACCACATGTATTCCCAAATCAAAATGTTGGTAGGATTATATGTCACTATATCCATCCAAACCCCAATTTGGTCCAACATGGAAAAGCCTTTCTAGCATGATCTCTTCATTCTTCTTCCAAGGTTCCGAAGAGATCCAAGTATGAATAGCTTCTTTTCCAAGACAACTACCCAACTGGATGAAGATTGAAAGCTTTCTAGTAAGATCAAGAGAAAAGAAAGAAGAAGAATAATGAAAACTATTATTGATCCATCATATTACAACAGAGCTCCCTAACCCAATGAAAGGGGTTTAGTTGTTCATAGCTCTGGGAATGGAAAACAAAGATGGAAAATACATTCTCAAAGTAAAACTAAGAGTGCAGAGAAAGTAAAATTATACAGAGAGTAGTTCTCCCAATGGCCAAAAGCTCTCTTCTCTAGTTCAAAACTACTCCTATATATACTACTCTTCTGATCTTCTAGTTGGCTCTTCAAGTCTTTGGATATGGGCTTTTGGATCTTGAGTTGAAGCAGTTTGGAATCTTCAGTGGGCTCAGCTTTACTTACAGAGAAAGTGTGAAGTAGGCATGGACTTTAGCTAGGACGTTAGTGCGTTAACATTAAGTGAAAATGTGGGTTCGAGAACGTTAGTGACAATCACCTTTTTCAATAACGTCCCTAGCCCAAGATGGTTCACGTTAACTTCAACGTTAGTGGCACTAACGTGACCACTAACGTTGCCTCTTGGTCCATCACAAGCGTTATTGGCGTTCACCTTTACCCATAACGCTGCTCTTAGCCCCCCCTTTTCTCACGTTAGAGTTCACGTAAGTATAACTAATGTGGCTCTTAATGTGGGCATGCCTTAGCCTCGAGAGCGTTAGTGACACTTACCTTTGTCACTAACGCTTCAAATGCCCCTTCTCACGTTAGTGCCTCACGTTAATTGTCTTAACGTGGCCACTAACGTGGTGGTGATTGCCATCTCCAACGTTAGTGACAAAGGTGAGTGTCACTAATGTTGGCTCATCATTTTTTTCCTCCACGTTAGCTTCCACGTTAATGCAATTAACGTGACAACTAACGTGTCTCATAATGGCTTGGTCCAACATTAGTGAAAAAGGTGAGTGTCACTAACGTTGGCGATTCCTTGCTCCTCCTACGTTAGAGTTCACGTTAATGTAGTTAACATGACTCTTAATGTGGCCAATTGGGCTTAGTCCAACGTTAGTGACAAAGGTGAGTGTCACTAACGTTGGCATTGTCTTCCCTTTCCACGTTAGAGTTTACGTTAACTGAGTTAACGTGACTCTTAACGTGGACAATTGCCAATTTAGAACGTTAGTGGTATTCACTTTTACCACTAACGCTGGTGCTCCCTTTCTCTCCATGTTAACTGCCACGTTAATGTAGTTAACGTGGTAATTAACGTGGGCCATGATGGTTTCGAAGGCGTTATTGGCAATCACTTTTCTCATTAACGTTGCAAGTTTATTCCCATTCCACGTTAGTGGTCACGTTAATTAGATTAACGTTGCTGCTAATGTGGCTCTTCCTTACTTCCTTTGTCCTGAAATCAAGCAAATAAAGTGCATCAAAGCTCTAATCCAAGTTATGAGACATGCATTATCCAATTTGTCATTCAATTCATGCATAATTCTCATAAAATCACATGAAATTCACAATGTTTGCTTGAATCAAGATGTAAGTGATTATCTACCCAAAACTTACTTATTAACTAAGAAAATTCATGAAACTACCCTAAAAGAGTAAAGAAAATGTCAGTGAAACTGGCCAAAATGCCCTGGCATCACAACACCAAACTTAAAGCTTGCTTGTCCCTAAGCAAGTACTGAAACATGAGAATGATGAATGAAATGACAAGAGAAATGAGTCATTATTATGGAAGTCATGTCCTTGGTTTTATGGGGTTTCATGCATAGCAACTTAGGTTCATTCCTTCATTAGCTTTCAGACCTTTACCATGCCCTGGAATACTCACTTGATTGCACCCTATAAGACTTTTATTCATTGATCCCTTTGTCTTTTCAGGGTTTGATTGTGTTCTTTAGACTAGGTGCTCTGTAAGGGGGCGACTCTTTAATATATGCTTTCAGCCAGCACTCCCGAACCAGTTAGTTCAAGGTGCTAGGTGTTAAGACACCCCTAAGGACTTACTCCCTCAAGTCTCTTTCCCCCATACATTCACACCACAGGCACATGGTTTGTTATTTTTCTTCTTGAGACCTTGGTGTCTGGTGCACGAAATTGTGATCTCAAGCAACGGCGCCAAAAACTCTGTACGCACGTCTTAATAAATCGTTTTTCATTCACAACTTCGATACAACTAACCAGCAAGTGCACTGGGTCGTCCAAGTAATAAACCTTACGTGAGTAAGGGTCGATCCCACGGAGATTGTTGGTATGAAGCAAGCTATGGTCACCTTGCAAATCTCAGTCAGGCGGATATCAAAAGGTTATGGAGTTTTCGAAATTAAATAATAAGTAAACATAAAATAAGGATAGAAACACTTATGTAATTCACTGGTGAGAATTTCAGATAAGCGTATAGAGATGCTTTCGTTCCTCTGAATCTCTGCTTTCCCGCTGTCTTCATCCAATCAGTCTTACTCCTTTCTACGGCTGGCTTTATGTAAGGACATCACCGTTGTCAATGGCTACTTTTAATCCTCTCTGGAAAATGGTCCGATGCGCTATCACTGCATGGCTAATCGTCTGGAGGCATCACCCTTGTCAATGGCTGCATCCTATCCTCTTGTAAAAATGGTCAAAATGCTCGGTCACAGTACGGCTAATCATCTGAGGTTCTCGATCATACTGGAATAGGATTCACCCTCCTTTTGCGTCTGTCACTACGCCCAACACTCGCGAGTTTGAAGTTCGTCATAGTCATTCAATCCCAGAGTCCTACTCGGAATACCACAAACAAGGTTTAGACTTTTCGGGCTCTCATGAATGCCGCCATCAATCTAGCTTATACCACGAAGATTCTGATTAAGAGATCCAAGAGATACTCATTCAATCTAAGGTGGAACGAAAGTGGTTGTCAGGCACGCGTTCGTGGGGGAATGATAATGATTGTCACGTTCATCACATTCAGGTTGAAGTGCGATTGAATATCTTAGAAGCGGAATAAGTTGAATTGAATAGAAAAACAGTAGTACTTTGCATTAATCTTTGAGGAACAGCAGAGCTCCACACCTTAATCTATGGAGTGTAGAAACTCTACCGTATGAAAATACATAAGTAATAATGGTTCAGGCATGGCCGAATGGCCAGCCCCCATGGAAGTCTAAGATAGCATAAAACTGATCAAAGATCAAAAGATCAAAAGATGTCTAATACAATAGTAAAAAGTCCTATTTATACTAAACTAGTTACTAGGGTTTACAGAAAGTAAGTAATTGATGCATAAATCCACTTCCGGGGTCCACTTGGTATGTGCTTGGGCTGAGCTTGAATGTTACATGTGCAGAGGCTCTTTCTGGAGTTGAACGCCAGGTTGTAACGTATTTCTGGCGTTCAACTTTGGTTCGTGATGTGTTTCTGGCATTTAACTCCAGACAGCAGCGTAGAACTGGCGTTCAACACCATTTTACGTCATCTAAACTTGGCCAAAGTATAGACTATTATATATTGCTGGAAAGCCCTGGATGTCTACTTTCCAACGCAATTAGAAGCGCGACATTTTGAGTTTTGTAGCTCCAGAAAATCTACTTTGAGTGTAGGGAGGTCAGAATCCAACAGCATCAGCAGTCCTTCTTCAACCTCTGAATCTGATTTTTGCTCAAGTCCCTCAATTTCAGCCAGAAAATACCTGAAATCACAGAAAAACACACAAACTCATAGTAAAGTCTAGAAATATGAATTTAACATAAAAACTAATGAAAACATCCCTAAAAGTAACTAGATTCTACTAAAAACATACTAAAAACAATGCCAAAAAGCGTATAAATTATCCGCTCATCAGTGTCTAGCACCTCTTTGGGTTACTAAGTGCTCTGTAGCAATGGTTACTCTTGATAGTGGACTTTTAGCTTATAATCCCGGGTTAGTTAACCAAGTTGCCAAGTGATAAGGCACCCCTGAGAGATTATTCATCCAAGTATATCCTTTGCACAGGAGCACCACAGACACATGCCTTAAGATTCAACCCTTAGTGCCTAGCCTTATTTCTTACTATTTTTCTTTATTTCTCAACTTTCATTTTTCTTTCCCCTTTTCTTATTGGGATCTTGTTATTTAGCTAGTCTCATGGGGTGTATTTCAAGCATATGATTCAGGACAGATAGTTGCCTTCCTACCTTGTTGGTGAACCAACTTAGCTAAGTAATTACTACACCACAAGCTTAAGAACTTACTCCACAAATTGAACATCACTTTGGTCTTTCATAACATCTCTTTTTATTTGACTTAAAGGACAAGCATACAAGTAGGCAAGGTGAAAATGCAACAGATAGCTTGGCACAGCGAACATATGACAAAGGCGGGGAAAAACGAACATTAAATCCTAGTGATGTAAACTAAAGAGTAGCTAATAATCAGGGATACATTCAGACTTCCAATTTGAGCATTTCCAAGCATATGGAATCAAGTAACAATACAATCTTTTTGTGGTGACTTCTAGCCATCCTTTTGTTGTCATCGTCCACAGCTTTTGCATCCTTCTTCGCCTCCTTGGATGATGGTGCACCGTTGTTCCCGAAGATTTAATTGAATTCCTGCAAAGTTATTGGAAGTTTCTTGTTCCCAAAGCACTTGAGAATTAGTTAGCATGCATGTATGCTTGTGAGTTTCTGAACTTGATTTGGTGTGTGAACACCAAACTTAGTTCCTTACCTAATGCAACAGATTGAATACATGCAGAGGATCTTATGTGCTTTTATTACTAAAACAACTATGAACTAGAAATTAAACTCTTGTCAAGTGGTTTCCCTAATTGGTTGGGGCTAGCAATTTGCTCTTGAAGAGGTGTAGTGTGATTCTAACTGAAACCTTTGGTGGAACACCAAACTTAGAATTACACATCCACTCTTGGATTGTTTTGGTGTGCAACACCAAACTTAGCTCCTCACAATACAGGGTAAACTACTTGTAACTTTTATTGAAATGATCATGAAAAGGAAACTACCTTAGGTTGGGTTGCCTCCCAACGAAGCACTCTTTTAGCGTCGCTAGCTTGACGATTTCTCCATCAGTTGAGATGATATTTCACTTTGGGGCTTTCCCCCATGTTGCCCATGTAATGCTTGAGCCTTTGTCCGTTCACAGTGAAAGTCCTCCTTGAGCTTTCCTCCATGATTTCTATGTGACCATACGGCGAGACCTTTGTGACAAGAAAGGGTCCAGACCACCTTGATTTGAGTTTCCCAGGGAAAAGTCTCAATTTGGAGTTGTAGAGGAGCACTTGCTATCCCTTTTCGAAACTCCTGGGTGTCAGATTGAGGTCATGTCTTCTCTTTGCCTTTTCTTTATAGATCTTCGCATTTTCATAGGCTTGAGATTTGAATTCCTCCATTTCCTACAGCTGCAGGACTTTTTTTTCACCAGCGGCAAGGCTATCAAAATTTAGTAGCTTGAGAGCCCAGAGGGCTTTGTGTTCAAGCTCCAATGGTAAATGACAGGCCTTTCCATACACCAGTTGATATGGAGACATCCCGATTGGTGTTTTGAATGCTGTTCTGTATGCCCAAAGAGCATCATCTAGCTTCTTCGACCAGTCATTTCTTGATGCTCCTACAGTCTTTTCCAGAATCCTTTTTAACTCTCTGTTAGATATCTCGGTTTGCCCACTTGTTTCGGGATGATAAGGTGTGGCAACCTTGTGCTTTACCCCGTATCGTAGGAGAAGAGCTTCTAGTGGCCTGTTACAAAAATGGCTCCCTCCATCACTGATGAGCGCTCGTGGGACTCCAAACCGGCTAAAGATATTCTTTCTGAGGAAGTTCATGACCACCTTGTTATCATTTGTTGGGGTTGCAATGGCCTCTATCCACTTGGAAACGTAATCCACTGCTACTAGGATATACTTGTTTGAATATGAGGTTGGAAATAGTCCCATGAAATTGATTCCCCATACATCAAACAGTTCCAGTTCTAAGATGAAATTTTGTGGCATCTCATTTCTTTTGGGTAGGTTTCCAGCTCTTTGGCATTCATTGCAGCTCTTTGCTACTTCCTTGGCATAGAGTGGCATTTGCTCTATTGCTTCAACAAAGGGTATGTTGATTTGTAGTTTCTTGAAGATTTCCAGAAATCTTAAGAATTGGTTGTCATCCCCCTTCTTTTTCAATTGCTGAGGGTATGGAGCTTTTGGGACGTCTGGCTTCAGCATTTCTCCTTTTTGCTGTGAATTGGGAATGGGAATTTGGACTTCATCTCGTTCCTTTTCCCCTTCATTTGAGTTCTTCTCTTGTGATTTCTTGGGAATTTCCTTCAATTCCTTCCCACTTCTGAGGGTGATAGCTTGACATTCCTCTCTTGGGTTTGGATTGGTGTTGCTGCACAGGTTATGGCTGGGAATTTGCTTGAATAGGTAACCAATTTGTATCTCAAGTTTCTTGATGGCAGCATCTTGATTCTGCATATTGGACCGGACTTCCTCTCGGAACATTTTACTGTCCTGGACTTCTTTGCATATTCGTTCAAGTAGGGTCTCAATCCTTGAGAGTCTATCTTCGGATGATGGTGAGTTGGAGTTGGAGGGATAAGAATGGCCATTTTGGTTTTGATATGAATGTTGAGAGGTGTTGTTAGGTGGGTGCTGATATGATCTCTGTGTGGAATATTGGTGAGCTGCATTGTTGTGGGGTTGTGACGTCTCTGATCTTGGCCTTGATCTTGTTAATTTCCCTACCCAAAGTTTGGGTGGTTCCTTCAACCAGGATTGTAGGTTTTGGAGTATGGATCATGGGTCTGCCTAGGTGAGTTTCCAATGTAGTTGGCTTATTCCTGCTCACACTCTGCTTCTGCATTCACTCCTTCTTGGGTTGCTGATGAGGTGGTGATTACTGCTACTTGGTTCCTCTCCATCTTCTTAGTAAGGTCAGTCAACTGCTTGGTAATCAGCTTGTTCTGGGCCAGCAATGCATCCACGTTATTTAGCTCCATTACTCCTCTAGTGTTGCCTCTTTTAGAAGCATAGAAGTAGTCATTCTCAACTACAGTCTCAATGACATCTATAGCTTCTTCTATGGTCTTCCTCTTGTTCAGAGATCTCCCAGATGAGTGGTCTACTGCCTTCTTTGATTCATAAGAAAGACCTTCATAGAAAATGTGTAACTGCACCCATTCATTGAACATATCTGGCAGGCACCTTATTGTCAAGTCCTTAAACCTCTCTCATGCTTCATAGAGAGTTTCACCATCTTATTGCTTGAAGGTTTGTACCTCAGCTCTTAACCTGTTGATTCTTTGAGGAGGATAGAATCTCGCCAAGAATTTATTCACCACATCTTCCCAGGTTGTTAAACTCTCCTTCGGGAAGGATTTCAGCCATTTATATGCTTTGTCCTTGAGTGAGACGGGAAACAGAAACAGCCTATAGATGTCAGGATGAACACCATTAGACTTCACAGTATCACATATCCTCAGGAATGTGGTTAGATGTTGATTGGGGTCTTCTTGGACACTTCCTTCGAATGAACAGTTGTTCTGAACCAGGGTGATGAGCTGTGGCTTTAGTTCAAAGTTATTGGCATGTATGGTTGGCTTTTGGATGCTACTTCCACAGTTTCCTGGGTTTGGATTGATATAAAAGCCTAGAACTCTTCTTTCTTGTCCAGCATGATGCACTGGACCTTCTCTGCCATGGTTGTGAGCCTCTTCTTCATGATGGTTCTCCATATTCTCATCCATGTCTGGTTCAAAGTACTCTTCCTCTTCCTCAGTACCAACAACTCTCTTTCTTCTTGCTTCCCTCCTTAATCTAAGGAAGGTCCTCTCAGGTTTAGAATCAACAGAAGTTGAAGCCCCGCTTCTTCTACCTGTCATATAACCAACAAGGCCAAAGCAAAAGGGAGATAGAGACTATTCTTGTTAAAAATGCTGTTAGTGTGAGTGATGCAATATATTAAACAGTTAGTGGGTTAGTGAACTGAATTGTAACAAATACGAGAACACCACAAACAGGTAGGGGTAAAGGGAAGAAAATAACTAAAACTGAAAGTAAATTACTCAAACAGAATTTAAATCAAACAAAAGAAAAATGCTCAATCTAGTTATCCACCAATTTAATCATTGTTGATACAAAATCAATCCCTAGCAACGGCGCCATAAACTTGATGCACGGAAACTTGTCTCTCAACAATTTTCCCTCGGCAAGTATACCAAATTGTCGTCAAGTAAAAACTCACAATAGAGTGAGGTCGAATCCCACAGGGATTGATTGGTCAACCAATTTTAATTGGAGGAGTGTTTTAGTTAAGCTAAGCAGAATTTATTGGAGAATTGCAGGAAAGTAAATGGCGGAAAGTAAATGGCAGGAAATGTAATTACTGGAAATAAAGGACTGAATGTAAATGACGGAAAGTAAATTGCAGAATCTTAAATGGTGAATGGGGAGGATGAACATAAAAGTAAATGGCAGAAAGTAAAGAGAATGGGTAAGATCAGAAATAGGGAGTTCATTGGGCTCAGGAGATGTTGTATTCTCCGGATCAAGTTCATTTTCATCTCTTCCTCAATCAATGCATTCATTGATCTCCTTGGCAATCTTAAGTGATTGAATTCTAATTCCTTAGTAATTCAATCTCTCAAATCTTGATCAATAGCCAATTCCTTGGTCTAATTGCTCATGAGAAGAGATGAAGTGTAGTCACTGATTATACCACATGTATTCCCAAATCAAAATGTTGGTAGGATTATATGTCACTATATCACTCCAAACCCCAATTTGGTCCAACATGAGAAAGTATTTCTAGCATGATCTCTTCATTCCTCTTCCAAGGTTCCGAAGAGATCCAAGTATGAATAGCATCTTTTCCAAGACAACTACCCAATTGGATGAAGATTGAAAGCTTTCTAGTAAGATCAAGAGAAAAGAAAGAAGAAGAATAATGAAAACTATTATTGATCCATCAAATTACAACAGAGCTCCCTAACCCAATGAAACGGGTTTAATTGTTCATAGCTCTGGGAATGGAAAACAAAGATGGAAAATACATTCTCAAAGTAAAACTAAAAGTTCAGAGAAAGTAAAATTATACAGAGAGTAGTTTTCCCAATGGCCAAAAGCTCTCTTCTCTAGTTCAAAACTACTCCTATATATACTACTCTTCTGATCATCTAGTTGGCTCTTCAAGTCTTTGGATATGGGCCTTTGGATCTTGAGTTGAAGCAGTTTGGAATCTTCAGTGGGCTCAACTTTACTTGCAGAGAAAGTGTGAAGTAGGCATGGACTTTAGCTAGGACGTTAGTGGCATTAACGTTAAATGAAAATGTGGGTTCGAGAACGTTAGTGACAATCACCTTTTTCACTAACGTCCCTAGCCCAAGATGGTTCACGTTAACTTCAACGTTAGTGGCACTAACGTGACCACTAACGTTGCCTCTTGGTCCATGGCAAGCGTTATTGGCGTTCACCTTTGCCAATAACGTTGCTCTTAGCCCCCCTTTTCTCACGTTAGAGTTCACGTTAGTATAACTAACGTGGCTCTTAACGTGGGCATGCCTTAGCCTCGAGAGCTTACGTGACACTTACCTTTGTCACTAACGCTCCAAACGCCCCTTCTCACGTTAGTACCTCACGTTAATTGTCTTAATGTGGCAACTAACGTGGTGGTGATTGCCATCTGCAATGTTAGTGACAATGGTGAGTGTCACTAATGTTGGCTCATCATTTCTTCCCTCCACGTTAGCTTCCACGTTAATGCAATTAACGTGGCAACTAACGTGGCTCATAATGGCTTGGTCCAACGTTAGTGACAAAGGTGAGTGTCACTAACGTTGGCGATTCCTTGCTCGTCCCATGTTAGAGTTCACGTTAATGTAGTTAACGTGACTCTTAACGTGGCCAATTGGCCTTAGTCCAACATTAGTGACAAAGGTGAGTGTCACTAACGTTGGCATTGTCTTCCCTTTCCATATTAGAGTTTACATTAACTGAGTTAACGTGACTCTTAACGTGGCCAATTGCCAATTTAGAGCGTTAGTGGTATTCACTTTTACCACTAACGCTGGAGCTCCCTTTCTCTCCACGTTAACTACCACGTTAATGTAGTTAACGTGGTAATTAACGTGGGCCATGATGGTTTCGAAGGCGTTATTGGCAATCACTTTTCTCATTAACGTTGCAAGTTTATTCCCATTCCACGTTAGTGGTCACGTTAATTAGATTAACGTTGCTGCTAATGTGGCTCTTCCTTGCTTCCTTTGTCCTGAAATCAAGCAAATAAAGTGCATCAAAGCTCTAATCCAAGTTATGAGACATGCATTATCCAATTTGTCATTCAATTCATGCATAATTCTCATAAAATCACATGAAATTTCACAATGTTTGCTTGAATCAAGATGTAAGTGATTATCTACCCAAAACTTGCTTATTAACTAAGAAAATGCATGAAACTACCCTAAAAGAGTAAACAAAAGGTCAGTGAAACTGGCCAAAATGCCCTGGCATCAGGATTTACATGCCTAGTTTGGGACCCCTGAGGCTATTGGAATTGCAAACGTTGGTGGAGATTTCTGGATGAGTTCAAGCACAAGCCACCATAACAAGGAGCTCAACAAATGTCCAACTTAAGGACTTTAACTAAAAGTGCTAGGTGGGAGACAACCCACCGTGGTATGATCGTTCTTTTTCAATTTTAATTTTGTTTTGTTTTGTTTGTTTTTAGTTTTATTTTATTTTATTCTCCCTAGTATCATTCAAAACATCCGCATCAGCATCTCTATTTTGCATTCTGCATATTCTATATAAAAAAAAGCCCACACCACGCGTGCGCGTAGGCCACGCGTGGGCATCGATCTCAGATCGGCGTCTCCATCCAACGCCCAGAAAGTTGGGCTGGAATCGTGCGGCTGGTGTGCGATGAGCACCAATTGGCCACGCAGGCGCGTCAATGACGCGTACGCATCAATTTCATTTACACATAACACGCGTGGGCGTGCGCGATGTGCATGCGTCGCATGAAAATTTTTGCCCCCTTTATTGAAATAGAGATTTGCGCCAAAACGACACTGGATTCGTGCATTTAGCACAATTCTAGTCGACGCGTATGCGTGTTTCACGCGTACACGTCTTTCTCATTATCCCCTGTTTACGCGTTCGCGTCAATGATGCTTCCGCGTCGTTTCAATTTTACCTCATCCACGCGCACGTGTGACCCACGCGTACGCGTGGATTTAAATTCCCAAACCCCCCTGACGCGGAAACCCTAGCCCCAGCGTCACTTTTTCCCCCCCTTCCCAACGTTCCACCTCCAACCTCCCACTGCCACCAGCCACCACTGCCGCACCGCCCCGTCACTGACCCCCAAACCCGCCGCCATTCACCCCACTCTCACCCCTCCTTCTTCTCCTCTTCTCCTTCTCCTTCCCCCTTACTCCCTCCTCTTCCCCCTTCTCTTCCTCTTCTCCCCCTTCTCCCCTAATTCGCGCCCTGCCCCGTCGCCAACGCAACCCCGCCACCGCACCCAGACCACTGCCCACCACCATCGCGACTGTTAAACTACTATTTTATGTTTTATATTATGCTCAATTGAGTGGTTTATATCAATTCTTTACTCACTTATTCATATGATTTGCATGAGTTTACATTTTTCCTTCCTGATTTTGTGCTATGATTGAAAACATGTTTCCTGGGCCTTTAAATTGCTAATATTAATCCTTTCTTATTAATATTCGATGCCGTGATATGTGTGTTAAGTGATTTCAGAGATTATAGGACAGGAATGGCTTAGAGGATGGAAAGGAAGCATACAAAAGTGGAAGGAATACAAGAAACTGAAGGAACTGCTAAAGCTGTCCAACCTGACCTCTTGGTACTAAATCATTCATAACTTGAGCTACAGAGCTCCAAATAATACTGTTTCAGTTGCGTTGGAAAGCTAACATCCGGGGCTTCGCAACGACATATAATTTGCCATAGCTGCTCCGAAGATAGGTGATGCGCACGCATGGATCACGCGGACGCGTGATCTGGAAAAAATGCAATCCGCGCGAACGCGTGGATGATACTCCCGCGTGACTTTGCAGCGACCTGTACGTACCAGAAATTGCTGGGGGTGATTTTTGGGCTATTTTTGACCCAGTTTTTGGCCCAGAAAACACAGATTAGAGGCTATAAAGTAGGGAAATCCATTCATTCATTCAACAATTCAGACAACATTCATAATTCATAATTTTAGGTTTTAGATGTAGTTTTAGAGAGACAGAGGCTCTCTCCTCTCTCTTAGGATTTAGGATTAGGATTCCGTTTAGTTTATAGTTATTTCTACATTTCAGGTTCAATGTTCTTTTACTTTATGTTCTTTTCTACTTTTATTTATTCTATTACTTGTTAATTACTTATGTTGCCAAATTGGCTTATGAATCTTTCCATGTTAGATTTGAATATTCTATTTAATATAATTTGAGGTGTTTCAGATTTATGATTATTTTATTCTATTTATGATGCTTTCAATTTAATTTAGATTTTTCTCCTTTTGGCTTTGGTTAAGTAATTGGTAACACTTGAGTTGTCAAACTCAGCGGTTGATTGAGAATTGGAAACTTCTGATTGATTTTGATCCCTCTAAAGCTAGTCTTTCCATAGAAGTTGACTAGGACTTGAGAAATCAAGTTAATTAGTCCACTTGACTTTCCTTTATTTAGTAAGGGTTAACTAAGTGGGAGCAATAAACAATTCTCATCACACCTGATAAGGATAACTAGGATGTGATTTCCAGTTCTCATACCTTGCCAAGAGTTTTATTAGTTATTATTTTAATTATAACAATTTACTTTTCTTGTTCCTTATTTCAAAAACCCAAAATTATACCTTTTCCATAACCAATAATAAATCATACTTCCCTGCAATTCCTTGAGAAGACGAACCGAGGTTTAAATACTTCGGTTATAAATTTTATTGGGTTTTGTTACTTGTGACAACTAAAGTTTTTGTACGAAAGGATTCTTTGTTGGTTTAGAAACTATACTTACAACGCGATTATTTTTATAAAATTCTTTACCGGCAGAAGTCCAATCGTCAAAATGGCGCCGTTGCTAGGGAATTGCAAACGTGTGCCTTATTATTGGTTATTGTAAATATTTGCTTTTTTGTTTCTTTTTTTTTAGTGTTTCTAGTTTTAGGAGTTTATTTTCATTAATTTTTATTAATTTTTGTCTTTAATTGCTACTATGAATTCTCACGCTTCTGGCTTTAAGTTTGGTTCTAATGTTGTTGAAAGAAATGGAAGCTATAACAGGAACGTGCATCAAGGTCAAAACAATCGAAGATGGAAGGAACCATGAGGATCTAATAAACTCTTTCGGCAACAACACCTTCCAAGATGCCATGGACAACGACCATCCTACAATGCATGCCAAGACAATAGTTATGGTGGACCCTTTCGTGACAAACCACCTCCACCAAATTACTATGGTCAAGAGCCATTCCGAGGTGCGTACCAAGAGGATAGATATGGAGAACCCCCTTGTAGTTACCAACAAGCTCCATCATATGCCAATGAACCACCTCCTCAACATAGCTTTGAACCACCATACTCACAAGCCAACCACAACCATTCACCTCCATATGCCCCTAACCTATATCCACCCCAACCTCCACTGGATGACAACACCATTGGTGTTATTCACCAAGGTCAAACAGAGCTTCATACCACACTTTCCTCTATCACTAGTCTCACCTCTACTCTTCAAACACTTATATCCCGCATGGACCAACCCTCTACCTCCAATATTCAACCCTCAAGCTTTAGTGCGCTTCCTTTTCAACCACATAATAATCTTCCCATTCCATCACCACCCTCCATGGAGGAGCACCCACATTCATCAATCCAAGATCAAGATGATCCCAGCTATGCTATTGACAAGGAACAAGAGAAAAGGGATCATCTTCGCGAATTCACACTTCTTAAGAAGCTAGAGGAGGCCCTACAGGTGGAGGTAGTAGAGACCCTTGAAGTCGAAGGAGTGATTGAAGAATTAGTGAAGGAAGACATCAAGGAGGAGTCTGATTTTGTCTTAGAGCAAGAGGAAGCCCAAAGTCTGGAGGTAGGAGAGACCCTTACAAATGAAAGAATAGTTGAACGGAGTTGTCATGGAAAGGAAATCATCAAGGATGAGTACGATTTTATACTAAAACAACTAGACAAAGCAGTAATTATTAAAGAGGAAGAAGTGGTTGAAGACTTGGGAGATGTAGAACCTCCATGGGAAACTCCAGTCATAGAACCTCCTTCCAAGACGTTTGAATTTGATGTTGAAGAGGGTGTACAACCTCCAAGACATATCATAGCTAAAGACTTTGAAGAGGTTGATCAAGAGATGGAGATTAAAGAAGAAGAAGCACAACCTTCCATGCCCTTGGTGAGTAATGAAGAAGATATTGAATTGGAAGAAAGCTACCAAGAGGAAGAGGTTGAAATTGAAGAAGCTTGCAAAGAGGTGGAAGTTATCAAGGAAGAGCACAAGGAAATGGAGCTTGAAATCACCTTGCCAAAGTTGTTGGAGACCTCTCCCCCAAAGCCATTACCATCCAATACAACATTCAAGTGGGTAAAATACTTATCCTTAACCTTTACCTTCCCGCTTGAATATGGGTTACTTGAGACAGATGGCCAGCTTAGAGCTCTTTGTAGCATTAAGAGTAAAAGGAAAATGGTTAGTGGTAGGAGTTGCCCTGCAAGGTTCAATACGGTTGCACACTCCAAGTTGAAGTGCAAATATTGGTGTAAAGCTCGAATGAATGGGTCTAGGAGGATGTTTGGGTGCCTAAATGAGAATTCTAAGGCTGAACCACCCGGATGGAATCATCATGATTCACTTGAAGACGGGTGTAGAAACAAGATTTGGGATCCAGGCATACATGAGGATCGACTTTGGGAGCTCAAAGCTTGTGAACAACTCCATCAAAGCTTGGGGAATGTATCTGGAATTGATAAAGAATGTTGGAAGTCCAAGCATTGGTGGAAGTTTCAAGATGAGTTCAAGCACAAGCCACCATGACAAGGAGCTCACAAATGTCCAACTTAAGGACTTTAACTAAAAGTGCTAGGTGGGAGACAACCTACCATGGTATATTCTTTCCTTTTTGTTCTTAGTTTTATTTTATTTTATTTTCATTCGTGTTCATTCATAATTTCTGCATAGTCATCTACATTCTACATTTTGCATTCTGCATACTGCATAAAAAAAAAAGAAGAGAGGCACGGGACGCGCAAGCGTCGCTGACGCGTCCGCGTCATAGGTGCCTTGGACACGAGAAGAAAAGAAGCAGAGAGTCACACGAAAGCGTGGCTGGAGGCGTGCCTTAGGCACAAACATGCCCACGCGACCGCGTTGCTGACGCGTCTGCGTCATTTTGAAAAAGAGCCTCACATGCGTATGCGTCACCCACGCGTACACGTGACTCTGCAAAATCGACGTAAAAAGGTGAATGGCAGCAAGTTATGATGGAGTGGGGCTGGAATCGTGCTAGAAGCAGAAGCCCTACCTCGCGAACGCGTGCTCCACGCATCCGCGTCAGTTTTAAAAGAAACGCCTTTCACGCGTGCGCGTCACCCACGCGCACGCGTCACCCAAAAAAAATTTTGGCAAAATACAAACAAAACGGAAAATCGTGCGAACGCGAGGCTGCTCTCACGCCACTAACACAAATCAAGTCATGCGAACGCGTGCCCCACGCGTCCGCGTCACTTGCAAATATCACCAATCACGCGAACGCGTGCCCCACGCGTCCGCGTCGCCTGCGCTGCACAGCTTATCCAGATCAGCCCCAATTATCTTATCTTTTCTTCCCCAATCCTAATTTTTTCTTTCCCCTTCTTATTTCTTTCTTTTTCCTTCTTTCTTTTTTTCTTCATTCCTTTAACCTCTCATCCCTCTTCACTTTCATTCTATTTTATTTAATTTATTTGCATACTTTCATTCATTGTATTTTAATTTTGTGCATATATTTATTCTTTTCTACGTTTATTATTTTTCCATTGATGTTAAATATTCTTATTCAACTGTTGTATCCTTTCTGGTATTAATTTGGTGCTTCGTGACTTGTTTCAAACTGTTGGGTGTTATTAATTATAAGTCAATACTAATTTTATAATACTGGTATTCCTTTTAAATTGACATGAATTTATATTATCTTTCATTACCCACACTCTCTTCCCCATTGTTGCAAATTTTTGCACTCTTGATTTGCCACGTGCTTCTACTGTTTTCTCACTTGCATGTTGTAGCTACCATGTAATTGAGACTCTCATCATTTGGCATTAACCCAACCATATTTTAAATTATTTCCTATCTTTGTTTTTGGGTTACTTTTCTTCTTTTTCCACTTCTTTCAGGATGGCCACCGAGGAAGGGAAACAGAAAACGTTTACATGGGGCAACAAACAAGTCTATTTGCATAATCCTTGGAGAAGAGCGTCAGTTGAAGCAACCCGTCCACTTGCACATCTTAGCATGCACCGAGGACGGTGCAATCTTTAAGTGTGGGGAGGTCGATACCAATCTCCATGGGTTAGTTATTTTCTTCTCAACACCAATGTTTTATTTTCTTTGTTTGTTCATTGTTGCATTTGCATGATTGATTGCATATTTGTTTGATTTTGTGCATATTTTACCACTTGGTTGAAGTAATATTTTCTTTTCAAAGAAACTTTTTATAACATTTCACTAATTTGAATTAAAATTTTTATTGAACTTGTTTGAAGAAATATTATACTAGAACATGGTTTTAGAGCTCGAACACACAAAACCAGTGAGATTTTGAGCCTATTTGATTGGTTGCATTTTACCAACCAATATTTTAATTTTGGTGTGTGTTGTTCTCTCTAAAATTGTGATCTTTGTCTTGCTTAATTCTATATTTCCATTGTTTGATGTATGCATGCACTTATATGATTGAGGCCTTTGTTTCACTGAGCTTACATACCCATATGGCCTTACCCTTTCATTATCCTTTGCAACCCAATGTTGAGCCTATTATACCTCTTTGTTCTTTACTTTAGCACATCATTAACTCTAAGCGGAAAACAATAATGTCCTTAATTTGAATCCTTGGTTAGCTTAGACTAGTGAGAGTGCTTATGATTTAAGTGTGGGAAAGTTGGATTTGGAAACATTTGGGTTGAGAATTGAGTATGTTAGAATTTTCTGAAAATGTGAAAGAATGTTGAGAATATGCTCATGCATTCAATACCTTAATCATATGCCTTAAGAAAAGAAAAAGAAAGAAAAATTATGAAAAAAAATAATAATAATAAAATAAAATAAAGGAAAAAAGAAAAGCAAAAGAGCAAATAAATAAAAGGGGACAAAATGCCCCAAAGTAAGTGGTGAAAGCAATGCATATGTACTGTACCTGAAATTAGAATGCATGAATATGTGGAAAACATGGTTAATGGATAGTTAGATGTGGTATTATGATTACATGGATTGTCTAAAGTTAGGTGGAAAGTTTAAGTTAATTAAGGATTCAGATTTTAGTCCACTAGGCCAAATACAATCCTACCTTGACCCTAACCCCATTAAAACCCTTAAAAGACCTCTTGATACGTGTATCTTTGCATTAATTCTTTGTTGATTGTTAGATGAAGAGAAATCCTTAGAAAGCAAGATTAGTAGATAATTGAGAGAATTGAACCTTAAACACTTGAGTGATTAGAGTGTATACACTTCCAGTGAGGGTACGATACTCGATTCTTTGTTCCCGGCTTTCACGAGCTATTTTCTTTTGCAAGTTTACTTGTACTTTATTTTGTGATTTAAATTAGTGAAATCCAGTTCATATTTATTCTTAAAATATTTGTTTACTTTTAACCAAGTAGGTAGAAACATTTTGCATGTAGTTGCATTTATATAGATAGGTTGCATTTCATAAGTTTCACTATTCCTCTTCACTTTTATAGCTTCTCTTGAGCTTAGCATGAGAACATGCTAATGTTTAAGTGTGAGAAAATTGATAAACCACTATTTTATGGTTTATCTTTTGCTCAATTGAGTGGTTTATATCAATTCTTTACTCACTTATTCATATGATTTGCATGAGTTTACATTTTTCCTTCCTGATTTTGTGCTATGATTGAAAACATGTTTCCTGAGCCTTTAAATTGCTAATATTAATCCTCTCTTATTACCATTCGATGTCATGATATGTGTGTTAAGTGATTTTAGAGATTATAGGGCAGGAATGGCTTAGAGGATGGAAAAGAAGCATGCAAAAGTGGAAGGAATACAAGAAACTGAAGGAACTGCTAAAGCTGTCCAGCCTGACCTCTTGGTACTAAATCGATCATAACTTGAGCTACACAAGTCCAAATAATGCGGTTCAAGTTGCGTTGGAAGACTAATATCCAGGGCTTTGCAACGATATATAATTTTCCATAGCTACCCCAAAGATAGGCGATGCGCACGTGTGGATCACGCGGACGCTTGACCTGGAAAAATGCAATCCGCGCGAACGCGTGGACGATGCTCCCGCGTGACTTTGTAGCAACCTGTACGTACCAGAAATCGCTAAGGCAATTTCTGGGCTGTTTTTGACTCAGTTTTTGTCCCAAAAAACACAGATTAGAGGCTATAAAGTGGGAGAATCCATTCATTCATTCAACAATTCAGACAACATTCATAATTCATAATTTTAGGTTTTAGATGTAGTTTTAGAGAGAGAGAGGCTCTCTCCTCTCTCTTAGGATTTAGGATTAAGATTCCTCTTAGTTTATGGTTATTTCTCCATTCCAGGTTCAATGTTCCTTTACTTTATGTTCTTTTCTACTTTTATTTATTCTATTACTTGTTAATTACTTATGTTGCCAAATTGGCTTATGAATCTTTCCATGTTAGATTTGAATATTCTATTTAATATAATTTGAGGTATTTCAGATTTATGATTATTTTATTCTATTTATGATGCTTTCAATTTAATTTAGATTTTTCTCCTTTTGGCTTTGGTTAAGTAATTGGTAACACTTGAGTTGTCAAACTCAGTGGTTGATTGAGAATTGGAAACTACTGATTGATTTTGATCCCTCTAAAGCTAGTCTTTCCATAGAAGTTGACTAGGACTTGAGGAATCAAGTTAATTAGTCCACTTGACTTTCCTTTATTTAGTAAGGGTTAACTAAGTGGGAGCAATAAATAATTCTCATCACACCTGATAAGGATAACTAGGATGTGATTTCCAGTTCTCATACCTTGCCAAGAGTTTTATTAGTTATTATTTTAATTATTGCAATTTACTTTTCTTGTTCCTTATTTCAAAAACCCAAAATTATATCTTTTCCATAACTAATAATAAATAATACTTCCCTACAATTCCTTTAGAAGACGACCCGAGGTTTAAATACTTCGGTTATAAATTTTATTGTGTTTTGTTACTTGTGACAACCAAAGTTTTTGTACGAAAGGATTCTTTGTTGGTTTAGAAACTATACTTACAACGTAATTAGTTTTATACAATTCTTTACCGGCAGAAGTCCAATCGTCAGCGACGCCACCGTACCCCTCCTCCCCCCTTCCTTCTTTCTTTTCTTCTCCCCCTACTTTCCCCTCTCACCTTTTCGCAACACCCCTGACTCTACCCAGACCACCACGGGCATCCCAGCGCCGCCGTGCCGCCCATTAGCACCGCCGTACACCCACCTCTCCCTTTATTTCTGTTTCTATCACTGTGCCCCCAGGTTCCACTGCACTCCAATTTCTTTTCCGTTCAAGTTAGTTAGTTTGCATATTTTAATTATGTTCAATTTAGGTTAGTTAGATATGCATGTTTGTAGTGGATTCTAGGTGGTTAGGTAGCTAGAATGTGGTTAGAGGATTCTAGGCCTGATAATTGCTCTGTACCTGCTATTTGAATTTTTTGCTTTTCACTATTGATTGGCTGTTATTGTTGCTGTTTCACTGTTTCATGGCTGTTTGATTATGTTCTGCTTCATACCATCAATTCATATAAGCTGCATTCATTCCTGCTGATTGCAATTATTGCTCTGCTTTGATGTCACATGCTGCTTGCACATAACTGCGTTGAATCTATCATGATTGAAAATTCTGCTCAGTGCCATTTTACTTGCTGATTTGATATAATTTGTTTTGAAATTCTTATGAACTGCTAATTCTGTTTGACAATTGCTGCTACGTGCATTATTATGCTGTTTAATTTTCTGGGAACGTCCCTTTTACTGCCGGAATGCTACCCAATTTTTCTCAGAAACAGTTTTACTTAACTGCTATTCATGACTCGCCTTTGGTACTTTCACATTGTGCTTTCCTTGGTTTAAACCAAAGTCACCTCATGACATGCTGGGCTAGCATTCACTATCTCTTTTGGTTACCTTTCAACTTCAATTGCATTATTAATGATGCTTAATCCTTTTTATGCTTCTTTTATTTTCATGTTTATCATCAATAATCTGCATTCTCTACTTGAATGTGAGTTACTTGTTCTTAAAGTTTGTGCATTTTTGTTAGCTAGGAACTACAGTATCATGCCACTAACTTTAACTTCCCTTTATAACTTTTGACTTCATTGACTTTCTAACTTCTCTATCAGTTTACACTAACCCCTTTTAACCCCTTTCATGGCATGTTTATTATTGTTTCCTGACAAACAAGCATTCTGCATTTCAATTAATAGTTGTTGGATTGTGATTCCTACTTAAATTCTTTGAGTTTTATCTTCCATTCAGTACAACATTCTATATAATTCTGACTTACATCATCCATTTGCTTTTATTCCTCTTTTACACATCTACTGCTTAAATTGCTTGCTTCCTATGTGCCTTCCTATTTTTCAGCTTTAGTTTGCTAAATTGTATCCTGGAACCTCTATTTTTCAGGATGTCTGATCCAAAAGGGAAAGGAAAAGCTAAAGCAGGAACAGGTAAAAGAAAAAGAGGAGAATCATCTACCGCTTTGTTAGATATACTACATGATGATTCCTGGCGTGAGAAGAACTTTACTCCGCAGGAAAAAGCCGATCAACTTGTGCCAGCCACTGATCCAATCAAGTTCGCAAATCGTTACTGTGAACTAAAATATGATGTCTTTGGGACTAAAAGGCACCTATAATTGGAAAAGACCCTCAGAATTCCAGCTGAACTACAATAGTACACTACAGAACAAATAAAATAGAGAGGCTGGTTCTTTCTGGAGAGGAATTTGACTGAGGTTAATGCATCCTGGGTCAGAAAATTTTACTGCAACTATTATAAGACGACCCTGGATGCAGTACAGCTCAGAGGGAAGCAGATTTTAGTTACTGAGGAGGCCATTGAAGATATCCTCCATTTCCAGCCTAAGTCAGATGAACTAGACGATTACCAAAAAGCTGAGAAAGCTATGAGATTTATGACTTTTGATTGGGAGGCAGTAAAGTGAACCATATCCATTGATCCAGCTGTCCCATGGGTTATGGGTAAATCCACAGTGAACCCAAAAGGCATAAAAATTATTTATCTGAATGACGAGGCTCGGCTATGGCAACAAATTCTGAACAACTATGTAATGCCGAGCACTCACGAGACTGAGGTGCCAGCCACCATGATTACTCTTATCTGGTGCGTGATGGAAGGCAAAGACCTGTACCTTCCCTGATTTATACGTCACTCCATGGCTAAAGTTCATGTCCGAGGCACTCTGCCATTCCCCTCTTTGATTACCCAGTTGGGCCGCCGAGATGAGGTACCTTGGGAGCCTGAGGATGAGAGACCACCAGCCGCCGACTGTAGGAAGATCATCCTACACGGCAGGAAGTTCGAGGCTCTGGGCTACAGACCGCCTTCTCTTACTCCTCTGCTAATGCAGCCACATCTTCTGCTGCCCTTTCAGCCCCTGCTGCGCCACCCACACCCACAGCACCCTCACTTGCTTCCCAGCCCATTTACCACCTTGTGCACCGACTATTTGAGCGCCTAGATTGGATGGATCATCGCAATAAGCGACGCTACGAGCATCTTAAGCTAATGATCAGGACATGACACACTGACATCCCCTCTGAGACTGACACACCATCAGAGCCATCTGAGGAGGAGGCGGATGAGCATGAGGAGGATACACGGGCAGGGCCCCAGCAGGCAGAGCCCCAGCAGGCAGAGCCCCAGCACAAGGAGCCTCCACAGACACAGCTAGCAGATCTACCAGCCCCTATACAGGCAGAGCCTCAAGCACCTTCATTGCCAAAGCCTATAGAGACAGCATCAGCACACCCTTCTGGAGGTGACGACTCTTCACACCCAGCCTGACTGAGCACCGAGGACGATGCTATTATATAAGTGTGGGGAGGTCACCATCTCTGGCGAATCTTATTTTGGTGAACTACTTTCAAACTCTTTTTCATCCTATTTTATTTCTTTTTCTGTATTTTTATTTTTATTTTATTTTATCTTATTTCCCTTTCAGTACTTGCACATTTTCTTTTGCTGTACTTCTGTTTATTCCTACTTTGTTACATTTTGCACTTTAGGATGTATATTTCTTAGATATTTAGCTTGATTTGTGATGTGGGAGGATTATCGTCAGAATAGAATTTCTCAATGAAATCCGCGTTGGTAGTATAGCTTCTACCCAACAACAATCCCCGAGTATCAAATTTAGAAGGGATTTGGTTGTCAAAAGTTCAACCCCAATAGAAATAACCAAAGTATTCAAACCTCGGGTCGTCTCACAAGGAATGGGCAAACATGTGCTTCAATATTGGTTAGAATTCTGGGGTTGCAAGTCATGAGCAAGAAAATAAAAAGGGAATCTTAACAAGCAAGCAATCTTAAAATGCAAGAAATTATTTCAAATAACTAAGCAAGACATGAGCAATTCCAAACTAACAAAGTAACATCCAATATGATTCTATTCTAAACTAAACAAGTAACTATAACTAAGACAAGTAATCAAGAATTTTAGGTTTTCAAATATAAATAATAAAAGCAACTCTTGGCTAGGCATGGGAATTGGGGTCACCATCCTTGTCTAATAACCATATCTTAACAATTATGAGGAACCAAACTCATTAAGTCTACTTCTATACGTGATGTACGTCAAATGGTTTGGTCAACATCAACCCATAAGTTCTAACCTCACTACTAATTGACTTAATAGAAGGTTAGCATCAATGGCTATCAAATTGACCACTAAGGGCTCCCAAATCATCAAATCCATTAGACCCAATGACTCAAGTTTACCCAATTCCCTTAGCCTAGGCCAAGAGTAAAGAGAACTACTCCATAATCAAAGTAAACAATTCATCGAACACATGGTAAGCATTAATAAAAGACATGTTCAAATTGCAATCAAATTGAAATTAACAAGTACCCACTAACAATTATCAACATACAATCATTCAAACAACACAATTAACCAAAGAAATCATCAATGTAACATCAACAAGTCAAGATTCACAACATTCATGAAATGGGTATGAAATGACAATTGACAAGAATTCATAAAAGTATCACAAGATCTAAGCAAAATTATACTAAGGAATTCAAATTAAACTATCAAAACTAGTAATTAACAAGATCCAATTTAGAATTCAACAAGGAAAGATCAAATTAAAACTAGATCTAGAGAGTAACAAGGGTTTCTCTCTCTAGAAGAACAAAGAACCAAAATCTAGATAAATTGTGTCTTAGTGTAAAATGATTGATCCCCCCCTTTCCCCTAGCATCCTTGGGTGTTTTCCATGTAGAAACAGCTTGAATTTGGGTCTGATGAGCCTCAGAAATCGACAGGCATGATTTCATTTAATGAGGTCACGTGCAGCTTCCCGCGCATGCGCGCCATGCGTGCGTGTGCACCGATTGCTTTTGTGATCCACGCGTGCGCGCCAAGTGCGCATGCGCGTCGATAGGAATCCTCTGATCCATGCGGACGCATCCATTCTTGCGCGCCGCTTCTAGCCATCCTCATCCACGCGTGCGCGTGGAATGCGCGTGCGCGCCAACGCTGATTTTCCCAAAATTCAAATCTTCATGTTCCTCCCTTTTGTGCATGCTTTCTTTCTCTCTTCCAGGCCATTCCTACCCTATAATTCCTGAAATCACTCAACAAATACATCACGGCATCGAATGGCAATAGAAGAGGATTAAAATATGGCAATTTTAAGGCAAAATAAGCATGTTTTTCATCTTGAAGCAATATTAGGAAGTGAACACAAAACCATGCATTTCTTGTGAATAAGTGCGAGAAATATTGACAAAACCCCCCAAATTCTATACAATATAAACCACAAAATTGGGGTTTATCAAATCTCCCCACACTTAAACCAAGCATGCCCTCATGCTTAGAATAAAAAGACTAAAGATCATGGTGAGAAAGGGTTTATGAAATGCAAACTACCTAAGTGAATGCATGTAACTAATGTAAAATCATCTACCTACTTGGTCAAGGGCAAATCTATCCTCCAAGTACACATGTGAACATATAGGGTGAAAATAGTATGTAGCTCATGAATCCTACCAAATTGAACATCACTGATAAACCATTATTTTATGATTTATATTGTGTTTAATTGTGTGGTTTTATCAAATCTTTACCCACTTATTCATATGATAAGCATGTATTTACAATTCCTTCCCATAATCACTCCATGGTTGAAAACTTGCTTCTTAGAGACTTTTAATTATGTATTTTAATTCTCCTTTATCCCATTCGATGTCGTGATCCGTGTGTTAAGTGTTTCAGGCTTCACAGGTCACGAACGACTTGGAAATGGGGGAGGAGGCTTGCAAAAATGGAAGGAACACAAGAAACTAAGGAGATGACCAGCGAGCAATGAAGCGAGCGCATGGCCCACGCGAACGCGTGAAATGGAGAATTCGCAATGACGCGGACGCGTGCCTGACGTAAACGCGTCAATTGGAGTCTACACGAATGACACGAACGCGTGAACCACGCGAACACGTGACAAGGAAAATCACTGAATGACGCGAACGCGTGGACGACGCGTACGCGTGACCTGCGCGATCTGCAAAAATAACAGAATACACTGGGGGCGATTTTGGGCCGCATTTTGACCCAGTTTTTAGCCTAGAAACACAGACTAAACCTAGGGAACATGCAGAAACTCAAGGAGGCATCCACACACAGAGAGATTCATCACATTAGGATTACTCTTAGTTTTAGATCTGAATCTAGATTAGTGTTATATTGATAGTTTATGCTTTTGCTTTGGATTGTGGATGTTGAAGAGCCATTACCTCCGTTGAAGACATTACTTTAGTTTGTTTCTTTACTCCCTTATTTTTAATTAATTACTCATTGACTCTGTTCAGATAATTATGTTGCGTTTTGAATTTATTAATATATGAAGTTATTTCTATTTTAATTAATTTTAATTCTCTATTTTATTTTATTTAATTATGTCTTCTCATATTTTTATGATTATTTCTTTCATGTCAATGGAGTAAAATTTCTACTTGACATGGGGGTTGATTAAAAGGAGATACTTGAATTGGAATGCTCAAGTGCTTGGTTGAATTGGACGTTGTTAGCTAATTCCATACCTACTAACACTAGACCTCCCTAAGGGAGAGGACTAGGAATTGAGGGTGAGAGTTAGTTTAACCATCATACATTTCCTTATTTAGTAAGGGGTAACCGAGTGAGAACAACAACCTTTTTACACTACACTTGAGAAGATTCCAACAAGGATAGAATCATAGAAATTCTATTTAATTATTCCCCCAGTCAAGGCCTTTTATTCAGAGTATCAATAATTATTCTTAGTTTATTTTTATTGCTTTAATTAACAATTATTTTAATTACTCATTATCAAACTCAACTTTCTGGGAATTTTTTGATTAATAAATTAGCACTCTTTCCTGCAACTCGTTGGGAGACGACCTGGGACTCATACTCCCAGTATTTTATTTCTAAAATTTGTGACAACCCTTTTTTTAAATTGGTAAGGCAGATCTTAGCCGGTTAAGAGCTATACGTGCAACGCTGTCCTCTTAATTGAAATCTCTAAATTGGTTAACTTCTTCCACGCATCAATTTTTGGCGTCGTTGCCATGGAGTTGCAATAGTGTGCTAAATTATTAATTAGTGTATATATTTTATTTTTATTTGCATATTTTATTTTTATTTTTGTTACCATGAGTTACATGTCTTCCTCATTGAATGACGCGTTCATTGCCTTATCCGAGTTTAGTCCCATTTGATCCTGAAATTGAAAGAACTCTTTCACATATTAGACGAACTCGACGTCGGTTAGCCTCTGAGGGTGGTGAAGTGATTATTATCAATTCACCAGTCTCATCTAAGGGCAAATCTGAACCGCCATCTAAGAGCGAGACAAGCTCATTTACTACTGATCCAGTTGATTTACGTGCAAGAAACATGGCAGCACCTAGGAGGATTACTCTCCAGGAGGCAGGAGCCCCAGATTTTACACTACAGCCGTATCAAGTGCATCACCTGACTGCAGCTGCAGATTTTGAACTAAAAACTACACTGATCAACTTGATGCCCAAGTTTCATGGCTTACCTGCTCAAGAGCCCATCAAGTACCTTAGGGATTTCCAGACAGCCTGTTCTACTGTTAGGCGTCATGGTGCAGATGAAACTTCTATTCTGTTAACCGCTTTTCCGTTTTCTCTTAAAGGAAAGGCGATGGAGTGGTACTATTCCCAACCTGAAGCAACTGTTACCAACTGGGATACACTCAGGAGAGAATTTTTGGAAAAATACTTCCCAGCTGAAGTCACAGATAGACTGAGAAAAGAGATCTCCTACATTGTTCAAGGTGAATCAGAGACTCTCTATGAATATTGGGAGCGCTTCAACAATCTCTTGGATGCATGTCCCCATCACATGATTGGTAAACTAGTATTGATCAGCTACTTCACTCAAGGCATGAACCCCCAGGATAAGACTACACTGGAAGGTGCTAGTAATGGTTCTCTGAAAAAGTACAAAACCACAGATAAAGCATGGCAACTGATCAACGACTTAGCTGAGTCCACTAGAAATCACAGACAGAAGCACAACCATCCCAAAGCTGTTGCAGAGATTTCTTCTAGCAAAGAAACTACTGCTCTCACCCAGAGCATATGTGAAATGACCAACCTACTGAAGCATATGCAGTTAAATCAACAACAGGCACAACAAGCTCAGCCTTCACCACAACAAAGCCAACAGTTAGTTCCACAAAGAGTATGCAGGATCTGTGCTGATTATAGTCATTATACTGATGAATGCTTGCAGCTCCAGGAAGACAACACTATGGCAGCCACTCATAACTTCTATGACCGTCCGAATTAAGGATACAATCAACAAGGTGGCAACTACAACCAAGGTGGTAATAATAACCATGGATGGCAAGACAAATCCAACCAAGGCTGGAGAGATAATTCTAACCATGGCTGGAGGGAAAACTTTAACAGAGGAGGCAGAGACAATAATGGAAACAAGAGGTGGAATAACAATAACAACAACAGACAGCAGAATCAGAACCAACCTTACAGGGCACCTCACCTAAGATAATCACAAGGACCCCAGCAAACCCAACAACAAGTCTCTCAGACTGCTTATTCTAATTCCTCATCAAATGACGAGATGCTCCGTTCTCTTGCGCAAGGACAACAAGACATGCAGGCGCAGCTGAACTCTAGTCTGAATGGCTTGACTGCCACTTTACAGGCTCTCGTCTCCCGGATGGATTCCTCACTTAATTCCACACATCAACCTTCAAGCTCTAATAGAATTCCTTCTCAACCACAGCCTAATCCCAAAGGTGGCATCAACGCCATCACTTTGAGGTCCAGAATCACATTACAGGAGAGAAATCATGAGGAGCCAAACCCACCAGAAAACGTGCCAGCAGAGGATGTGGTGGAAGTAGAAGATGCTGAAGAGAACGAGGACGTTGATGAGCGGATAATTTATACGCTTTTTGGCATTGTTTTTAGTATATTTTTAGAATATTTTAATTAGTTTTTATTATATTTTTATTGGTTTTTATTTAAAATTCACTTTTCTGAACTTTACTATGAGTTTGTGTGTTTTACTGTAATTTCAGGTATTTTCTGGCTGAAATTGAGGGACCTGAGCAAAAATATGATTCAGAGGCTGAAAAAGGACTGCAGATGCTGTTGGATTCTGACCTCCCTGCACTCGTAGTGGATTTTCTGGAGCTACAGAAGCCCAATTGGCACGATCTCAATTGCTTTGGAAAGTAGACATCCTGGGCTTTCCAGCAATATATAATAGCCCATACTTTGCCCGAGATTTGATGGCCCAAACAGGCGTTCCAAGTCAGCTCAAGAATTCTGGCGTTTAACGCCGGAACTGGCATAAAAACGGGAGTTAAACGCCCAAACTGGCACAAAAGCTGGCGTTTAACTCCAAGAAAAGTCTCTACACATGGAAGCTTCAATGCTCAGCCCAAGCACATACCAAGTGGGCCCTGGAAGTGGATTTTTACACTAAACACCCTAGCTTACTCATTTTCTGTAACCCTAGGTCACCAGTTTACTATAAAAACTACTTTTAGTGATTCATCTTGTACCTCATGACACTTTACATGTTTCTTATTGTATTTTCTACGGCATAAGTCTCTAAACCCCATTGTTGGGGGTGAGGAGCTCTGCTGTTCTTCATGAATTAATGCAATTACTACTATTTTCCATTCTATCACGCTTGCTTCTATTCTAAAATATTCATTCGCACCTTAACCTGATGAATGTGATGATCCGTGACACTCATCATCATTCTCACCTATGAACGCGTTCCTGACAACCACCTCCGTTCTACCTTAGATTGAATGCATATCTCTTAGCCTCATGATTCAAATCAGAGTCTTCGTGGTATAAGCTAGAATTATTGGCAGCCATTCCTGAGATCCGGAACGTCTAAACCTTGTCTGTGGTATTTTGAGTAGGATCTGGGAAGGGATGGCTGTGACGATCTTCAAACTCGCGATTGTTGGGCGTGTGACAGACGCAAAAGGATCAATGGATCCTATTCTAGCAGGATCGAGAACCGACAGATGATTAGCCGTGCGGTGACAGCGCATTTGGAACATTTTCACTGAGAGGACAGGAAGTAGCCATTGACAACGGTGATGCCCAACATAAAGCTTGCCATGGAAGGAGCCTTGCGTGCATGAAGAAGAAGATAGTAGGAAAGTAGAGATTCAGAAGACAAAGCATCTCCAAAGCCTCAACCTATTCTTCATTACTGCATAACAAGTACTTATTTCATGTTCTTTTACTTTTTATAATTAAATCTGAGAATTATTGATATCCTGACTAAGAGTTACAAGATAACCATAGCTTGCTTCAAGCCGACAATCTCCGTGGGATTGACCCTTACTCACGTAAGGTATTACTTGGACGACCCAGTGCACTTGCTGGTTAGTTGTGCAGAGTTGCAAAAGTGTGATTGTAATTTCGTGCACCAAGTTTTTGGCGCCGTTGCCGGGGATTGTTCGAGTTTGGACAACTGACGGTTTATCTTGTTGCTTAGATTAGGAATATTTTATTTTTGTTAGCTTAGAGTCTTTTATTTGAGTTTAGTTTCATATTTTAAGTTTGGTGTCAATTACATGCTTTTATTTTCTTTTAATTTTTTCGAATTTGCATGTTCCTAGTTCTTTCTTGATCTTTAAAAATTCTAAGTTTGGTGTCTTCTTTGTGTTTTCCCTTAAATTTTCGAAAATTTGTGTTTGATTTTCTAAAAATTTTAAGTTTGGTGTTTTTGTGCTTCTATTTACTTAAAAAATTTTTCAAAAATTAGTTCTTGGTGTTCATCTTGATTTTCAAAGTGTACTTGGTGTTCATCTTGACATTCAAAGCTTTGTTGTTTGTTCTCTGTGTTTTGATCTAAAATTTCTTTAGTGTCATTTTGTTGTTTTTCTCTTTCCGCATTAAAATTCAAAAATAAAAAAAATATCCTTTCCTTATTTTACTCATTAATTTCGAAATTTTGCATTAATTTAGTCAAAGATTTTCAAAATCATATCTTTTTTTTAGTCAAGTCAATATTCTAATTTCAAAAATTGATCTTTTCAAATCTTTTTCAAAAATAAAATCTTTTTAATTTCTTCAATCATATCTTTTCAATCATATTTTTTTTATAAATTGCAATCATATCTTCTCAATCATATCTTTTTCAAAACAATTTTCAATCATATCTTTTTGATTGCTAATTCCAAAATCTTTCTAATTAATTAATTAATTTAGTTTTCAATTTGCTTTTATTTCATTTTCCTCTAATTTTTGAAAACCATATCCAAAATTTTTCAAATCTTTTTAATTAATTAGCCATTTTAGCATTCGAATTATTTATTTATCTTTTTACTTTTTCTTAAATTTTCGAAACTTTTATTTTATTTTTCATTTATTTTGTTTTATTTTTTTGGTTACTTTTAATTAAATAAAATAAAAAAAAATTTCATATCAGTTCCCTTTTCTCCATCATGGACCTAAGTGGAAGTGAACAGTCCAGAAGGACTCTGGGGTCATATGCTAACCCCATTACAGCTGCATATGGGAGTAGCATCTATATACCTCCCATCAAAGCAAGCAGTTTTGAGCTAAATCCTCAGCTCATTATCATGGTGCAGCAAAATTGCCAGTATTGCGATCTTCCACAGGAAGAACCTACTGAGTTTCTGGCACAGTTCTTACAAATTACTGACATAGTACGTGATAAAGAAGTGGATCAGGATGTCTACAGATTATTATTGTTTCCATTTGCTGTAAAAGATCAAGCTAAGAGGTGGTTAAATAACCAACCCACAGCAAGTATAAAAACATGGAGACAATTAACAGACAAATTCCTGAATCAATTTTACCCTCCAAAAAGGATGACATAGCTAAGACTGGACATCCAAGGCTATAAACAAGAGGATCATGAATCCCTTTATAATGCCTAAGAGAGGTATAGAGGGATGCTAAGGAAATGCCCCTCTGAAATGTTTTCAGAGTGGGTACAGTTAGACATCTTTTACTATGGGCTTACAGAAAGAGCTCAAATGTCTCTAGACCACTCAGCTGGTGGATCTATACACATGAGAAAAACAATTGAAGATGCTTAAGAACTCATAGATACAGTTGCTAGAAATCAATATCTGTACTCAAACAGTGAGTCCTCCATTAAAGAAGAGGTTATGGCAGTAACTACTGATCCTAATCCTCAAAAATAGATTGTTGAACTTAATCAGCAATTACTCCTTATGACAAAACAATTAGCAGAATTCAAAGAGATGCTCCAAGACACTAAAAATGCTAACAAGAATATGAAAGCACAATTGAATCAGACAAGACAGCAGCTATCTAAACAGATAACAGAAGAATGCCAAGCTGTCCAATTAAGGAGCGGGAAGACATTGAATAAATCAGCTCAAAGTAGCAGAAAGCCAAGAAAGGAACAACTGACAGAGGACAACCAAACCACTGCCCAAAATCCCTCCGAGGACAGCAAGAGCCCAGAGAGGAATAATTCTGGCGTTCAAACGCTAGAAAAGGGTGAAAGACTGGTGTTAAACGCCCAGTGGATGCCCAATCCTGGCATTCAAACGCCAATGAGGGATCAGACACCTGCAAGTGCTGATAGTAACCCCTCTAAGAAGGCTTCTCCAACCACCTCTATAGGGAATAAACCTGCAGCAACTAAGGGTGAAGAATATAAAGCCAAGATGCCTTATCCTCAAAAACTCCGCCAAGCGGAGCAGGATAAACAATTTGCCCGCTTTGCAGACTATCTCAGGACCCTTGAGATAAAGATCCCATTTGCAAAGGCACTTGAGCAAATACCCTCTTATGCTAAGTTCATGAAAGATATCTTAAGTCATAAGAAGGATTGGAGAGAAACTGAAAAAGTGTTTCTCACTGAAGAATGCAGTGCAGTCATTCTGAAAAGCTTACCAGAGAAGCTTCAAGATCCAGGGAGCTTCATGATACCATGCACAATAGAGGGTGCTTGTACTAAGACAGCTCTATGTGACCTTGGAGCAAGTATCAATCTAATACCTGCATCCACCATCAGAAAGCTTGGCTTGACTGAAGAGGTCAAACTAACTCGGATATGTCTTCAACTTGCTGATGGCTCCATTAAATACCCATCAGGCATAATTGAGGACATGATTGTCAAGGTTGGGCCATTTGCCTTTCCCACTGACTTTGTAGTGCTGGAAATGGAGGAGCACAAAAGTGCACCTCTGATTCTAGGAAGACCTTTCCTAGCAACTAGACGAACTCTCATTGATGTCCAAAAAGGGAAAGTGACCCTGAGAGTCAATGAGGATGAGTTCAAGTTAAATGTTGTCAAGGCTATGCAGCATCCAGACACGTCAAATAACTGCATGAGCGTTGATATTATTGACTCCCTGGTGGAAGAGGTCAATATGACTGAAAGTCTTGAATCAAAGCTAGAGGACATCTTTAAAGATGTTCAGCCTGATCTGGAAGAAGAAATAAAAGAACCTCTGAAAGTCCCCCAGGAAGAGAAGAAACCTCCTAAACCCGAGCTCAAACCACTACCACCATCCCTGAAATATGCATTTCTGGGAGAAGGTGACACTTTTCCAGTGATCATAAGCTCTGCTTTAAATCCACAAGAAGAGAAAGCACTAATTCAAGTGCTAAGGACATACAAGACAGCTCTTGGGTGGTCCATAAGTGACCTTAAGGGCATTAGCCTAGCAAGATGCATGCACAAGATCCTATTGGAGGATGATGCTAAGCCAGTGGTTCAACCACAGAGGCGGCTAAATCCAGCCATGAAGGAAGTGGTGCAGAAAGAACTCACTAAGTTACTAGAGGCTGGGATTATTTATCCTATTTCTGATAGCCCCTGGGTAAGCCCTATCCATGTTGTCCCCAAGAAGGGAGGCATGACAGTGGTTCATAATGAAAAGAATGAACTGGTTCCTACAAGAACAGTTACAGGGTGGCGTATGTGTATTGACTACAGAAGGCTCAATACAGCCACCCGAAAGGATCACTTTCCTTTACCATTCATAGACCAGATGCTAGAGAGACTAGCAGGTCATGAATATTACTACTTTTTGGATGGCTATTCAGGTTACAACCAAATTACAGTGGATCCTCAAGACCAAGAGAAAACAGCATTAACATGTCCTTCTGGAGTATTTGCCTACAGAAGGATGCCTTTTGGTCTGTGCAATGCACCTGCGACCTTTCAAAGATGCATGCTCTCTATTTTCTCTGATATGGTGGAAAATTTTTTGGAAGTCTTCATGGATGACTTTTCAGTATTTGGAGACTCATTCAGCTCCTGTCTTGACCATTTAGCACTTGTTTTGAAAAGATGCCAAGAGACCAACCTAGTTTTAAACTGGGAAAAATGTCACTTCATGGTAACTGAAGGAATTGTCCTTGGGCATAAAATTTCAAACAAGGGAATAGAGGTGGATCAAGCTAAAGTGGAAGTAATTGAAAAATTACCACCACCTGCCAATGTAAAGGCAATCAGAAGCTTTCTGGGACATGCACGATTCTATAGGAGGTTCATAAAGGATTTTTCAAAAATTACAAAACCTCTAAGCAACCTGCTAGCTGCTGACACGCCATTTGTGTTTGACACAAAGTGTCTGCAGGCGTTTGAAACCCTGAAAGCCAAGCTGGTCACAGCACCAGTCATCTCTGCACCTGACTGGACATTACCATTCGAACTAATGTGTGATGCCAGTGACCATGCCATTGGTGCAATGTTAGGACAGAGGCATAACAAGCTTCTGCACGTCATTTACTATGCTAGCCGTATTTTAAATGATGCACAGAAGAATTACACAACCACAGAAAAAGAGTTACATGCAGTGGTTTATGCCATTGACAAGTTTAGATCCTATTTAATAGGTTCAAAAGTGATTGTGTATACTGACCGTGCTGCTCTTAAATACCTACTCACAAAGCAGGATTCAAAACCCAGGCTCATAAGATGGGTGTTGCTTCTGCAAGAGTTTGATATAGAAATAAGAGACAGAAAAGGGACAGAGAACCAGGTAGCTGATCACCTGTCCCGAATAGAACCAGAAGCAGGAGCATCCCACCCTCCTACTGAGATCTCTGAAACCTTTCCGGATGAGCAATTCTTCGCCATTCAGGAAGCACCATGGGTTGCAGACAGGAAAAAGAAGAAGCATGAAAGGCTTCTCTCAATACAGAGTCAAATAAAATCCCCACATTCAAACTCTAAGTTTGGTGTTGGAAGGCCATAACTAAACTCTAAGTTTGGTGTTAAGAGGCCATCATCATGCTCTGAGTATCTGTGAGGCTCCATGAGAGCCCACTGTCAAGCTACTGACATTAAAGAAGCGCTTGTTGGGAGGTAACCCAATTTTACTTATCTATGTTAATTTCTATTTTCCATTGTTATTTTATGTTTTCTGTAAGTTGATGATCATGTGAAGTCACAAAAAAAATTAAAAAATCAAAAACAAACTGAAAAACAGAATGAAAAATAGCACACCCTGGAGGAGAAGCCTATTGGCGTTTAAACGCCAGTAAAGGTAGCAGAATGGGCGTTAAACGCCCAGTCTGGCACCATTCTGGGCGTTTAAAGCCAGAAATGGGCACCAGACTGGCGTTTAACACCAGAAAAGGGCAAGAAGCTGGCGTTAAACGCCAGAAATGGGCAGCAACCTGGCGTTTAACGCCAGGATTGGCAGCAAAGGGCATTTTACAAGCCTAATTGGTGCAGGGATGAGAAATCCTTGACACCTCAGGATCTGTGGACCACACAAGATCCCCACCAACCTCAACTCACTCTCTCACTTCTTCACACCTTTTCATAATACTCTTTTCCAAATAACCTCCACCAATCACCTCCATTACTCCTCCAAAACCATTATACAAACCACCTAAAACCCCCCTTGGCCGAATAATTCACACACCTCCATCTCCTCCATCTCTTCTTCTTCTCCTCCTTTCTTTATTCTTTTGCTCGAGGACGAGCAAACCTTTTAAGTTTGGTGTGGAAAAGCTCAGTTTTTTTTGTTTTTCCATAACCATTTATGGCACCTAAGGCCAGAGAAACCTCTAGAAAGAGGAATGGAAAGGCAATTGCTTCCACCTTCGAATCATGAGAGATTGAGAGATTCATCTCAAAGATCCATTAAGACCACTTCTATAAAGTTGTGGCCAAGACTCCTCATTGAAGAGGACAAGCCCATCACTAAGAAAAGGATGGAGCAAACAAGAGATCCCACTCATGGACCTCAACAAGAGCATGAGGAAACTCCTCATGAAATCCCTGAGATGCCTCAAGGGATGCATTTTCTTCCACAAAACTATTGGGAGAAAATCAACACCTCCCTAGGAGAATTAAGTTCCAACATGAGACAACTAAGGATGGAGCACCAGGAGCATTCCATCCTCCTCCATGAAATTAGAGAAGACCAAAGAACCATGAGAGAGGAACAACAAAGACAAGGAAGAGACATTGAGGAGCTCAAACACTCCATAAGATCTTCAAGAGGAAGAACAAGCCGCCATCACTAAGGTGGACCCGTTCTTTAATTTCCTCGTTCTTTATTTTCTGTTTTTCGAAAATTGTGCTTTATGTTTGTCTATGTTCGTGTCTTTATTACATGATCACTAGTGTCTAAGTGTCTATGCCTTAAAGCTATGAAAATGAATCCATCACCTTTCTTAAATGAAAAATGTTTTTAATTGAAAAAGAAAAAGAAGTGCATGAATTTCAAATTTTAAAACAGTTTAATTATTTTGATGTGGTGGCAATATTATTGTTTTTCTGAATGAATGCTTGAACAGTACATATTTTTGAATTTGTTGATTCATGGATGTTAAAATTGTTGGCTCTTGAAAGAATGACGGAAAAGGAGAAATGTTATTTGATAATCTGAAAAATCATAAAATTGATTCTTGAAACAAGAAAAAGCAGTGAAAAGCTTGCAAAAAAAAAAAGCAAAAAAAAAGAAAGAAAAAGAAAAAGCAAGCAGAAAAAGCCAATAGCCCTTTAAACCAAAAGGCAAGGGTGAAATAAAAAAAGATCCAAGGCTTTGAGCATCAGTGGATAGGAGGGCCCACAAGAATAAAATCCTGGCCTAAGCGGCTAAATCAAGCTGTCCCTAACCATGTTCTTGTGGCGTGAAGGTGTCAAGTGAAAACTTGAGACTGAGCGGTTAAAGTCGTGGTCCAAAAGCAAAAAGAGTGTGCTTAAGAGCTCTGGACACCTCTAATTGGGGACTCTAGCAAAGCTGAGTCACAATCTGAAAAGGTTCACCCAGTTATGTGTCTGTGGCATTTATGTATCCGGTGGTAATACTGGAAAATAAAATGCTTTGGGTCACGGCCAAGACTCATAAAGAAGCTGTGTTCAAGAATCAACATACTTAACTAGGAGAATCAATAACACTATCTGGATTCTGAGTTCCTATAGAAGCCAATCATTCTGAACTTCAAAGGATAAAGTGAGATGCCAAAATTGTTTAGAAGCAAAAAGCTAAAAGCCCCGCTCATCTAATTAATACTGATCTTCATAGATGTTTTTGGAATTCATTGTATATTCTCTTATTTTTATCCTATTTCATTTTCAGTTGCTTGGGGACAAGCAACAATTTAAGTTTGGTGTTGTGATGAGCGGATAATTTATACGCTTTTTGGCATTGTTTTTAGTATGTTTTTAGTATATTTTAATTAGTTTTTATTATATTTTTATTAGTTTTTATTTAAAATTCACTTTTCTGGACTTTACTATGAGTTTGTGTGTTTTTCTGTAATTTTAGATATTTTCTGGCTGAAATTGAGGGACCTGAGCAAAAATCTGATTCAGAGGCTGAAAAAGGACTACAGATGCTGTTGGATTCTGACCTCCCTGCACTCGAAGTGGATTTTCTGGAGCTACAGAAGCCGAATTGGCGCGCTCTTAATTTCTTTGGAAAGTAGACATTCTGGGCTTTCCAGCAATATATAATAGTTTATACTTTGCCCGTGATTTGATGGCCCAAACAGGTGTTCCAAGTCAGCTCAAGAATTTTGACGTTTAACGCTGGAACTGGCATAAAAACTGGAGTTAAACGCCCAAACTGGCACAAAAGCTGGCGTTTAACTCCAAGAAAAGTCTCTACACATGGAAGCTTCAATGCTCAGCCCAAGCACACACCAAGTGGGCCCCGGAAGTGGATGTTTACACTAAACACCCTAGCTTACTCATTTTCTGTAACCCTAAGTCACCAGTTTACTATAAAAACTACTTTTAGTGATTCATCTTATACCTCATGACACTTTACACGTTTCTTATTGTATTTTCTATGGCATGAGTCTCTAAACCCCATTGTTGGGGGTGAGGAGCTCTGCTTTTCTTCATGAATTAATGCAATTACTACTGTTTTCCATTCTATCACGCTTGCTTCTATTCTAAGATATTCATTTGCACCTCAACCTGATGAATGTGATGATCCGTGACACTCATCATCATTCTCACCTATAAACGTGTGCCTGACAACCACCTCCGTTCTACCTTAGATTGAATGCATATCTCTTAGCCTCATGATTCAGATCAGAGTCTTCGTGGTATAAGCTAGAATTATTGGCGGCCATTCCTGAGATCCGGAACGTCTAAACCTTGTCTGTGGTATTCTGAGTAGGATCTGGGAAGGGATGGCTGTGACGAGCTTCAAACTCGCGATTGTTGGGCGTGTGACAGATGCTAAAGGATCAATGGATCCTATTCCAGCATGATCGAGAACCGACAGATGATTAGCCATGTGCTGACAACGCATTTGGAACGTTTTCACTGAGAGAACGGGAAGTAGCCATTGACAACGTTGATGCCCAACATAAATCTTGCCATGGAAGGAGCCTTGCGTGCATGAAGAAGAAGATAGTAGGAAAGCAGAGATTCAGAAGACAAAGTATCTCCAAAGCATCAACCTGTTCTTCATTACTGCATAACAAGTACTTATTTCATGTTCTTTTACTTTTTACAATTAAATCTGAGAATTATTGGTATCCTGACTAAGAGTTACAAGATAACCATAGCTTGCTTCAAGCCGACAATCTCCGTGGGATCGACCCTTACTCACGTAAGGTATTACTTGGATGACCCAGTGCACTTGCTGGTTAGTTGTGCGGAGTTGCAAAAGTGTGATTGTAATTTCGTGCACCAGACGTACAAGACATAGTTGAAGAAGAAGAAGTTCAACCATATAATGAAGCCCCAGGGGATGCTGAAGCTACAGATCGTGCCCCTCCTATTCCCTTTCCACAACTTGCAAGGAAAACCAGAAAGCAGATGGAACTTGACCCCAAAATGGTAGAAATATTCAAAAAGGTCGGGGTAACTGTTCCCCTTTTTGATGTTATTCAACAGGTACCTAAATACGCAAAGTTTCTAAAGGATTTGTGCATACATAAAGATAAAATTAATCAATTAGAAACTATTCCTTTAGGTAGTTCTATATCTGCTTTAATGGGAAATATACCTGAGAAATGTAGTGATCCAGGTCCATGTATGGTTAGTTGTACCTGATGGTATTTTTGTGGAAAAATGAATTTTCCAAAACACCTAAAACTTACCGGCAAGTGTACCGGGTCGTATCAAGTAGTAAAACTCACTTAGAGTGAGGTCGATCCCATAGGGATTGATGGATCAAGCAACTTTAGTGGGTGATTAGTTTAGTCAAGCTAACATTGAGTGAATTGAGTGAAAATTTGAGAACAGAATGTAAAGTGCAAAGAATTTAAAGTTGCAGAAAGTAAGTGTGCAAAAATTATAAAGTGCAGTAAGTAAAATTGGACAGAAACTTAAAGAGCAAGAAATATAAATTGCAAGAATCTTAAATGACAAGAAATGTAAATTGCATGAAATATAAAGGGGAGTGGGTGCTGGAAATTAAAATTCAACAGGAAAGTGTAAATAGCAATCAAACAGAGAAGTAAAAGATGCAAAATCATGCAACAGATCTAAACAGAAAAGGGAAATGCCTTGAAGAATTTTAAAGACAGAAAAGCATTGCTTAATTTGCAGCAATTCAAAAGTGGTTCAAGATCTCAGGAGTGGAAGAGACTAGAAAACAAGTCTAGATCTCAAATCCTTCCTTGATCCAACAAGAACAATTGCAAAATGAAAATAGAAGAGTAAATTGCAGTAGAGGAACAAGAGAAGTTGCAGATGGAGAATGAAAACAGAATTCCTTCCAATCTCAATCCAAAAATTCAAAACAGAGAAGAAAACTAAGAAAGAAAGCAAAATGAAAACTAAAGAGTGCACAACTCCCTATTGGAGCTAGCCTCTTTTCTAATCGAGCTCTCCTTTTGAAAATGAGACTGATGCCTTTATATAGGCTTTTTACAAAATAAAATGAAATTGAAATGAAAAACAAATTAAATGAAAATCCTAATTCTAGCTTGTTGTTGTGCCTTTGAGTGATGATGTGGGCTTTGCTTGCTTTGGATTTGAAGAGAGATGGGTTTGGTTGGCCTCAATTCAATTTGGTGAAGAATTGAATTTAATTAGAATTTTGGTTGAATTTTGGCCCATGGTCCACCTCCCATGGAAAAGCTCAGCTCTTGGCAAGAGCTTTGGCCAAGAGCTTTGGTTCCCTTCCTTGCCAAAGTGTGCGCACGTTCCTTCCTTGTGACAAGAGAACAAAGCTCTTTGCAAGTCTTGGTTCAAGTCTTGGGTGAAGCATTTGCTGGCCATTTTCCTTGGCACAAGAGTAGCGCCTAGTGTCTTCCCTTGGTATCCCTCTTCGAATCCTGGTGGAAGCACTTTGATTCATTTTTGCTTGTTTTTAGCCCTTAAAGATTCCTTTCACTCGTGCCTCAATTTCATGCCAAATATGGATTGCCATATATCGTTGGAAAGCTCTGAATGTCAGATTTCCAACGCAACTGGAAGCACATCAATCGGACTTTTGTAGCTCAAGTTATGGCCCTTTGAAGGAGGCATGGTCATGCTGTAAGTGCCCAAGTTTAACTTGGCGAAACTTTTTGCCTCCAAGCTCATTTTCCTTGAGGCAAGCCCGAAAAAGCTCTTTGGTAAGAGCTTCAAAGCTCTTTGCCAAGAGCTTGGCTCTTGGTTCCTTCTTCATGTGTTCTTGATAAAGCTCTTGGCAAGAGCTTTTAAGCTCTTAGCAAGAGCTTTGTGTTCTTGCTCCTTGTTTTGAGCCACGCTTTTCTTCCTTTGGGCCACACTTCTCTTCCTTGATTTGGTCATGGGCCATGCTTTTAAAAGCGTGGCCTAAGCCTCCAAGGTGTGCTCCAACTTCAAAGTGTGCCCCAAAGCTCTTTTTTTCTCCTTTTTAACTTATTTTGTGCTTCTTTGCTTCTTTTTCTTCTTATTTCCTACAAGATTTATAAAATTAAAAGATCAAAGAAATATACCATTTAAGCACCAAAGAATGCAATATTTAAGCACTAATCATAAATTTCTTGTATGAAAAAGCATAGAAAAACATGACATGGTGACATGTCATCACAACACCAAACTTAAACCTTGCTTGTCCCCAAGCAAGAAAAGAATCATGCAATTAAGATTGACAATCCAAGGTAAGAAGAATAGCAACTCAATGTTCATGGTTAGCTAGTTTTCTAAGCATGCTACAATCACAAAATAAATGTAAATGATTGATGCTTCTATCTAGCTCAATTTATGAAATCTTTTCCTTATTTTTCTTCCTTGAAACAAGCTTTTGATTTTCTTATTAGCTTCTCCTTTTGGGTGCTTTGCCCCATGAGTTGATAACAAAGCTACGATTCTAAATGCTTTGTTTTCAAGTATTACCACTTGATACATAAGCACCACAAGCATTTGAATTAGAGGACTTCATTAAGCTTATTTTTGTTTTCTTTTCTTGACTCTCTAATCATTTATGCTTAGAACCTTGAGCTTTGAGGGAGTGCTTTTGCACTTGAGCCTAGCCTTGACTTCTAAGTGTTTTGTTTTCAAGCATTTGGCTTGATACATAAACACCACAAGTACTTAACATATTGTCATTGGTACTCAGAGCCTTTAGCTTTCTCATTCTTTCCCATTTTCTTTTTTTTTTGCCTTAATTTGTATTTGCTTCTTCAAGGTTTTCATGATTTTCAAAAGATTTCACAAAATGTACTAGATGAAAACTTCAATTAAATAAAATCCAATGCAATTGAGCAACAATTAATCATACTAACTTTCCAAAACTTATATGCACATGCTAAACTCTTCTTTAATTCCTTGTTTGTTTATGATCACGATACTTTACTGCTTTAAGCTTTACAAAACTCAAGTTAGTAGTCATAATGGCATGGCAACATGTTACAAATTAATATTCAAGCTATGCTTATTCATACCACACATGCATATAGAGAATATAAAGACAATCATGCATTTTAAGTGTTAGAAACAAATGAGGAGAAAAGGAACTCTACAACCTTGTAGTTCATCTTCATTATTGTTGTCCTTTTTCCTCTATTCTTCCTCCTTCCCTTGCCAAACTCAGAATGCTTGCTCATCCTCAAGCAACAATTAGAACAATGGCTATGGGGCTAAGATGGATCATGAATGTCTTACACAATGAAAAGTTAGTAGTACATGTGTTCTAAGCAAGCAAAATTAAAGATAATAATCAAGGCACAAGAGACAGAGACATTGTGATTGCAAACTTAAGAAGGTGAGCATAATACTTTGCATAAAGAATAAGTGGCACACCAAACTTAGTGTGACACTTTCACTTGGAATTGATGCAAGTATCTTGTAAGGATTAGAACCAAATTTTGTTGCATAGCAACACCAAACTTAGAATGCAACCACATGTCAATTTATTTGAAATAAAACTAAACGAAAGAAACTGTTATATGTAAAATACAATCACCAAGCCAAGAATCTGTCATGAATAAAGCTCTCTTGGTAGTGTATTAACAAACACAGTAAATAAAAGAAAGCATTTAAAACAAAGAAATGACTAAAAACAAAGAGAAAACTAAAATTGTCTAACTAAAAGAAAAATAATAGTGCAAAGAACATTATGATTATGCAAACAAGTGGTGTTGCTGAATGATTTGCATAGGAAAATAAGTGGCACACCAAACTTAGAATTTTGGTGTGTCACTTTCATTTTTTTTTTATTTGATGCAATCATCCAAAAAGATTGAAAATAATTTGTTGCAAGGCAACACCAAACTTAGAATGTAACCATATGCCATTTTATTGAATTTAAACAAAGTAAATAAAGAGAACAAAGCATAGAAGAGAAACGTTACCTACTGTTGGCATGTTGTTCTTTACTTTCTTCCTCTTCTTCCAGTTTGTTAAGAGGAATGACCTCAAGAGAGGAGAAGATTCAGCTATTGCCCCCTGTCTTGGTCTCTCGTCAGCAAGCTTTCTTTTGTTAATGGCTTGATTGAGCTTGCTTGCTGGATCAGGGGGAGGATTGCTTGTGGTTGACCTCCTCTTGAATGTTGTCCTTGGTAGCTTGGTCACAATCCTCTTTTTGGTGCTTTTGTTAATTGCCTTCACTTCCTTGAATCCAAGTCTTGGTGGTTGTGTGATTGTTGGAGTCTTCTTTTCATCAAGAGCCTCTTGTATTGGTGGTTCCCTAATCTCTTCCTCTGTGCACTTCTCTACTTCACTTGAGTTTGAATTCTCTTGAGTAACTTCCTCACTTTTTTGTTCCTCCACTCCTTTCTTTGCACTCAACATTTGACTTAATAGTTCTTTTATGGAGGAGGTTTGTTGTTCTTCCCAAGATTTCTTCATCTCCTCTTCATATTTTTCGATCACAGATTCAAGGGAAGTTTGTGAGGGTTGTGAATGCTCATGTTTCTTTGTCACCTCAAGTGCAGTTTCATTTTCAACCGCCTCATTCTTCATTGAAAGTTCACTTGATGCAGTAGCCTCCTCATCTTGCTCTTCCACTCTCTCCCTTGCACTTAACATTTGGTTTACCATCACTTCTATGTTTTTGAATGAATTTTCTTGCTCGTTCTAGGATATCTGTGCCTCCCTCTCATATTTTTCAAACATGGTTTCAAGTTTTGAGAGGCTTTGGTTCATGGAAGTTTGTGTGGGTGGTGAGTTTTGGCAAGGATTTTGTGTGGAGACAAAGTCCAGTGATGAAAAATTTTCAGATGAAAAACTGGAAGGTGAGGTTGGACAATTTTGCATAAGTGAATTGAAGGCACGTTCAAGTGAAGATGGCTCTTGATAAGTGAAATATGGGCTCTCAAATGTTTTATGGTTTTGCTCCACCCAGCCACCATTAGAATAGCAACTTGCATCATTTTGTGGTGGAGGAAGATATCCCATATGATTCTCTTGCTCATCTTGTGTTTCTGAAACAAATCTCCATGGATTGGAGTGCTCAGACTTTGTATTTTCTTGGTGATATTCCCAGCCACCATTAGAGATTGGTGATGGTGTGCAATATCCCATAAAATTTGTTTGATTATAAGATGAGTTGAACTCCATTTGAATTTTGGAAAACACAACACCAAGGAAAATTGAAATTACTCATATCAGATATGAGAATTTCTTAGTGAGGCAAAAACTCAAACACCTTGGTTTCAATTTAAAACAGAAAACAAAAATAAAGAAAATGCTTGATCTAGACTTCTCACCCACTTAATCATTGTTGATCTAAATCAATCCCCGGCAACAGCGCCAAAAACTTGATGGTATTTTTGTGGAAAAACGAATTTTCCAAAACACCTAAAACTTACCGGCAAGTGTACCGGGTCGTATCAAGTAGTAAAACTCACTTAGAGTGAGGTCGATCCCACAGGGATTGATGGATCAAGCAACTTTAGTGGGTGATTAGTTTAGTCAAGCTAACATTGAGTGAATTGAGTGAAAATTTGAGAACAGAATGTAAAGTGCAAAGAATTTAAAGTTGCAAAAAGTAAGTGTGCAAAAATTATAAAGTGCAGTAAGTAAAATTGGACAGAAACTTAAAGAGCAAGAAATATAAATTGCAAGAATCTTAAATGACAAGAAATGTAAATTGCATGAAATATAAAGGGGAGTGGGTGCTGGAAATTAAAATTCAACAGGAAAGTGTAAATAGCAATCAAACAGAGAAGTAAAAGATGCAAAATCATGCAACAGATCTAAACAGAAAAGGGAAATGCCTTGAAGAATTTTAAAGATAGAAAAGCAGTGCTTAATTTGCAGCAATTCAAAAGTGGTTCAAGATCTCAAGAATAGAAGAGACTAGAAAACAAGTCTAGATCTCAAATCCTTCCTTGATCCAACAAGAACAATTGCAAAATGAAAATGGAAGAGTAAATTGCAGTAGAGGAACAAGAGAAGTTGTAGATGGAGAATGAAAACAAAATTCCTTCCAATCTCAATCCAAAAATTCAAAACAGAGAAGAAAACTAAGAAAGAAAGCAAAATGAAAACTAAAGAGTGCACAACTCCCTATTTGAGCTAGCCTCTTTTCTAATCGAGCTCTCCTTTTGAAAATGAGAGTGATGCCTTTATATAGGCTTTTTACAAAATAAAATGAAATTGAAATGAAAAACAAATTAAATGAAAATCCTAATTCTAGCTTGTTGTTGTGCCTTTGAGTGATGATGTGGGCTTTGCTTGCTTTGGATTTGAAGAGAGATGGGTTTGGTTGGCCTCAATTCAATTTGGTGAAGAATTGAATTTAATTGGAATTTTGGTTGAATTTTGGCCCATGGTCCACCTCCCTGGGGAAAGCTCGGCTCTTGGCAAGAGCTTTGGCCAAGAGCTTTGGTTCGCTTCCTTGCCAAAGTGTGCGCACGTTCCTTCCTTGTGACAAGAGAACAAAGCTCTTTACAAGAGCTTAAAAGCTCTTGCCCAAGAGCTTTACTTGTCCTTGAGGTCCATGGTTCAAGTCTTGGGTGAAGCATTTGCTGGCCATTTTCCTTGGCACAAGAGTAGCGCCTAGTGTCTTCCCTTGGTATCCCTCTTCGAATCCTGGTGAAAGCACTTTGATTCATTTTTGCTTATTTTTAGCCCTTAAAGATGCCTTTCACTCGTGCCTCAATTTCATGCCAAATATGGATTGCCATATATCGTTGGAAAGCTCTGAATGTCAGCTTTCCAACGCAACTGAAAGCACATCAATCGGACTTCTGTAGCTCAAGTTATGGCCCTTTGAAGGAGGCATGGTCATGCTGTAAGTGCCCAAGTTTAACTTAGCGAAAATTTTTGCCTCCAAGCTCATTTTCCTTGAGGCAAGCCCGAAAAAGCTCTTTGGTATTAAGAGCTTCAAAGCTCTTTGCCAAGAGCTTGGCTCTTGGTTCCTTCTTCATGTGTTCTTGATAAAGCTCTTGGCAAGAGCTTTGTGTTCTTGCTCCTTGTTTTGAACCACGCTTTTCTTCCTTTGGGCCACACTTCTCTTCCTTGATTTGGTCATGGGCCATGCTTTCAAAAGCGTGGCCTAAGCCTCCAAGGTGTGCTCTAACTTCAAAGTGTGCCCCAAAGCTCTTTTTTTTTTTCTCCTTTTTAACTTATTTTGTGCTTCTTTGCTTCTTTTTCTTCTTATTTCCTACAAGATTTATAAAATTAAAAGATCAAAGAAATATACCATTTAAGCACCAAAGAATGCAATATTTAAGCACTAATCATAAATTTCTTGTATGAAAAAGCATAGAAAAACATGACATGGTGACATGTCATCAGTACCATTGGAGGTGTGATATTTTCTGACTGTATGTGCGATTTAGGAGCATGTGTTAGTATAATGCCTTTGTCTATATATGATACTTTGAGGCTCCCTCCCTTAAAAAGGTCGGCAGCTCATTTTGTGTTAGCAGATAAAAGCATTATTACAGTAGTTGAAATTGCTGAAGATGTACTAGTGAGCATTTAGAGGCTTACATTTCCCATTGATTTCTACATCCTGGAAATGTCCCCTAATGACTCAGGAAGACCATCATCAATCCTGCTTTGAAGACCATTCCTGAAGACTTCAAAGTTAAAGCTGGATACATTCTCAGGAACTTACTCCTTTGAGATAGATGGCAGAACAGTGAGTTTCAGTTTAAATGAAGCTATGAAGCATCCTCCGGAAGATCATTCTATCTTCCAATGCGACATTATTGATGAAACTGTAGCTGAAATTCACCAGGAAGAATTAGAAGAGAAGTATATGGAGCAAGGTCCTAGTGTGGGGACACTTTCTGAAAACAATGAGAAGACTTTACCATTATCACCGCCCCAGATGATCCAGAGCCTAGCTATGAGCAAAAACTAGAGTTAAATCCCCTTCCTCCACACCTCAAGTATGCTTACCTTGAGGACAAGCAGAAGTTTCCAGTCATCATTGCAAAGGAACTCACTTCTCAACAAGAAGAACAACTACTCAGTGTGCTAAGAAAACATAAGAAAGCAATTGGATGGAGCTTGGTGAATATAGTAGGCATCAGCCCCCAAGTTTGTGAACACAGAATATTCTTAGAAGAGGGAGCAAAGCCTGTCCGTCAGCTTCAAAGAAGATTGAATCCCACCATCTTAGAAGTTGTCAAGAAGGAAGTGACCAGGCTACTTGAAGCAGATATCATTTACCCGATTTCAGATAGTGAATGGGTCAGCCCAGTACAAGTAGTACCCAAGAAGTATGGAGTCACAACAATAAAGAATGAGCATGGAGAGCTTCTGACAACTAGAGTGCAGAATTCATGGAGAGTTTGTATTGACTATAGGCGTCTCAACCAAGCCACTCGTAAGGATCATTACCCCTTGCCATTCATTGATCAAATGCTTGATCGCCTGTCAGGTAAATCTCATTATTGTTTTTTATATGGTTATACAAGATACTTTCAAATTCATATAGCTCCTGAAGATCAGAAGAATACCACTTTTACATGTCCCTTTGGAACTTATGCTTATAAGAGAATGCCCTTTGGCTTATGCAATGCACCAGCTACTTTCCAAAGATGCATGATGAGTCTTTTTTCTGATCTTATTGAGAACTGTATGGAGATTTTTATGGATGATTTCAGCATATATGATGATTCATTTAGCCTTTTCTTGGATAGTTTATCTAGAGTGTTAGACAGATGTGTTAATACAAACCTTGTATTAAATTTTGAAAAATGTCACTTTATGGTCAAACAAGGAATTGTACTAGGACATGTGTCTAATACTGGCATTTCTGTAGATCCAGCAAAGGTGGATGTTATTTCTAGTTTACCTTACCCCTCCTCCGTGAGGGAAGTCCGTTCATTCCTTGGCCACGCAGGTTTTTACAGGAGATTCATTAAGGACTTCAGTAAGGTAGCATTACCTTTATCTAGATTACTGCAGAAGGAAATTGAGTTCGAGTTCAGTGAAAGCTATATGCAAGTGTTTGATAAGCTGAAGACCGCCCTAACTCAAGCTCCAATTGTGAGAGGACCTGACTGGAGCCAGCCATTTAAAATCATGTGTGATGCTTCCAACCTTGCGGTACGAGCAGCACTGGCCCAACACGAAGGTAAGGACCCTTTTGTAATTGCTTATACATCTAAGACTTTGGATGCTGCTCAGTCTAATTATACTACTACTGAAAAAGAGCTTCAAGCTATTGTTTTTGCTTTGGATAAATTCCGAGCCTACTTACCTGGTACTAAGGTAGTAGTGTACTCAGACCATGCAGCTCTAAAATATTTATTATCTAAAAAGAAGTCCAAACCAAGGCTAATACGTTGGATATTGCTGCTGCAAGAATTTGATTTAGAAATTAAGGATAGGAGTGGTAACCAGAATTTAGTGGCAGACCACTTGAGTTGTCTTGAGCACATTAAGGGTGACTCCACTCCTATAAATGATAATTTCCCATTTGATAACTTACAAGCAGTATCTGAAGTAGTTCCTTGGTATGCACCTGTAGCTAATTATCTAGTTAGCCACACTTTTCCTCCAAATTTTACTAAGCACTAAAGAGACAAGATGAAAAGCGAATCCAAATATTCTATATAGGATGATCAATATTTATGGAGGTGCGGTGCTGACCAGGTAATTAGACGGTATGTGCCTCAATCAAAATTCCAGTCTATTTTATAGGCTTGCCACTCATCTGAGTGGAGGACATTTTGGCCCTCAAAGAACAGCTAGAAAAATTCTAGACTGTGGATTCTGGTGGCCTACTCTTTTTAAAGATGCTGCTGAATTTTGTAAATCTTGTTCCCATGCCAAAGGTTTGGTAATATATCCAAGAGGGATGAGATGCCTCAACAGATTATGCTTTTCTGTGAAATTTTTTATGTTTGGGGCATTGACTTCATGGGTCCATTTCCAAATTCTAACGGTTACTCTTATATACTGTTAGCCATGGATTATGTTTCTAAATGGGTGGAAGCAATTTCTACCCATACTGATGATGCTAACACTGTTGTTTCTTTTGTTAGAAACCATATTATCTGTCGCTTTGGATCACCACAAGCAATCGTGAGCGATCAAGGCACCCACTTTTGTAACAGGATTACTGAAAAAGCATGGGATAATTCACAAAGTAGCAATAGCTTATCATCTCCAGACCAATGGACAAGCAAAAGTCTCTAACAGAGAGATTAAACGTATTCTGGAGAAGATAGTAAAACCTCATAGGAAATACTGGAGTGCCATGCTACAAGATGCACTATGGGCATATAGAACAGCGTACAAGACACCCATTGGGATGAGCCCCTTCCACCTGGTATACGAAAAGGCTTGCCACCTTCCAGCAGAGGTAGAACACAAGGCTTTCTGGGCTGTGAAGGAGTGCAACATGAATCTTACGAAAGCTGGTGCAGAAAGAAAGCTGCAACTAGCAGAACTAGAGAACCTCCACCTAGAAGCATATGACAACTCCAGGCGTTACAAGGAGAAAATGAAGGCTGTCCATGACAAGCACATTAAAAGGAGAGAATTCAGACCAGGGGAGTTAGTTCTTCTTTATAACTCCAGATTGAGGCTCATGCCGGGTAAACTGAGATCAAGATGGGAAGGTCCATACAGAGTAGAAAAGGTAGAGCCATACGGAGTTTTCCACCTGCATCATCCTACTAACTCCAAATTTCTAAAGGTCAATGGACATCACCTGAAGCTTTTATCATGGTGAGAAGATGAAGAATCAAAAGGAATTAGAGATTTTCCTCTTGGAAGATCCACCAAGAGAAGCAGAATGAGCCTCAAGAGCGTCCAACTTAATGACGTAAAAGCAAAGTGCTAGGTGGGAGACAACCCACCATGGTATGATCGTTCCGTTTCAGTCTTAGTTTTATTTTTACTTTATTTTTTATGATGTTAATGACAATTTTCATCATCCCTGCATATAGCTGCATATAGTTTGCATGAGCATTTTGCATATTATTTTAATTAAAAAAAAACACGCACGAAACGCGGCAGCATCGCTGACGCGTCCGCGTCACCAGTGCGTTTTGAAGAAAAGAGAATTGGACAGCAAGTCACGCGAAAGCGTGGTTGGAGGCGTGCCTTAGGCACAAACATGCCCACGCGTCCGCGTCACCCACGCGGCCGCGTCATTTGGAAAATAAGCCTCCCACGCATTCGCGTCACCCACGCGAACGCGTGACCCTAAAAATTGACGTAAAAGAGGTGTATGGCAGCAAGTTACGATGGAGCTGGGCTGGAGTGATGCTAGAAGCACAGCCTCATCATGCGATCGCGTGTCCCACGCGGCCGCGTCGTCCTCCAAACAAGGCTATTCACGCGACCACGTCAACCACGCGATCGCGTCACCCTAAGTTTTGGCAAAATGATTTTAACACGGAGAGTTGTGCGAACGCATCGCTGCCCTCGCGCCAACGCACATTTCAGGTCACGCGACCGCGTGACCCACGCGTCCGCGTCACCTGAATTTATCGCACATCACGCGACCGTGTCACCTACGTGTCTGCGTCACATGCGACGCACAGAATATCCAGATCAGCCAAAATATCTTATCTTTTCTTCTTCCAAATCTTAATTTTTCTTTTTCCTTATTATTTTTTTCTTCCCCCTTCTCTACCCATTCTCACTTTTTACCTTCTTCCTTATCTTTCACATCCACTACCAAGGTTCTTTTCTTTCTCTCTTTATTTTCTTTTTTTTTCCATTATTTTTATTTATTTATGTTTACTTCTTCTTTTTCTTTCATTATCTACATTCTATTTTCCTTTTACTTTTCTTTTTATTCCTTTAATTGGTGTTAGAAATTTATTTGGGTCATTATCTTCTTTCATATTTTGCTTGTGAGTTATTATGTATTGTTTGAAAATTATATATATTACTTTAAAAAGGGTTACTTGCATGACTAAATTTACTATTTCCAATAACATATTCAACATGCATGCCAAGTGTTTGTGAAAACGCCCATATGGCATTACACATTATTTTTACTTACTACTTTAATGCCTGTTTTTCACAAAAACCCTTTTATATTTTATTAATTTAATTTAATTGTAAATACAAATAGGTTATTAGTTTGAAAGACTTGGTAATCTAACTTGGACATTGAATGCTTGATCTATGCTACTCATGCCTTTGCCGGCATGCCAATAAACATCTCGCATTCAATTGCCATCACATGCATTTGTTATATTACCTTTGATGAACTTTTCACATGTAGTCTAGACCATGTGTTAACGACATCCTTCCTTACCGTGCATTGATTACCACTCATAATATTCACTCCCTTGCTCGAACCCTTCACTTTACACATTACTTTCTCTTCCCTTTTTCAGGATGGCCACCAAGAAAGGAAAAGAGAAAGCTACTCCCAAACCACCAGCAAGGAGAGCAACAAAAAGAGCATTAGTGGCAAAGCCATCTTCAACAGCAGTAAAACCCTCAACAAAAAGAATTAAGAGGATCATCAAGGTCGACGAAAAAGAAAAAGCCTTCCCAGCAAAGGACACTGCGCGGTTTCCTAACCACTATTGTGAGCAGATGTTCCCCATCCTGGTAGAGAGGAATTACAACAATGAATACCTTCTCATCCTCCCAACCCGCATTCCTGAATTTGTTGAGCTACAAATTGAACGAAGACAATGGGGATTCCTACGAAGACAGCCACGGCAGGTCAATCTCTCATGGGTAGTAGAATTCTACTCTAACTTTCACGTGCCAACCATGCAATCTGTCTATGTCCGTCAAAAGCAAGTTCCCATAACTGAAGAGGCCATTCAACAAGCTTTAGATCTTTCCCCTGCTCCAGAAGGATTTGACGCATTCCAAGAAGCCTCACTCAAGCGCCAGACATACCAATTTGACTGGGACGCCGTTCTTAGAGTTATAGCACAACCTGACAGCAGATGGATCTACGGATACCATCGATCCCGACCAAAAGGGATATCGGCTTCAGCACTTACCTTAGAGGCTTGAGTATGGGCACAGATTATGTCTCATTATATCTTTCCGAGCACTCACGAGTCCTCTTTCACTGCAGACATGGCTATTTTACTCTGGTGTATCCGTACAGACCAGCACCTAAACTTACCAAGACACATCCGGAATGCAATGGGACACGTACAAATTGTGGGCAACTTACCTTTTCCCGCCTTGGTTTCAGATCTCGTCTCGGCAGCCGGAGTCTCCTACAGAGCTCGGGACACCAAAGCCTTTCTTCCACGGGATGATCAGTACGTTCCTAATGGAAAATATATCAGACCACCACCAGCCACTACAAGCCAGCCTACAGAACCGGCTAAAGACATTCCTCCTTCAACACCACAAGCACCTACAACAAACCAACTGCTCCATCAGATACTTGAAAGGTTGGATCGGTAGGAACAAAAAGCAAAGCTAAGAGAGCACCGTAACAAGCGTCGATTCACATACCTCAAGGAGCTACTTATGGGAAACTACAAAGACCCAGACACCCCAGACTCCACTTCATTTACCAGCACAGGGAGTCATGACGGTCCCGATAGTGGAGATGCTACTACCAGCCCCACTTTGTTCCTGACAGATGGCACCGAGGACGGTGCAAAGCCTTAAGTGTGGGGAGGTCGGTCAGTACCTGACTTCCGGAGGTAATTTTTTTCCTTAAAACACCAATAAAATAGGATATTTAGTTAATTTTTCTTTTGTTTAGGATAGAATAGATTGCATAGTAATAGGTTAATTGCATTCATGCTCTACTTGATTGAAAATAATAAGTATCTTCTAAGACCCAACTTTTTGAAAAATTTCACTAATTTAAATCAAAACCTTTGTGTAAACTTGTTTGAAGTTGTATTTGGAACATAGTTTAAAAAGCTAAGAACACACAACCTGTGAGATTTGAGCTTAATTACATGGTTACATTATTTAACCATAAATATTTTATTCTTGTGTGTTTACTTCTTTATGATTGAAATCTTATTTTGTTTAATCCTATATGTCCACTATTTAGTGTATTTATATGCTTGCATATGATTGAGGCCATTATTTGTGTAGCTCACTTATCCCAAATAAGCCTACCCTTTAAATTACCTTTGTCAGCCACTTTGAGCCTTTTAATCCCATTTGTTCTATATTTTACCACATTACTAGCCTTAAGCGGAAAAACAATTAAATATGCCAATTGAATCTTTGGTTAGCTTAAGATAGAAATTGTGTGTTAATTGAGTATGGTGAGATTGTGGGAACAAGGGTTAATAAGGGAATGTGTCATGATAAATTAATGGAAATTTGGGTACCTACTCATGTGAAACTAGAAAAGAATTAAAAATCCATCTGCATTGATAAGCTATGTTTATATTTCTATTTAAAAAAAAAGTAAAAGAAAAAAATATAGTAATAGTAAATATTTAAATAAACAAGGGGACAAATTTACCCCAATTCTAAGTTAAGTTAAGCTCCAAGATTAATGCATATGTGATGAAAATAAGAAGAAAGTTAATGCATGAGTATGTAATGCAAAGTGGGAAATTTTTGGGTAGCTAGGCATGATTCTAGAGTTATATAGAGTATATGTATGTTAGGTGAGAGCTTAGGTTAATTAAAGATTCAATTTATAGCTCACTTAGCCATATATATATATATATATATATATATATATATATATATATATATATATATACCCTTAGCCTTACCTTAGCCCCATTACAACCTTAAAAAGACCTCATGATGTTTGCATTGGTATGTTAAATATTGTTGATTGGTTAGGTGAAGAACAAATTTTAGAAAGCATGACTAGAGAAGAGTAGAGTGATTACCCTATACACTTGAGAGAATAGAGTGCACATACACCATCAACGAGGGTTCAGTGCTTAATTCTATGTTCCCTGCTTTCATGAGCTGTCTTCTTACAATGTTACCTGTATTTACTATATGAATTGAGTTAGTGAAATCTAATTTATATTTGTCTTGAAGAGCTTATTTACTTTTAACAAAGTAGACAAGAAGCATATAGTTGCATTTATACATACATACATACATACATATATATATATATATATATATATATATATATATATATATATATATATATATATATATATATATATATATATATATATATATATATAGGTTGCATTGCATTTCATGAGTTTTACATTTTCCTACTCATTTACTTTATCTCCTTCAACTAAGCATGAGGACGTGCTAATGTTTTATGATTTATATTGTGTTTAATTGTGTGGTTTTATCAAATCTTTACCCACTTATTCAAATGATAATCATGTATTTACAATTCCTTCCCAAAATCACTCCATGGTTGAAAACTTGCTTCCTATAGACTTTTAATTATGTATTTTAATTCTCCTTTATCCCATTCGATGCCGTGATCCGTGTGTTAAGTATTTCAGGCTTCATAGGGCACGAATGACTTGGAAATTGGAGAAGAAGCTTGCAAAAATGGAAGGAACACAAGAAACTAAGGAGATGACCAGCGAGCAATGACACGAGCGCATGGCCCACGCGAACGCGCAAAATGGAGAATTCGCAATGACGCGAACGCGTGCCTGACGTAAACGCGTGGATTGGAGTCTGCATGAATGATGCGAACGCGTGAACCACGCGAATGCGTGACAAGGAAAATCGCTGAATGACGCGAACGCGTGGACGACGCGTACGCGTGACCTGCGCGATCTGCAAAAATAACAGAATACGCTAGGCGATTTCGGGCCGCATTTTGACCCAGTTTTCCACTCAGAAACACAGACTAAACCTAGGGAACATGCAAAAACTCAAGGAGGCATCCACACATAGAGATTCATCACATTAGAATTACTCTTAGTTTTAGATCTGAATCTAGATTAGTGTTACATTGATAGTTTATGCTTTTGCTTTGGATTGTGGATGTTGAAGAGCCATTACCTCCGTTGAAGACATTACTTTAGTTTGTTTCTTTACTCCCTTATTTTTAATTAATTACTCATTGACTCTGTTCAGATAATTATGTTGCGTTTTGAATTTATTAATATATGAAGTTATTTCTATTTTAATTAATTTTAATTCTTTATTTTATTTTATTTAATTATGTCTTATCATATTTTTATGATTATTTCTTTCATGTCAATGGAGTAAAATTTCTACTTGACATGGGGTTGATTAAAAGGAGATACTTGAGTTAGAATGCTTAAGTGCTTGGTTGAATTGGACGTTGTTAGCTAATTCCATACCTACTAACACTAGACCTCCCTAAGGGAGAGGACTAGGAATTGAGGGTGAGAGTTAGTTTAATCACCATACTTTTCCTTATTTAGTAAGGGGTAACCGAGTGATAACAACAACCTTTTTACACTACACTTGAGAAGATTCCAACAAGGATAGAAATTCCATTTAATTATTCCCCCAGTCAAGGCCTTTTATTCAGAGTATCAATAATTATTCTTAGTTTATTTTTATTGCTTTAATTCACAATTATTTTAATTACTCATTATCAAACTCAACTTTCTGGGAATTTTCTGATTAATAAATTAGCGCTCTTTTCTGCAACTCGTTGGGAGACGACCTGGGACTCATACTTCCAGTATTTTATTTCTAAAATTTGTGACAACCCTTTTTTTAAATTGGTGAGGCAGATCTTAGCCGGTTAAGAGCTATACATAAAACGTTATCCTCTTAATTGAAATCTCTAAATTGGTTAACTTCTGCCACGCATCAATCACTAAGGAGTGCATATAACTTGCTAGATGAACGCTTGTGAAAGCCGGGAATAAAGAATTGATTATCGAACCCTCACCGGAAGTGTATCCGCTCTATTCGCTCAAGTGTATAGGGTTCGTTACTCAATCCTCTCCTAATCATGCTTTCCAAGAATTGTCTTTCATCTAACAATCAACAATTACTTAATGCATGCTTACAAGTATCATGAGGTCTTATCCATGGGTTGTAATGGGGCTAGGGTGAAGGTAAGGATGTATATGGCCAAGTGAGCTTAAAATTTGAGTCCTTGATTAACCTAGGATCCCACTAGACATATAGAACAACCTATACAACTATAATACATTACCTAGCTTCCCTTGAGTTTCACTTTTTGCATACTCATGCATTCTTTTCAATTCACATCCCATATGCATTGTTTTTCTTTTTATTACTTTGTCTTGGGGTTTCTCTGTCCCCTTTTATTGCTTTGTTTGTTAGTTTTTTTTTGGTCCCCTTTTCTTGGGGCTTTATGTACAAAATTTTCAATGCATATGGTTCAGCCATTCAATACATGAGCATGTTCCCAAATCCTAGAATTTCAATTACACTACAATTACACACCTATATATCTACCCAAATTTCCCAAGTATACCCTCCTAATTGAATGATATACATCCTAACTTACCTAAGCTAATCAAGGATCCAAATTTAGGGACATTCATGGTTTTTTGCTTAGGGTTGTTGATGTGCTCTATTTAAGAACAAAAAGGGTTTATCATGGGCTCAAAATTGGTTAGCAATGGTAGAAAAAAAGGGTTAAGGCCATTTAGAAAAAGTGACTATTGAAATGATAGCCTCACTCATGTAAATGCATTCATACACAAAGTAATGGACATATAGAATCAGACAAAGCAAGGATCACAATCATAGAGAGAGAGATATGCACACAAGAATGGGAAATAATGGTTAGAAGATGTAACCATGCAATAGGCTCAAAACTTACATGCTTGTGTTCTTAGCTCAATCACTATGTTCCAAAATACATTCTTAAAGCAAGTTTACTGCAAAAAAATTTTCAAAATTTGGTAGGGTACCCCAAAACACAGTTTCTTGAGGAAGAAGTTATTGTTTTGACCAAGCAACTCTATAGAAACTAACTATCATGCAAGGAGTATTTATAAGCAAAACTAACTACACATGCAATGTACTAACAATGTACTAACTACTAAGCAAAAGATAAATCCATGGGTATTGACAGGAAGAGATTGTTACCCATGGAGATCAGTCGAACGACCTCCCCACACTTAGAATTTAGCACGGTCCTCCGTGCTACGAGCAATGCGCAAAGGGCGGTCGGGACCGGAACCGTCACTATCCTCTCCTTCAGAGCTCCCATCACTTGGGTTTGAGGTGGATGTGAATATTTCGGGTTCCTCCATGCTAGGGGTAACACAACGCAGAAGCTTGTTAATGTAAGTGTATCGGCGTTGATTGTGCCGCTCATATCTATCAAGCTTCCGGTGTAGATCTTCTATCCTTTGAAGTGTGGATCTTTGCCGTGGTGGTGATGATGAAGTGGAAGGAATAGTAGATGGGATGTCAAGGCTTGGGTTGTTCATGGGAAGATGTAAGTATTTTCCACTTGGGACCACATCGCCCTTAGCCGGAACTATAATCTTCCTGTCCTTGGCTTCCCAAGGAACACCTGCAGTAGCAACTAAATTAGATACCAATGCTGGAAATAGCAAATTATCCCGGGCGTGGACTTGACTCATCGCTTGTGGAGCTCTACTGTTCCTCATGAATTAATGCAAAGTACTATTGTTTTTCTATTCAACTCAAGCCTATTTCTGTTCTAAGATATCCATTCGTTTTTCAACATGATGAATGTGATGATCCGTGACACTCATCACCATTCTCACCTATGAACACGTGCCTGACAACCACTTCCGTTCTACATGTAATCAAGCTTGAATGTGTATCTCTTGGGTTTCTAATCTAAGATTAGATCCTTCGTGGTATAGGCTAGAATTATTGGCGGCCATTCCTGAGATCCAGAAAGTCTAAACCTTGTCTGTGGTATTCCGAGTAGGATCTGGGAAGGGATGACTGTGACGAGCTTCAAACTCTCGAGTGTTGGGCTTAGTGACAGACGCAAAAGGATCAATAGATCCTATTCCAACATGATCGAGAACCGACAGATGATTAGTCGTGCAGTGACAGCGCATTTGGAACATTTTCACTGAGAGGACGGAAAGTAGCCATTGACAATAGTGATGCCCAACATAAAGCTTGCCATGAAAAGGAGTATGAATGATTGGATGAAGGCAATAGGAAAGCAGAGGTTCAGAAGGAACAAAGCATCTTCATACACTTATCTGAAATTCCTACCAATGAATTACATAAGTATCTCTATCTTTATTTTATGTTTTATTCATATTTTAATTACCAATTCTCCATAACCATTTGAATCTGCCTGACTGAGATTTACAAGATGACCATAGCTTACTTCAAGCCGACAGTCTCCGTGGAAACGACCCTTACTCACGTAAGGTTTATTACTTGGACGACCCAGTGCACTTGCTGGTTAGTTGTGCAAAGCTGTGAAAAAAAAAACTAAGATTATGAACGTGCGTATTAAGTTTTTGGCACCGTTACCAAGGAATGAACAATCACGATTTCATGCACCAAGTTTTTGGCGCCGTTGCCGGGGATTGTTCGAGTTTGGACAACTGACGGTTCATCTTGTTGCTTAGATTAGGTAATTTTATTTTATGTTTAAGCTTTTTACTTTTTATTTTCAAAAAAATTTTCAAAAATACAAAAATACTTCTATTTTGTTCTTCAGAGTTTTTAAGAATGAATTCTAGGGTTTTATAAAGATTTGTTGAAGTCTGGCTGGCTATGAAGCCATGTCTAATCCTTTGGACCAAGGTTTCAACTTATCATCACAAGGGCTTGTTGATTTCTATCAATCTTGCTGTTGAACGTAATGATTTGCTAAAGCTTGGCTGGCCATTGGCCATGTCTAGTGTTTTGGACCGAAGCTTTCACTGAAAGCTTGGCTGGCTAGTAAGCCATATCTAATTCCTGGACCAGAGTTTTAGACTAACATTGCATGATTCCTGGAATTCTCATTAAGAATTTTGAAGTCCTTTTTCTCTTTTTCCATATAATTTTCGAAAAATCACAAAAAAATTTATAAAATCATAAAAAACCAAAAAATATTTTGTGTTTCTTGTTTGAGTCAAGTGTTAATTTTTAAGTTTGGTGTCAATTGCATGTCTTTATTCTTCTTGCATTTTTCGAATATATGCAATATGTTCTTCATTGATCTTCAAGTTGTTCTTGATGATTCCAGTTCTATGATCTTTAATTTCTCTTATTTTGTGTCTTTTGTTTTTCTTACATGCATTTTTAAATTGTTATAGTCCTTAGTATACAAACTTCTGAGTTTGGTGTCTTCCATGCATTGTTTATTTGATCTTAGTTGAATTTTTTATTGTTTCTCATCATTAAAAATTCAAAAATTTTTTTTTAAAAATTGTGTCTTTTCAAGTCAATAACACAGAGAATTGAAGATTCAGAACATTCAGTAGAGGAATCATACAGAAAAAGCTGGGCGTTCAAAACGCCCAGTGAAGAAGGAAAATTGGTGTTTAAACACCAGCCAGGGTACCTGGCTAGGCGTTAAACGCCCAAAAAGGTAGCATTTTGGGCGTTAAACGCCAGAATGGATGCCATTCTAGGCGTTTAACGTCAGGAGGACACTAGAGGAAAGATTTTGTTTTTAATTCAAATCTTTTTCAAATTTTCATAATTTTTCAAAATCAAATTTTTTTTTCAAATCATATCTTTTCAATCATATCTTTTCAAAATCAATTTCTTTTCAATTTTTTTTATTTATTACTATTTTCGAAAATCTTTGCTACAATTAGTGATTTAATTCAAAATTTTCAAGTTGTTACTTGCCTATTAAGAAAGGATCAAAAGTTTTAATTCTAGAATCGTATCTTTTAATTTCTTGCTGGTCAAGTAATCAACTTTAATTTTAAAAACTTTCTTCTTTTAAATATGATTTTCAATCATATCTTCTCAATCATGCCTTTTCAATCACATCTTTTTCAAAATTAAGTTTCAATCATATCTTTTTAATATCTAATTTCAAAATATTTTTTAAAAAATCACTTAATTTCTTTCCCAATCTTAGTTTTCGAAAATCATTTACCAAATTTTCAAAATTGCTCTTAATTATTTCAAAATCTTTTTACTTTATTTTCAAAAATTCTTCCCCTCTTCCCACATCCTTCTATTTATGGACTAACACTCCTCCTCAATGTACAATTCGAACTCTATCCCTCTTGATAAGTTCGAATTCTTTCTTCTCTACCTTCTCCTTCTATTCTTCTTTACCTCTGACACCTCAATGAACCTCTATATTGTGACATAGAGGATTCCATATTTTCTTCTCCTCTTTTTTCATATGAGTAGGAGCAAGGACAAAGGCATTCTTGTTGAAGCTGATCCTGAACCTGAAAGGACCTTGAAGAGAAAGCTTAGAGAAGCTAAAGTACAACTCTCTGTAGAGGACCTAGCAGAACTTTTCAAACAAGAAGAAGCCATGACAGCCGAAAACAACAACAATGCCAACAATGCAAGGAAGGTGCTTGGTGACTTTACTGCACCTACTCCTGACTTTTATGGGAGAAGCATCTCAATCCCTGTCATTGGAGCAAATAACTTTGAGCTTAAGCCTCAATTAGTTTCTCTAATGCAACAGAATTGCAAGTTTCATGGACTTCCATTAGAAGATCCTCATCAATTCTTAGCTGAATTCTTGCAAATCTATGACACTGTCAAGACCAATGGGGTTGATCTCGAGGTCTACAACCTTATGCTCTTTCCCTTTGCTGTAAGAGACAGAGCTAGAACATGGTTGGATTCACAACCTAAAGAAAGTCTGAACTCTTGGGAAAAGCTAGTCAATGCCTTCTTGGCAAAGTTCTTTTCACCTCAAAAATTGAGCAAGCTTAGAGTGGAAGTCCAAACCTTAAGACATAAGGAAGGTGAATCCCTCTATAAAGCTTGGGAAAGATACAAGCAATTGATCAGAAGGTGTCCTTCTGACATGATTTCAGAATGGAGCATCATATGTATCTTCTATGATGGTCTGTCTGAACTGTCCAAGATGTCATTGGACAGCTCTGCTGGAGGATCTCTTCATCTGAAGAAGACGCCTGCAGAAGCTCAGAAACTCATTGAAATGGTTGCAAATAACCAATTCATGTACACCTCTGAAAGGAATCTTATGAATAATGGAATAAGTCAGAAGAAAGGAGTTCTTGAGATTGATACTTTGAATGCCATATTGGCTCAGAACAAAATATTGACTCAACAAGTCAATATGATTTCTTAGAGTCTGTCTGGAATGCAAGCAGCAACAGGCAGTACCAAAGAAGCTTCATCTGAAGAAGAAGCTTATGATCCTGAGAACCCAACAATGGAAGAGGTGAATTACATGGGAGAACCCTATGGAAGCACCTATAATCCTTCATGGAGAAATCATCCAAACCTCTCATGGAAGGATCAACAGAGGCCTCAACAAGGCTTCAACAACAATAATGGTGGAGGAAATAGGTTTAGCAATAGCAAACCTTTTCCATCATCTTCTCAGCAACAAACAGAGAATTCCAAGCAGAACCACTCTGAATTAGCAACTATAGTCTCTGATTTAATTAAAACCACTCAAAGTTTTATGACTAAAACAAGGTCCTCCATTAGAAATTTGGAGGCACAAGTGGGTAAGCTGAGTAAGAAAGTTACTGAACTCCCTCCTAGTACTCTTCCAAGCAATACAGAAGAGAATCTAAAAGGAGAGTGCAAGGCCATCAACATAACCCACACGGCCGAACCTGGAAAGGAGGAAGAGGCAGTGATCTCCACTGAGGAAGACCTCAATAGACGTCCACTGGCCTCCAAAGAGTTTCCTATGAGGAACCATGAGAATCTGAGGCTCACACTGAGACCATAGAGATTCCATTGAATTTACTTTTGCCATTCATGAGCTCTTATGAGTATTCTTCCTCTGAAGAGGATGAAGATGTTACTGAAGAACAAGTTGCTAAGTACCTTGGAGCAATCATGAAGCTAAATGCCAAGCTATTTGGTAATGAGACTTGGGAGGATGAACCCCCCTTGCTCTCCAAAGAACTGGATGACCTGACTAGGCAGAAATTACCTCTGAAGAGACAGGATCCTGGAAAGTTCTCAATACCTTGTACCATAGGAACCATGACCTTTGAGAAGGCTCTGTGTGACCTAGGGTCAAGCATAAACCTCATGCCTCTCTCTGTAATGGAGAAGCTAGGGATCCTTGAGGTACAAGCTGTAAGAATCTCACTAGAGATGGCAGACAATTCAAGAAAACAGGCTTATAGACATGTAGAGGATGTCTTGGTAAAGGTTGAAGACCACTACATCCCTGCTGATTTCATAATCCTAGACACTGGGAAGTGTATGGATGAATCCATCATCCTTGGCAGACCCTTCCTAGCCACAGCAAGAGCTGTGATTGATGTTGACAGAGGAGAATTGGTCCTTCAAGTGAATGAGGACTTCCTTGTGTTTAAAGCTCAAGGATCTCCCTCTGTAACCATGGAGAGAATGCATGAAAAGCTTCTCTCAATGTAGAGTCAAACAAAATCCCCACATTCAAACTATAAGTTTTGTGTTGGGAGGCCACAACCAAACTCTAAGTTTGGTATTGAGAGGCCATTATCATGCTCTGAGTATCTGTGAGGCTCCATGAGAGCCCACTGTCAAGCTACTGACATTAAAGAAGCGCTTGTTGGGAGAAAACCCAATTTTACTTATCTATATTAAATTTCTATTTTCCATTGTTATTTTATGTTTTCTGTAGGTTGATGATCATGTAAAGTCACAAAAATAATTGAAAAAGCAAAAACAAACTGAAAAACAGAATGAAAAACACCACACCCTGGGGGAGAAGCCTACTGGCGTTTAACGCCAGAAAAGGGCAAGAAGCTGGCGTTAAATGCCAGAAATGGGCAGCAACCTGGCGTTTAACGCCAGGATTGGAAACAAAGGGCGTTTTGCAAGCCTAATTGGTGCAGGGATGAAAAATCCTTGACATCTCAAGATCTATGGACCCAACAGGATCCCCACCAACCTCAACTCACTCTCTCTCTTCCCCAAATATCCTTCACCAATCACCTCAATACCTCTTCCCCAAAAACCCCTCACCTATCAAATCCTACCTTCTTCTCCATAAACCCTTTACCAATCCACATCCATCCATTATAAACCCCACCTACCTCACCATTCAAATTCAAACCACTTTCCCTCCCAACCCCACCCATACATGGCCGAACCTTACCCTCTCCCCACTCCTATATAAACCCATCTTCACCCCTTCATTTTCATACATCTTAAACACTACTTCACCTCCTTGGCCGAAATACTAACCCCCCTCCATCTCCTCTATTTCTTCTTCCTCTACTCTCTTCCTTCTTCTTTTGCTCGAAGATGAGCAAACCGTCTAAGTTTGGTGTGGTAAAAGCATTGCTTTTTGTTTTTCCATAACCATTTATGGCACCTAAGGCCGGAGAAACCTCTAGAAAGAGGAAAGGGAAGGCAAAAGCTTCCGCCTCTGAGTCATGGGAGATGGAGAGTTTCATCTCAAAGGTGCATCAATATCACTTCTATGAAGTTGTGGCCAAGAAGAAAGTGATTCCCGAGGTCTCTTTCAAGCTCAAAAAGGGTGAATATCCGGAGATCCGACATGAGATTCGAAGAAGAGGTTGGTAAATTCTCACCAACCCCATTTAACAAATCGGAATCTTAATGGTTCAAGAGTTCTATGCCAATGCATGGATCACCAAGAACCATGATCAAAGTGTGAACTCGGACCCAAAGAATTGGCTTACAATGGTTCGGGGGAAATACTTAGATTTCAGTCCGGAAAATGTAAGGTTGGCATTCAACTTGCCAATGATGCAAGAAAATGCACACCCCTACACTAGAAGGGTCAACTTTGATCAAAGGTTGGACCAAGTCCTCATAGACATTTGTGAAGAGGGCGCTCAATGGAAAAGAGATTCAAGAGGGAAGCCGGTCCAACTAAGAAGGCATGACCTCAAGCCCATGGCTAGGGGATGGTTGGAGTTCATCCAATGCTCAATCATTTCCACTAGCAACCGGTCTGAGGTTACTATAGACCGGGCTATCATGATCCATAGCATCATGATTGGAGAGGAAGTAGAAGTTCATGAGGTTATATCCCTAGAACTCTACAAGGTGGCGGACAAGTCTTCTACTTTGGCAAGGTTAGCCTTCCCTCATCTCGTTTGTCATCTCTGCAATTCAGCTGGAATTGACATAGAGGAAGACATCCTAATTGATGAGGACAAGCCCATCACTAAGAAAAGGATGGAGCAAATAAGAGATCTCACTCAAGGACAAGAACATGAGGAAATTCCTCAACATGAAATCCCTGAGATGCCTCAAGGGATGCATTTTCCTCCACAAAACTATTGGGAGCAAATTAACACCTCCCTAAGAGAATTAAGTTCCAATATGGGACAACTAAGGGTAGAGCACCAAGAACATTCCATCCTCCTTCATGAAATTAGAGAAGATCAAAGAGTCATGAGAGAGGAGCAACAAAGGCAAGGAAGAGACATTGAGGAGCTCAAGCACTCCATAAGATCTTCAAGAGGAAGAACTAGTCGCTATCACTAAGGTGGACCCGTTCTTTAATTTCCTTGTTCCTTATTTTTCTATTTTTTGAATTTTTATGCTTTATGTTTATCTATGTTTGTGTCTTTATTACATGATCATTAGTGTCTTAGAGTCTATCTCTTAAAGTTATGAATGTCCTATGAATCCCTCACCTTTCTTAAATGAAAAATGTTTTTAATTGCAAAAAGAACAAGAAGTACATAAATTTTGAATTTTAAATAGTTTAATTATTTTGATGTGGTGGCAATACCTTTTGTTCTTCTGAATGAATGCTTGAACAGTGCATATTTTTGATATTGTTGTTTATGAATGTTAAAAATGTTGGCTCTTGAAAGAATGATGGAAAAGGAAAAATGTTATTGATGATCTGAAAAATCATAAAAATGATTCTTGAAGCAAGAAAAAGCAGTGAATAAAAAAGCTTGCAGAAAAAAATATATGCGAAAAAAAAAGAAAAAAAAGAAAAAGAAAAAACAAGCAGAAAAAGCTAATAGCCCTTTAAACCAAAAGGCAAGGGTAAAATAAAAATGATCCAAGGCTTTGAGCATCAGTGGATAGGAGGGCCCACAAGAATAAAATCCTGGCCTAAGCAGCTAAACCAAGCTGTCCCTAACCATGTGCTTGTGACGTGAAGCTGTCAAGTGAAAACTTGAGACTGAGCGGTTAAATTTGTGGTCCAAAGCAAAAAGAGTGTGCTTAAGAGCTCTGGACACCTCTAATTGGGGACTCTAGCAAAGCTGTGTCACAATCTGAAAAGGTTCACCCAGTTATGTGTCTGTGGCATTTATGTATCCGGTGGTAATACTGGAAAACAAAATGCTTAGGGTCACGGCCAAGACTCATAAAGTAATTGTGTTCAAGAATCAACATACTGAACTAGGAGAATCAATAACACTATCTGAATTCTGAGTTCCTATAGAAGCCAATCATTCTGAGCTTCAAAGGATAAAGTGAGATGCCAAAACTATTCAGAAGCAAAAAGCTAATAGCCCCGCTCATCTAATTAAGACTGATCTTCATAGATATTTTTGGAATTTATTGTATATTCTCTTCTTTTTATCCTATTTGATTTTCAGTTGCTTGGGGACAAGCAACAATTTAAGTTTGGTGTTGTGATGAGCGGATAATTTATACGCTTTTTGGCATTGTTTTTAGTATGTTTTTAGTATGTTTTAGTTAGTTTTTATTATATTTTTATTAGTTTTTAAATAAAAATCACATTTATGGATTTACAATGAGTTTGTGTATTTTTCTGTGATTTCAGGTATTTTCTGGCTGAAATTGAGGGACCTGAGCAAAAATCTAATTCAGAGGCTGAAAAAGGACTGCAGATGCTGTTGGATTCTAACCTCCCTACACTCTAAGTGGATTTTCTGGAGCTACAGAAGTCGAATTGGCGCGCTCTTAGTTGCGTTAGAAAGTAGACATCCTGGGCTTTCCAGCAATATATAATAGTCCATACTTTGCCCGAGATTTGATGGCCCAAATTGGCGTTTCAAGTCAGCATAGAAATTCTGGCGTCAAAACGCCAGAACTGGCATAAAAGCTGGAGTTAAACGCCCAAACTGGCACAAAAGCTGACGTTTAACTCCAAGAAAAGTCTCTACACATGAAAGTTTCAATACTCAGTCCAAGCACACACCAAGTGGGCCCGGAAGTTGATTCTGCATCATTTACTCATTTCTGTAAACCTTAGGTTACTAGTTTTCTACAAATAGGACATTTTACTATTGTATTTAAGAAGGGAATGATCTTTGGACGTTTAGTCCTTAGACCTTGGAGGCTGGCCATTCGGCCATACTTAGACTATTTTCACTTATGTATTTTCAATGGTGGAGTTTCTACACACCATAGATTAAGGTGTGGAGCTCTGCTGTTCCTCATGAATTAATGCAAAATACTATTGTTTTTCTATTCAACTCAAGCCTATTTTTGTTCTAAGATATCCATTCGTTCTTCAACATGATGAATGTGATGATCCGTGACACTCATCACCATTCTCACCTATGAACGCGTGCCTGACAACCACTTCCATTCTACATGCAATCAAGCTTGAATGTGTATCTCTTGGGTTTCTAATCTAAGATTAGAACCTTCGTGGTATAGGCTAGAATTATTGGCGGCCATTCTTGAGATCCGAAAAGTCTAAACCTTATTTGTGGTATTCCGAGTAGGATCTGGGAAGGGATGACTGTGACGAGCTTCAAACTCACGAGTGTTAGGCGTAGTGATAAACGCAAAAGGATCAATGGATCCTATTCCAACATGATCGAGAACCGACAGATGATTAGCCGTGCGGTGACAGCGCATTTGGAACATTTTCACTGAGAGGATGGGAAGTAGCCATTGACAACGGTGATGCCCAACATAAAGCTTGCCATGGAAAGGAGCATGAATGATTGGATGAAGACAATAGGAAAGCAGAGGTTCAGAAGGAACAAAGCATCTTCATACGCTTATCTGAAATTCCTACCAATGAATTACATAAGTATCTCTATCCTTTTTTTATGTTTTATTCATATTTTAATTACCAATTCTCCATAACCATTTGAATTCGCCTGACTGAGATTTACAATATGACCATAGCTTGCTTCAAGCCGACAGCCTCCGTGGGATCGACCCTTACTCATGCAAAGTTTATTACTTGGATGACCCAGTACACTTGCTGGTTAGTTGTGTGAAGTTGTGAAAAAGAACTAAGATTATGAACGTGCGTATTAAGTTTTTGGCGCCGTTACCAAGGAATGAACAATCACGATTTCGTGCACCAGCCATTGATAAACCCATATTTTATGATATATTTTGTGCTTAATTTGAGTGATTTATTCAATCCTTCACCCACTTATTCATATTAATTGCATGGTTTTACTTTCCTTTCCTTATTACGTGATGTATGTGAAAAACATGTTTCCTATGCTTTAATATTAATTATTTTTAATTACCTTTATTTCCATTCGATGCCGTGATTAGTGTGTTGAGTAGTTTCAGATCTTCTAAGGGAAGAATGACTTAAAGGATGGAAAGAAAACATACAAAAATGGAAGGAAAGCACAAAACGGAGCTTCTAAAGAAACTGGCATCCACGCGATCGCAAGGACGAAGCGATCGCGCGCCAAGCGCGAATCAGCAGCGACGCGGCCGCATGACTGACGCGACCGCGCGCCTTAAGCAAAACGCACATGACGCGGTCACATGACTGACGTGACCGCGTGGCAAAGAAATGCTCCGAATGACGCGACCGCATGACCCACGCGAACGCGTGACAGAGGCCACGCACCAGAAGCTGCAGAAAATGCTCATAGCGAATTCTGAAGCCCTTTTTGGCCTAAATCCAAGTCCAGAAGGCATAGACCAGAGGTTACAAAGTGGGGGAACGCATCCATTCAGAGAGAGCTCGCCAATTTTCACTTTCCGTGATTTAGATTTAGTTTGAGAGAGGTTCTCTCCTCTCTCTCTTAGGATTAGGATTAGGATTTAGGACTTCTCTTAGTTTGTAAGAGTGACTCTCGATCCAGGTTTAATATTTACTTCAATGGTTATATTCGTACCTATAAATGTTACCAACTTGACTTATGAATCCTTCCCATATTATGATTTGAATTAATGATTATTTGAGGTATTTCAGTTATTGATTGCTTTCTCCTTAATTTGTGTTACCATTGCTTTCTATCTAAGGATATTTTTATTCCAACAATTTTACTTTTTCCCTTTTGGTCTTGGTTAAGAAATCAGTAACTCAACATTATTAAACTCAGCATAATTGATAATCGTTATCTTGCTAATTGAACTGAACTTCAATAATCCCAACTTTTTCTTAGGAAATAAATAGGATTCGAAGGTCAAACTAATTAGTCCCTTGACTTTCCTTTACTTTAGTAAAGGTTAACTAAGTGGAATTTAGATTCAACTTTCATTATTGTTGAGAGAGATAACTAAGTTGGACTTCCAATTTCTCTTACCTTGCCAGAAGTTTGCTTTACAGTATTTATTTATTTTAATTGCCATCTACTTCATTTGTCATTTAACTCATTTGATTCTCACCTTCTAAACCCCGATTACAACCTTTATAGCCAATAATAAGAACATACTTCCCTGCAGTTCCTTGAGAAGATGACCCGAGGTTTAAATACTCGGTTAACAATTTTTAAAGGGGTTTGTTACTTGTGACAACCAAAACGTTTGTAAGAAAGGTTGATTGCTTGGTTTAGTAACTATACTTACAACGAGAGTTTATTATAACCTCTAAACCATCAATCCTCAGTTCTTCAAAATGGCGCTGTTGCCGGGGAACTGCTAATGTGTGCCTTATTATTGGTTATTGTAAATATTTTTCTTTTGCTTGTTTCTCTATTTTTGTTCTTCCTTTTCATCTTTATTTGCTACCATGAACTCTCACCCCTCTCGCTTTGAGTTTGGTTCTAACTTTGTTGAAGGAAATAGAAGTTACAGCAGGAATGTGCATCAAGGTCAGACCAATCAAGGATGGATGGAGCCAAGAGGATCTAATCAACCCTTCAGGCAGCAACACCCTCTGAGATATCCTGGACAAAGACCATTCTACAGTGCATACCCAGCTGAAGGATATGGTGGACAACCTTGTAACTACCAACAAGCCCCACCCCGTGCATATAAACCATCCTTTCAACATAACCTCGAACCACCACACTCACGAGCTTCTCTTCACCATTCGCCACCATATGATCCTTCCTTACCCCAGTACCAATCCAATCACTCCCAATCACCACCACTTTCCTATGTATCATGCCCAAGTCCGGCAACCCGAGAAGCAGAGGTTTGCCTAAAGGAAACAATAAATAAATTTCAAACAACCATTCGACAACTGGAGCAAGTAGTAATTCAATGGGTTTCTAAGTGCTCAAATACACAAGGATCAGCCACAGCCCCATGTGAACAGTTTAACGAAGAGCGTAACATAAATGAGATACCTGAAACTCCAACGGACAAGACAGAGAATGAATTCATACTAGAACAAGTAGAAGAAGCTGTCATTGTTCAAGAAGAAGAGTTGGTTGAAGATCTAGGAGATGCTGAACCTCCATGGGAATCCAGAACTGAGGAGAACTCCATCAAGGACACTACAGTTGATGCTAAGGAGGATATTGTACAATTTTCAAGGCAAGTTGTTTATGAAGAATCAGACGGAATAACCCAGGACACAAATTCCCTTGATGATGATAGTCACAAGTCAAATTCTCTTAGTAATGAACTTGCATCCGCAAGTAAATTCTCTGAGATCGAAGAATCTTCCCCAAGTGAATATGAAGATGATGCGGAGGTAGATTTCTCTCAACCTCCAATCTATGACTCAAGTGATGAGGAAGACATAGAAGACTTTGACCAGGGTGATACTACATTTGAAGACTCTTACAAGGAAGTGGAGAAATTCACAGAAGAACCCAAGGGAGTAGAACTTGCAGAACCACCAGAAACACCTATCCCAAGGCCATTACCACCTAATACAAGCTTCAAGTGGGTACAATCCTTAACCTATACCTTTACTTATTCACTTGAATATGGTTTGCTTGAAACAGATGGCCAGCTTAGAGCTCTTTGCAGCTTTAAGAGTAAGAGAGAAATGGCTCGTACTCAGAGTTGGTGCACAAGGTTCAATAAGGTTCCACGCTTCACCTCGAAGTACACGGATTGGTATCATGCTCCATTGCATGGATCACAGAGAACGTTTGGTCACCATGGTGAGATTCTACTTTTTAAACCGCCCAGATGGAAACATATAGATCGAGACGGAGGCGGATTTAATAGCAAAGCTTGGGATCTTGGAATCTATTCTGACATTCATCACCCCGAGAGTCTGAAAATTTGTCTGAAGCTGCTCAGAAGCTTTACATGCCTAGTATGGGAACCCGGAGGCTATTGGCATTCCAAGAACTGGTGGAGATTTTTGGACAAATTTAAACATAAGCCGCCATAGCAAGAGGCTCCTCCGATGTCCAACTTAAGGACTTTAACTAAAAGTGCTAGGTAGGAGACAACCCACCATGGTATGATCGTTCCTTTTGCAATTTTAATTTTATTTCGTTTTGTTTGTTTTTTTGAATTTTATTTTATTTAAACCTGGAATCATGCATAGCATTCACATTAAGCATTGCATCCTGCATTCAGTTAAAAAAAAAAAAAGAAAGGGATGCACGACGCGACCGCATGCCCCATGCGATCGCGTCATACTGCGAATACACTATCCACGCGACCACGTCATCCACGCGGCCGCGTGCCTTAGAGATCGGCATCAAAAATCCAACGTCCAAAGAGTTAGGCTGGAATCGTGCGGCCCTTGTGCGTTTTGCACAAATTGGCCCACGCGATCGCATGCCCCATGCGATCGTGTCACTTGCACAAAACCAATCCCACGCGACCGCGTGAGCGACGCGATCGCGTCGCATGGATTGCACAACACCTTAGGACGAGACAGAGTGTTGCGCTGAAACGATGCTGGAGTCATGCGTTTAGCACAATGTCCAGCGACGCAATCGCGCGACCCACGCGATCGCGTCACCCCCTCTTCCACCCCTTTCATGCGATCGCTCGACCCATGCGATCGCGTCATCCCCTCTCCTACCCCTCTCATGCGATCGTGTCACCCCCATTTTCACCCCACCACGCGACCGCGTCCCCCACACGAACCCTATCAGTCGCGCAGCCCCCCCAACCCTCTTCTTCCTCTCTTCCTCCTCTTCTCTCAACCACCACCCAGCCACCATTGCCGCCGCCCCGACCACCACCCAGTCGCCGCCGCCGCCCAGACGGCGCCGCCACCGACCCCCTTCCTCCCTCCCCTTCTTTATTTCTCCTTCTTCCTCTTTCTCCCTCCTTCTCCGTCACTGCCCTCCGCCGCTGCCCACCTCACAACGCCGCACCCAACCCAGCCGCGCCCCCTCCGCCACCCACAATCAACCCCCCCTTCCTTCCTCTATCAATTACCCTAAACCCTATCCCCATTACCCCCTTCGCCACTGCCCCTCAGCCGCCGCCGCGCCGCCGTACCCCTCTACCGCACCGGACGCCGCCGCAGCCACCACCCAGCCGCTTTCTTACCCTGTTCTACTCCTCACGCCTACCAGGTTCTGATGAACGTCGCCTTCCTATCCTTCGCAGTTATTTTACAATTTTTTCTGTTTCTATTCATAATTAGGATAGATAGATATGCATGATGTAGTGGATTTTTAGGTTGTTAGGTAGCTTAGGCTGTGGTTAGTGGATCTAGGTCTGTTTACTTGCACTGTTCATGCTTCTGTTTTATCAAAATTGCAATTCGGCTGTTCCTGTGACCTTGTTCATATGCTGTGATTTCCTACATTTGCTGCTTGTTACTCTGAATTTTCATGTTTCTATTAATTATAGATAACTGCAGCAAGTTTTTAATTCATATGAACTGCCTTGTTTGCTGTTTATTTTCCGGGACAATCCAATTTTAGCCGGAATGCTGCCCAAATTTTTTATGAATTGTTTTCATTCATGTTTTGGTTTGGCAATCTAAACTCTGTTGTCCTCTGCCTTACCCAAACCACTTCATGAATGCTATGGCAGACACAGAGCAGACTGCCCCACATCAGGAGGTTACGCATCAGATAGAGGCTGTAGATCCGGAGATCCCGATCCAGTCAGCACCGCCTCTACAGCAGCCAGACCCTCAGCCCACCACCACCACAGAGCCTCCAGCTACCATCCCTACCAGTGATGACACCCCTTCACACCCGGCCTGACTGAGCATCAGGGACGATGCTTCATTTTAAGTGTGGGGAGGTCGCCATCTCTGGCGTTTTATTTTGGTGAACCACTACATCTCTTTTTTCTTTTATTTTGGATATTTTTTTTGTATTTTTCTTTTTTTTCTGAGTACTGATACATTGCTGCTTTTATGTATTTTTACTCTATTTTTGCATTTTTGCATTTTTAGTTCATATTTTTAGTTATTTAGTTTAGTTTGCAATTCTGACTTATTAGTGGATTAATTAGTATAGTTTACCCTTTTTAGCATAAGATAGCATAGTTAAATTGAAAAATATAAAAAGGAAGTAAGCTAGGAAATTGAACATAACAAATTTAAATCCATAAACCTTGTATATATAACATTACATCATATAGTTAAGTTGACAACATTTCATCAAGGACGAACATTAAAACTTTAAAGGCTACCCTAAATAATTTTTTTATGAGAATAATGGGAATTTTTAACTAAACCTGCATAACATATATGGATGATATATGATGCTTGAGTTAGAGAACACACAGCCTGTGAGTATTGAGCTTAATTGTATGGTTGCATTCAAACCATAATTTCATTCCTGTGTGTTTCGCTTCTTTTTATTCTGATGTTCTTTACTTTGCTTTAATCTATATGTCCAATTATAGAATATAGATACATGCCAAAAGAATGATTAAGGCCATCATTTGATTTTAGCTCACTTACCCCAAAATAACCTACCTTTCACATCACCCTTGTTAGCCCCCTTGAGCCTTTAAAATCCCTTTTATTCTATTTAGCCACACTACTAGCCTTAAGCAAAAAAACAAAATAAAATCCTAAGTTAAATCCTTGGTTAGCTTAAGATAGAAAATTATGAATAGATTAAAATGTGGGAAACCTATTGGGAACATGGATGATAGAAACAAAAGGTAGAAAAGTTGAAAGAAATAAAATAATTCAGAAAATTTGGGAAGCATGCTCATGAGAAATCAAAGTGATCAATTACCATGTGCATTAAAAAAAAAGAAGTTATTTTTCAGCATTTAATAAAAGGGAATACAAAAGAATTCCCCAATGCAAAATAAAAGCAATGCACATGGGATAAAAACAAAAATTGAAACATGAGCATGTGACAACAAGTGGGATAATATGGGAAAATTGGTAAAGAAGCTTATTCTACTAAATATGTATGTTAGGTGAGATCTTAGTCTAATTAAGGATTCACTTATTAGCTCACTTAGCCTTATACATATATCCTTACCTTTACCTTGGCCCCATTACAACCTTAATTAAAGACCTCATGACTTTTGGTATGACTGTACTCTATAATTGTTGATTGGTTAGATGAAGAACAAATTTATAGAAAGTAAGAATAAAAAGAAAAGTAGAGTGAATAAACCCAATAAACACTGAGTGACTAGAGGGTAAACACAAAATCCAGTGAGGGTTCAATAACTCATCAACATATATCTGTGCTTAATTTACTAATTGTTTTGCAAGTTTGTACAATATTTTTATTTCCCATCTCATTTGCTAAAATGCTTTATTATTTAAGGGTTGGCTCTATATATATATATATATGACTCCTTGAGGATGTAAATTAATTTGACTACATGTAAGCTTTATATATGAGTGGATAAATTGGAATTGCATGACTCATTTAGGTAGATGCATTCAGAATAGGTTGCATTGCATAACATTCCACCACTTTAACCTTACCTTATTCTTTACCTTGGATTTAGCATGAGGACATGCTATTGTTTAAGTGTGGGGAGGTTGATAAACCCATATTTTATGATATATTTTGTGCTTAATTTGAGTGATTTATTCAATCCTTCACCCACTTATTCATATTAATTGCATGGTTTTACTTTCCCTTCCTTATTATGTGATGTATGTGAAAAACATGTTTCCTATACTTTAATATTAATTATTTTTAATTACCTTTATTTCCATTCGATGTCGTGATTAGTGTGTTGAGTAGTTTCAGATCTTCTAAGGTAGGAATGACTTAAAGGATGGAAAGAAAACATACAAAAATGGAAGGAAAGCACAAAATGGAGCTTCTAAAGAAACTGGCATCCACGCGATCGCATGGACAAAGCGATCGCGCGCCAAGCGCAAATCAGCAGCGACGCGGCCGCATGACTGACACGACCACATGGCAAAGAAATGATCCGAATGACGCGACCGCGTGACCCACGCGGACGCGTGACAGAGGCCACGCACCAGAAATTGCAGAAAACGCTCATAGCGAATTCTGAAGCCCTTTATTGCCCAAATCCAAGTCCAGAAGGCATAGACCAGAGGTTACAAAGTGGGGAAACGCATCCATTCAGAGAGAGCTCGCCAATTTTCACTTTCCATGATTTAGATTTAGTTTGAGAGAGGTTCTCTCCTCTCTCTCTTAGGATTAGGATTAGGATTTAGGACTTCTCTTAGTTTGTAAGAGTGACTCTCGATCCAGGTTTAATATTTACTTCAATGCTTTTATTCGTACCTATAAATGTTGCCAACTTGACTTATGAATCCTTCCCATATTATGATTTGAATTAATGATTATTTGAGGTATTTCAGTTATTGATTGCTTTCTCCTTAATTTGTGTTACCATTGCTTTCTATCTAAGGATATTTTTATTCCAACAATTTTACTTTTTCCCTTTTGGTCTTGGTTAAAAAATCAGTAACTCAAAATTATTAAACTCAGCATAATTGATAATCGTTATCTTGCTAATTGAACTGAACTTCAATAATCCCAACTTTTTCTTAGGAAATAAATAGGATTCGAAGGTCAAACTAATTAGTCCCTTGACTTTCCTTTACTTTAGTAAAGGTTAACTAAGTGGAATTTAGATTCAACTTTCATTATTGTTGAGAGAGATAACTAAGTTGGACTTCCAATTTCTCTTACCTTGCCAGAAGTTTGCTTTACAGTATTTATTTATTTTAATTGCCATCTACTTCATTTGTCATTTAACTCAATTGCTTCTCACCTTCTAAACCCCGATTACAACCTTTATAGCCAATAATAAGAACATACTTCCCTGCAGTTCCTTGAGAAGACGACCCGAGGTTTAAATACTTGGTTAACAATTTTTAAAGGGGTTTGTTACTTGTGACAACCAAAATGTTTGTAAGAAAGGTTGATTGCTTGGTTTAGTAACTATACTTACAACGAGAGTTTATTATAACCTCTAAACCATCAATCCTCAGTTCTTCAGCCATCCTGAGAAAGGAAGGGGAATAAGAAAACATTAAACCCAAAGAATCATTTTAACAAAAACATGCAAGTGAAAGGTAGTGCCCAAAAGAAATATTGCAATAATCTAATCATAAAGACATGGGTCATAACACTTGGCATGGGATGCAAGAGGAAGTGAAGCATGCAAAATGGCATGAGAAGTATAGTCTCAAGCATCCATAATAAAGAACAAGTCATGTTCAATGAGTATCTAATTAGTAAGCAAAGTGGACTCAATGCGTATAGAAGACAACAAGTGAATGACGAGAAGCACCTAATTGAAAGTACATTATTAAAAGAAACCAAAATGGCATTCATGCATTTTCTCGAACATTTGGCGTGCAATTATCAAGCAAAGAGCAATGATAAGATACTCAATCAATTTAAAGCCCAAAATAAAATATCAATCATCACATAAACATCACATATTGGCAAAGATAAGGAAAAAAAATGACAAAAGATTTATTAAAGCAAATTAAACTCAAATTCAACATCCATGGAAAAATAAGGAAAAGGAAAAGTAAGCAAACAAAAGTAAGGAATGTCATTGGTGCGCAGAAATTGTGATTACACTTTGATTATGTAAAATTCATCGCTCTTTCTTTCCCTGGTAATGGCGCCAAAAACATGATGCCAATACCATGGTTCACAACTTCGCACAACTAACCAGCAAGGGCACTGGGTCGTCCAAGTAATACCTTACGTGAGTAAGGGTCGAATCCCACGGAGATTGTTGGTATGACGCAAGCTATGGTCACCTTGTAAATCTCAGTCAGGCGGATATAAAATAGTAATGGGGTTTTCGAAAATAATTAATAAAATAGTGATAGAAATACTTATGTAAATCATTGGTGAGAATTTCAGATAAGCGAATAGAGATGCTTTCATTCCTCTGAACCTCTGCTTTCCTGCTATCTTCATCCAAAAATTCTTACTCCTTTCCATGGCTGGCTTTATGTAATGCATCACCATTGTCAATGGCTACTTTCGGTCTTCTCTCGGGAAAATGATCCAAATGCCCTGTCACGGCACGGCTAATCGTCTGGAGGCATCACCCTTGTCAATGGTTACATCCTATCCTCTCAGTGAATATGGTCAACGCACCCTGTCACGGCACGGCTATTCATCTGTCGGTTCTCGATCATGCTGGAATAGGATTTACTATCCTTTTGCGTCTGTCACTATGCCCAGCAATCGCGAGTTTGAAGCTCGTCACAGTCATTCAATCATTGAATCCTACTCGGAATACCACAGACAAGGTTTAGACTTTCCGGATTCTCTTGAATGCCGCCATCAATCTAGCTTATACCACGGAGATTCTGATTAAGGAATCTAAGAGATATTCATTCAATCTGATGTAGAACGGAGGTGATTGTCAGACACATGTTCATGGATTGAGGAAGGTGATGAGTGTCACTGATCATCACCTTCTCCATAGTTAGGCGCGAATGGATATCTTAGGTAGGAACACGCATGTTTGAATGGAAAACAGAAATACTTGCATTAATTCAATGACAAAAGATAAGGAAAAAAAAGATAAGGAAAAAAAATGACAAAAGATTTATTAAAGCAAATTAAACTCAAATTCAACATCCATGGAAAAATAAGGAAAAGGAAAAGTAAGCAAACAAAAGTAAGGAATGTCATTGGTGCGCAGAAATTGTGATTACACTTTGATTATGTAAAATTCATCGCTCTTTCTTTCCCTGGTAATGGCGCCAAAAACATGATGCCAATACCATGGTTCACAACTTCGCACAACTAACCAGCAAGGGCACTGGGTCGTCCAAGTAATACCTTACGTGAGTAAGGGTCGAATCCCACGGAGATTGTTGGTATGAAGCAAGCTATGGTCACCTTGTAAATCTCAGTCAGGCGGATATAAAATAGTAATGGGGTTTTCGAAAATAATTAATAAAATAGTGATAGAAATACTTATGTAAATCATTGGTGAGAATTTCAGATAAGCGAATAGAGATGCTTTCGTTCCTCTGAACCTCTGCTTTCCTGCTATCTTCATCCAATCAGTCTTACTCCTTTCCATGGCTGGCTTTATGTAATGCATCACCATTGTCAATGGCTACTTTCGGTCTTCTCTCGGGAAAATGATCCAAATGCCCTGTCACGGCACGGCTAATTGTCTGGAGGCATCACCCTTGTCAATGGTTACATCCTATCCTCTCAGTGAATATGGTCAACGCACCCTGTCACGGCACGGCTATTCATCTGTCGGTTCTCGATCATGCTGGAATAGGATTTACTATCCTTTTGCGTCTGTCACTACGCCCAGCAATCGCGAGTTTGAAGCTCGTCACAGTCATTCAATCATTGAATCCTACTCGGAATACCACAGACAAGGTTTAGACTTTCCGGATTCTCTTGAACACCGCCATCAATCTAGCTTATACCACGGAGATTCTGATTAAGGAATCTAAGAGATATTCATTCAATCTGATGTAGAACGGAGGTGATTGTCAGACACACGTTCATGGATTGAGGAAGGTGATGAGTGTCACTGATCATCACCTTCTCCATAGTTAGGCGCGAATGGATATCTTAGGTAGGAACACGCATGTTTGAATGGAAAACAGAAATACTTGCATTAATTCATCGAGACACAGCAGAGCTCCTCACCCCCAACATTGGAGTTTAGAGACTCATGCTGTCAAAGAGTACAAAGTTCAGATCTAAAATGTCATGAGATACAAAATAAGTTTCTAACAGTTGTTTAAATACTAAACTAGTAGCCTAGGTTTACAAAAAGTGAGTAGACTATGACAGATGGTGCAGAGATCCACTTCTGGGGCCCGCTTGGTGTGTGCTGGGGCTGAGACTTAAACATTTCACGTGCCTAAGGCTTTTTTGGGCGTTCAACGCCTGGTTTGGATCCATTTCTGGCGTTGAACTCCAACTTTTAATCCTTTTCTGGCGCTGGACGCCAGAATTGGGCAGAGAACTGGCGTTGAACGCCAGTTTACGTCGTCTATCCTTGAGCAAAGTATGGACTATTATATATTGCTGGAAATCCTTGGATGTCTACTTTCCAACGCAATTAGAAGCGCACCATTTCGAGTTCTGTAGCTCCAGAAAATCCACTTTGAGTGCAGGGAGGTCAGAATCCAACAGCATCAGCAGTCCTTTTTCAGCCTGAATCAGATTTTTGCTCAGCTCCCTCAATTTCAGCCAGAAAAATATCTGAAATTACAGAAAAACACACAACTCATAGTAAAGTCCAAAAATATGAATTTTTCCTAAAAACTAGTGGAAACAAACTAAAAACTCACTAAAACATACTAAAAACTATATGAAATTAACCCCAAAAAGCGTATAAAATATCCGCTCATCACAACACCAAACTTAAACTATTGCTTGTCCTCAAGCAACTAGACAAATAAAATAGAAGACTAATAGGTTGAGAAGCAATAATATCTCAGAGTTTTGAGTGAAGCTCAGATTCTAATTAGATGAGCGGGACTAGTAGCTTTTTGCTTCCGAACAGTTTTGGCATCTCACTTTATCCATTGAAGCTCAGAGTGATTGGTATCTATAGGAACTTAGAATTCAGATAGTGTTATTGATTCTCCTATTTCAGTATGGTGATTCTTGAACACAGCTGTTTCATGAGTCTTGGCCGTGGCCCTAAGCACTTTGTTTTCCAGTATTACCACCAGATACATAAATGCCACAGACACATAATTGGGTGAACCCTTTGGATTGTGACTCAGCTTTGCTAAAGTCCCCAATTAGAGGTGTCCAGAGTTCTTAAGCACACTCTTCTTTCTGCTTTGGACCTTGACTTTAACCGCTCAGTCTCAAGTTTTCACTTGACACCTTCACGCCACAAGCACATGGTTAGGGACAGCTTGGTTTAGCCGCTTAGGCTAGGATTTTATTCCCTTAGGCCCTCCTATCCACTGATGCTCAAAGCCTTGGGATCCTTTTTAATTACCCTTGCCTTTTGGTTTTAAGGGCTATTGGCTTTTTTTTTTTGCTGCTTTTTCTTGCTTCAAGAATCATTTTTATGATTTTTCAGATTATCAATAACATGTCTCATGTTCATCATTCTTTCAAGAGCCAACATATTTAACAATCTTAAACAACAAATTCAAAAGACATATGCACTGTTCAAGCATTCATTCAGAAGACAGAAAGTATTGCCACCACATGTAACTAATTAGAATTTCTCTTATTAAAAACTCAAAATTTTATTGCCTCTTATTCAAAAGATCTACTATTTTATTCATGTTTGCTGATGATGAGAAAAATAAACTATGGCTTAATTGGAGATAAAATCAAAATAGCTACTAATTACTACTATATGACTCCTAAGTGAACTTCTATAATGACACTATCACAGAGTTAAAGCAGAAATTGGAATTTAACAACCTTTGTTCTGGGAAGTGGATGTTCCTCTGATCTGTGGGGTGCTTGGTCCTTCAAGAGATAACTTCTGGCACTTCAATTCCCTTAAGTCACGCCCTTGCTCCTCTTGTTCTTTAAACATATAGGTAAGAATTTGACTGTGTTCCTTCTGTTCTTTTATTATTTGTTCCATAGCTTCCCGTATCTTGGTAACAGACGTCTCAAGATACTCCCAGTATTCAGATTGAGGGATTTCTGGGAGAAATTCCTGTGTTTTCTTCTTAGTGGGATCATCCTGTGCTTGTTGTTTTTCCATTGATGCTTTGGTGATTGGTTTCTCAACTGAGATATACTCAATTATTCCCATCCTTACTCCAGCGTCCTTGCAGAGTAGAGAAATCACGCTTGGATAAGCCAACCTGGCCTCTTTAGAATTTTTGTTAGCAATTTTGTAGAGTTTAGCTGAGATCAGCTGATGAACTTCCACTTCTTTTTCCATCATGATGCAATGGATCATCACTGCTCTTTTAACAGTTACTTCAGAACGGTTGCTAGTGGGCAACAGAGAATGCCCAATAAAGTCCAGCCATCCTCTGGCTACTGGTTTGAGATATTCTCTTTTGAGTTGATTTGGGACACCCTTTGTGTTGGTGGTCCACCTGGCTCCAGGGATACATATGTCCTCTAGAATCTTATCCAGACCCTTGTCTGTTCTCATCATTCTCCTGTTGAAGGAGTTTGGATCATCTTTCAGCTGAGGTAGCTTTAAGATCTCCCTGATCCTGTCAGGGTGGGTATGAACAATCTTTCCTCTGACCATGGTCCGATAGTCATAGAATGCAGTCCCAGATAGTTTCTGCTTGTCAGTTTGCCACATATTAGCATAGAACTCCTGAACCATGTTCCTCCCTACTTTCATTTCAGGATTAGCTAGGACTTCCCAGTTCCTGATTCGAATTTGCTCTTGGATCTCCGGATATTCATCTTCTTTCAGATCGAATCTAACTTCCGGGATCACTGATCTCAGACCCATTATTTTGTTATAATGGTCTGAATGTTCTTTAGATAAGAACTTCCCTTAATTCCAAAGTGGTTTTGGAACGCTCTCTTTCTTGCCTCTTGGAGTGGGTTGTTTTCCTTTAGGAGCCATGATCTTAGTGATCGTGGATAAACACACCAAACTTAGAGGTTTGCTTGTCCTCAAGCAAAAGAAAAGAAAGAAGAGGGATAAAAGGAGAGCTAGGTGCAATTGTTGATGGAAGGGGAGGGAGGCCGAACCCAAATTTAAAGGGAGGGGGGTGGGTTTTCGAAAAAAAAGATAAAGATATGATAAAAAGATTGATTTGGAAAAGATAAGATAGAAGATATGATAAGAGAGGATATAGTTTAAAATTGAAAAGATATAAAAAATTTTTGAAAAAGATAGATCTAGATTTTGAAAAAGATAAAGTAGAGATTTTGAAAAAGATATTGATGAGTTGAAAAGATAGATTTTGTTTTTTTTTTAAAAAAGGATTTGAAAAGAGTTGGATTGAATTTGCAAAGAGGCTTGGTGCTTATGGATTAAGATACATTTGATATTTTTAAAGAAGGATTTTTGAAATCAAGGTTCTTAACATGTTTATGCAAGAAATCATGAAAAAAAACCTGGAATTTTAAAATTAGAATGAAAAAATATGAAGAAGAATGATTTTTACCTCCTCCCCACTATCCTGGCGTTTGAACGCCCAAACACTGCCTGTTTTGGGTGTTCAATGCCCAAACGCTGCTCTCCTGGGCGTTCAATGCCCAGTTGTTGCCCTTTTCTGACGTTGAACGCCAGATTGCTATCCTTACTGGTGTTCAGCGCCCACTGGCTGACCCTTTTGGGCGCTGAACGCCCAAAATAGGCTCTTACTGGCGTTTTCTTGCCAGTGAGCTCTTTTTCTCTGTTTTGTGTGCAGATTCCTTCCGTAACCCTGTGAACTTATGCAATTGATTCTTTACCTTGTTATCAATGAACTCTATATAAACAAATAAAAATAAAAATAGAAATAGGGCAAAATGCTCAGAGGATTGATGCCCCATGGCTGGGTTGCCTCCTAGCAAGCACTTCTTTATTGTCTTTAGCTAGACCTTGCTGAGCTTTTAGTCTAGCTTCAGCCTTGAGCATTCTTGCTCAACGTTGCCTTCAAGATAGTGCTTGATTCTCTGTCCATTGACAATGAATCTCTTATCAGAATCAATATCTTGAAGCTCTACATAACCATATGGTGATACACTTGTAATCACGTATGGTCCCCTCCACCGGGATTTCAATTTCCCGGGGAATAGCCTGAGTCTAGAGTTAAACAGCAGAACCTTCTGTCCTGGTTCAAAGATTCTAGATGACAGCTTTCTGTCATGCCACTTTTTTTTATTTCTCTTTATAAAGCTTGGCATTTTCGAAAGCTGTGAATCTGAATTCCTCTAGCTCATTTAACTAGAGCAATCTTTTTTCTCCTGCTAACTTGGCATCAAAGTTTAGGAACCTGGTTGCCCAGTAGGCTTTATGTTCCAGTTCCACGGGCAGGTGACATGCCTTACCATACACAAGTTGGTATGGAGAGGTCCCTATAGGGGTCTTGAATGATGTTTTGTAAGCTCACAGAGCATCATCCAAGCTCCGTGCCCAATCCTTTCTACGGGTACTTACTGTCCGTTCTAGGATTCTCTTTATTTCTCTGTTAGAGACTTCAGCTTGCCCATTAGTTTGTGGATGATATGGAGTAGCCACTTTATGGTGAATTCCATACCGAACCATGGCAGAGTAAAGCTGTTTATTGCAGAAGTGAGTGCCCCCATCACTGATCAGTACTCTAGGGACACCAAACCTGCTAAAGATATGTTTCTGGAGGAACTTCAGCACTGTTTTAGTATCATTGGTAGGTGTGGCAATGGCCTCAACCCATTTTGATACATAGTCAACTGCCACCAGAATATAAGTGTTTGAGTATGATGGTGGGAAAGGTCCCATGAAGTCAATTCCCCATACGTCAAACAACTCAATTTCCAAGATTCCTTGTTGAGGCATGGCGTAACCATGAGGCAGATTACCAGCTCTTTGGCAACTGTCACAGTTACGTACAAACTCTCGGGAATCTTTATAGAGTGTGGGCCAATAGAAGCCACATTGGAGGACCTTGGTGGCTGTTCGCTCCCATCCAAAATGGCCTCCATATTGAGATCCATGGCAATGCCACAGGATCCTCTGTGCTTCCTCTCTAGGCACACACCTACGGATTATTCCGTCTGCACATCTCTTAAAGAGATAGGGTTCATCCCATAAGTAGTACTTTGCATCAGTAACTAATTTCTTTTTTTGTATCCTGTTGTACTCCTTGGGTATGAACCTTGCAGCTTTATAGTTTGTAATATCGGCAAACCATGGTGTTTCCTGAATGGCAAATAAGTGCTCATCCGAAAAAGTCTCAGAGATCTCAGGAGAGGGGAGGGGCGTCCCTTCTACTGGCTCTATCCGGGACAGGTGATTAGCCACTTGGTTCTCTGTCCCTTTTCTGTCTCTTATTTCTATATCAAACTCTTACAGAAGCAACACCCATCTGATGAGCCTGGGTTTTGAATCATGCTTTGTGAGTAGATATTTAAGAGCAGCATGATCAGTATACACAATCACTTTTGATCCTACTAAGTATGATCTGAACTTGTCAATGGTGTAAACCACTGCAAGTAATTCTTTTTCTATAGTTGTGTAATTTTTCTGGGCATCATTTAGAACGCGACTAGCGTAATAAATGACGTGCAGAAGCTTGTCATGCCTCTGTCCCAACACTGCACCAATGGTGTGATCACTGGCATCACACATTAGCTCAAATGGTGATGTCCAGTCTGGTGCAGAAATAACTGGTGCTGTGACCAGCTTAGCTTTCAGCATTTCAAACGCCTGCAAGCACTCTGTGTCAAACACAAATGGTGTGTCAGCAGCTAGCAGATTGCTTAGAGGTTTTGCGATTTTTGAAAAATCCTTTATAAACCTCCTATAGAATCCTGCATGCCCCAGAAAGCTTCTGATTGCCTTAACATTGGCAGGTGGTGGTAATTTTTCAATTACCTCTATTTTTGCTTGATCCACCTCTATTCCCTTGTTTGAGATTTTATGCCCAAGAACAATCCCTTCAGTCACTATGAAGTGACATTTTTCCCAGTTTAAAACTAGGTTGGTCTCTTGGCATCTTTTCAGAACAAGTTTCAGGTGATCAAGACAGGAGCTGAATGAGTCTCCATATACTGAGAAGTCATCCATGAAGACTTCCAAAAATTTTTTCACCATATCGGAGAAAATAGAGAGCATGCATCTCTGGAAGGTTGCAGGCGCATTACACAGCCCAAATGGCATCCTTCTATAAGCAAACACTCCGGATGGACATGTGAATGCTGTTTTCTCTTGATCCTGAGGATCTACTGCAATCTGGTTATAGCCTGAGTAGCTGTCCAAAAAGCAGTAATAATCATGACCTGCTAGTCTTTCTAGCATCTGGTCTATGAATGCTAAAGGAAAATGATCCTTTCTGGTGGCTGTATTGAGCCTTCTGTAGTCAATACACATGCGCCACCCTGTAACTGTTCTTGTAGGAACCAGTTCATTTTTTTCATTATGAATCACTGTCATGCCTCCCTTTTTTAGGACGACTTGGACAGGGCTCACCCAGGGGCTATCAGAAATAGGATAAATAATCCCAGCCTCTAGTAATTTGGTGACCTCTTTCTGCACCACTTCCTTCATGGCTGGATTTAGCCGTCTCTGTGGTTGAACCACTGGTTTAGCATTATCCTCCAATAAGATTTTGTGCATGCATCTAGCTGGGCTTATGCCCTTAAGGTCACCTATGGACCACCCAAGAGCTGTCTTGTGTGTCCTTAGCACTTGAATAAGTGCTTCCTCTTCCTGTGAATTTAAGGCAGAGCTTATGATCACTGGAAAAGTGTCACCTTTTCCCAAAAATGCATATTTCAAGGATGGTGGTAATGGCTTGAGCTCGGGTTTAGAAGGTTTTTCTTCTTCCAGAAGAAATTTCAGAGGCTCTTTCATGTCCTCTGAATCCTCTAAATCAGGCTGAACATCTTTAAAGATGTTTTCCAACTCTGATTCGAGACTCTCAGCCATGTTGATCTCTTCTACCAAAGAGTCAATAAGATCAACTTTCATGCAGTCTTTTGATGTGTCAGGATGCTGCATGGCTTTGACAGCGTTCAACTTAAACTCATCATCATTGACTCTCAGGGTTATTTCCCCCTGTTGGACGTCAATGAGGGATCGTCCAGTTGCTAGGAATGGTCTTCCTAGAATGAGAGTAGCACTCTTGTGCTCCTCCATTTCCAGCACAACAAAGTCAGTGGGAAAGGCGAATGGCCCAACTCTGACAATCATGTCTTCAATCACGCCTGATGGGTATTTAGTGGAGCCATCAGCAAGTTGGAGACATATCCGGGTTGGTTTAACTTCTTCAGTTAAGCCAAGCTTTCTGATAGTGGATGCAGGTATTAGGTTGATGCTTGCCCCAAGATCGCATAAAGCTGTCTTGGTGCATTGACCTTCTAATATGCATGGTATCAGAAAACTCCCAGGGTCTTTAAGCTTTTCAGGAAAGCTTTTCAGAATGACTGCACTACATTCTTCAGTGAGGAGAACTCTTTCTGTTTCTCTCCAATCCTTTTTATGACTCAAGATCTCTTTCATGAACTTGGCATAAGAAGGTATTTGCTCAAGTGCTTCTGCAAATGGAATCTTTATTTCAAGAGTCTTGAGATAATCTGCAAAGCGAGCAAATTGCTTATCCTGCTCCTCTTTCCGGAGTCTTTGAGGATAAGTTATCTTGGCTTTATATTCCTCAACCTTAGTTGCTGTAGGTTTATTGCCTACAGAAGTGGTTGAAGAAGCCTTTTTAGAGGGGTTGTCATCAGCACTTGTGTGTGTCTGATCCCTCATTGGCAATTGAGTTCCAGAGTTAGAAGCTGGAGTGACGTGAGACGCCAACTCATTGTCTGTTCTTGGCGTCTGAACGCCAGAACTGTGCCCATTTTGGGCGTTCAGCGCCAGATCTTGCCTATTTTGGGCGTTCAATGCCAGATCCCTGCTTGTTTCTGGCGTTGAACGCCAGTCCTTGCTTGTTACTGGCGTTGAACGCCAGTCTTGGGCAGGGTCTGGGCGTTCAGCGCTAGCCTTCCACCAAATTTCTGGCGTTTTAACGCCAGAATTACTTTCCCCTGGGCTCTTACTGTCCTCAGGTGAATTTTGGGTGGTTTGCTCATTCCTTAGCTCTTTGCTGCCTTGAGGTGGAGTATTTAATGCTTTCCCACTTCTTAATTGAACTGCTTGGTATTCTTCTGTTATTTGTCTTGACAGCTGCTGCTTTGTTTGCTTCAATTATTCTTCCATATTTATATTAGCCATCCTTGTCTCTTGTAGTTTATCCTTGAATTCGGCTAACTGCTTTGTTAAAAAATCCAATTGCTGATTGAATTCAACAGCTTGTTTTGCAGGGCTGAGTTCAGCAGTTGCTGTTTTAACCTCTTCTTTCATGGAAGGGTCACTGCTTAGGTACAGATGCTGATTCCTAGAAACTGTATCAATGAGCTCTTGAGCCTCTTCAATTGTCTTTCTCATGTGGATAGATCCACCAGCTGAGTAATCTAGAGACATCTGAGCTCCTTCTACAAGCCCATAATAGAAGATGTCTAACTGAACCCACTCTGAAAACATTTCAGAGGGGCATTTTTGTAGCATCTCTCTGTATCTCTCCCAGGCATCATAAAGAGATTCCTTATTTCCTTGTTTAAAGCCTTGGATGTCCAGCCTTAGCTGTGTCATCCGTTTTGGGGGAAAGTATTGATTCAGGAATTTTTTTGTCAGCTGTTTCCATGTCCTTATGCTGGCCTTAGGTTGGTTATTTAACCACCTCTTAGCTTGATCTTTTACAGCAAATGGAAATAGTAATAGTCTGTAGACATCCTGATCTATTTCCTTATCATGTACTGTGTCAGCAATTTGTAAAAATTGTGCCAGAAACTCTGTAGGTTCTTCCTGTGGAAGACCGGAATACTGGCAACTTTGCTGCACCATGATAATGAGCTGAGGATTCAACTCAAAGCTACTGACTCCAATGGAGGGTATGCAGATACTACTCCCATATGAAGCAGTAGAGGGGTTAGCATATGACCCCGGAGTCCTCCTGGACTGTTCATTTCCACTTAGATCCATGACGGAGAAAGGGAGATGATAAAAATATTTTTATTTTTATTTATTTATTTATTTATTTCGAAAATAAAATAAATTAAAATAAAATAAATAAAAATAGGTGAAGATTTTCGAAAACAAATGAGGAGAGAGAAAGTGGTAAGGAAGTTTTGAAAAAGATATGATTTGGAAAAGATTTTAAATTTTAAAAAAAATCTGAAATTTTTTTTTTAAAAATAATTTTCGAAAATTTGTTTTAAAATTAGAGAGAAAAGATATTTTTGAATTTAGTGAGGAAAGAGAAAAACAATAAAATAGCATAAGACTTAAAATTTTTAGATCTAATGCTCCTTGTTTTCGAAAATTTTGGAGGGAAAACACCAAAGAACACCAAACTTAAAATTTTAAGATCAAGACAAAAGGAAAACTCAAGAACACTTTGAAGACTCACAAGAACACAAGAACATGAAGAAAGAACACCAAACTTAAAATTTTTAGAAAACCAAACTAAAATTTTCGAAAAACAAAGAAAAATCAACAAGAGAACACCAAACTTAAAGTTTGACACAGAATTTAATAGAAAAATTATTTTTTTTTGAATGAGATTTTAAAAAGAGTGTACCAAACTGCCACGGACTTAGACCAACGCTCTAGCCAATTGAGCAGTAAATGTAACACTTGTTTTGAAGAAGGATATTTTTAACCAAGAACAATAATAAGAGACTCTAAACCAAAAAGAAAAACTTTCCTAATCTAAGCAACAAAATAAACCGTCAGTTGTTCAAACACGAACAATCCCCGGCAACGGCGCCAAAAACTTGGTGCGCAGAAATTGTGATTACACTTTGATTATGTAAAATTCATCGCTCTTTCTTTCCCTGGTAATGGCGCCAAAAACATGATGCCAATACCATGGTTCACAACTTCGCACAACTAACCAGCAAGGGCACTGGGTCATCCAAGTAATACCTTACGTGAGTAAGGGTCGAATCCCACGGAGATTGTTGGTATGAAGCAAGCTATGGTCACCTTGTAAATCTCAGTCAGGCGGATATAAAATAGTAATGGGGTTTTCGAAAATAATTAATAAAATAGTGATAGAAATACTTATGTAAATCATTGGTGAGAATTTCAGATAAGCGAATAGAGATGCTTTCGTTCCTCTGAACCTCTGCTTTCCTGCTATCTTCATCCAATCAGTCTTACTCCTTTCCATGGCTGGCTTTATGTAATGCATCACCATTGTCAATGGCTACTTTCGGTCTTCTCTCGGGAAAATGATCCAAATGCCCTGTCACGGCACGGCTAATCGTCTGGAGGCATCACCCTTGTCAATGGTTACATCCTATCCTCTCAGTGAATATGGTCAACGCACCCTGTCACGGCACGGCTATTCATCTGTCGGTTCTCGATCATGCTGGAATAGGATTTACTATCCTTTTGCGTCTGTCACTACGCCCAGCAATCGCGAGTTTGAAGCTCGTCACAGTCATTCAATCATTGAATCCTACTCGGAATACCATTGACAAGGTTTAGACTTTCCGGATTCTCTTGAACGCCGCCATCAATCTAGCTTATACCACGGAGATTCTGATTAAGGAATCTAAGAGATATTCATTCAATCTGATGTAGAACGGAGGTGATTGTCAGACACACGTTCATGGATTGAGGAAGGTGATGAGTGTCACTGATCATCACCTTCTCCATAGTTAGGCGCGAATGGATATCTTAGGTAGGAACACGCATGTTTAAATGGAAAACAGAAATACTTGCATTAATTCATCGAGACACAGCAGAGCTCCTCACCCCCAACATTAGAGTTTAGAGACTCATGCCGTCAAAGAGTACAAAGTTCAGATCTAAAATGTCATGAGATACAAAATAAGTTTCTAAAAGTTGTTTAAATACTAAACTAGTAGCCTAGGTTTACAAAAAATGAGTAGACTATGACAGATGGTGCAGAGATCCACCTCTGGGGCCCACTTGGTGTGTGCTGGGGCTGAAACTTAAACATTTCACGTGTCTAAGGCTGTTTTGGGCGTTCAACGCCAGGTTTGGATCCATTTTTGGTGTTGAACTCCAACTTTTAATCCTTTTCTGGCGCTGGACGCCAGAATTGGGCAGAGAACTGGCATTGAACGCCAGTTTACATAGTCTATCCTTGAGCAAAGTATGGACTATTATATATTTCTGGAAATCCCTGGATGTCTACTTTCCAACGCAATTGGAAGCGCGCCATTTCGAGTTCTGTAGCTCCAGAAAATCCACTTTGAGTGCAGGAAGGTTAGAATCCAACAGCATCAGCAGTCCTTTTTCAGCCTGAATCTGATTTTTGCTCAGCTCCCTCAATTTCAGCCAGAAAAATACCTGAAATTAAAGAAAAACACACAACTCATAGTAAAGTCCAGAAATATGAATTTTTCCTAAAAACTAGTGGAAACAAACTAAAAACTCACTAAAACATACTAAAAACTATATGAAATTAACCCCAAAAAGCGTATAAAATATCCGCTCATCAGTCATCATGCAACTAAAAGAGAAACTAAGTAAAGCAATAAGAAGAATCTAACTGGAAGAAGAAATAATGCAAAGAAAATAATAGATGAGATATGGAGGAAGTAGAACCTTGAGAAGTATAAAATAACAAGGTTGAATTTTCTTTTGTGAAAATGAGAAAGACATTGGAGAGGTGCAGTGCCACCGGAAGAGGTGGTTGTCACCAGCGAGTGGCCGGAGACGGTAGTGGTGGATTGTGGAAGAAGAAGAAGAAAGGAGAAGTGATGGAGAGGGAGGAAGGAGAAAGAAGATATGAAAAAAAAAAGTGAGAAAGGGGAACAGAACAAGGCGCGAGGCTTTAAAACTAATTCGTACAACCGGCGCGCGCGCACACAGTGCTCTGGCGCGTCGGCGAGATGTTGGCAAGGGATGCGTGTGCGTCAGTGGTGCACATGCGTGAGGTCAGTTGTGCCCCTGGCACAAGCCTGGCACAAAGTTGGCATGAGTCTCTGGATTTTGTACCAGAGTTGGTGAGTGGCGCAGGCGCACGGACGCACACACTGCGCAAGCGCGTGCTTGAGTCAGTTGGCAACTGGCGTGGAGGCGCGCAGTGCGCAGACGCGTTGGTGTGGGCACTTGTGTGGCATAAGTGTGGCATAACTCTCTGGTTTTTGTACCGGGGAGTCAACATATCGCCATCGGCGCGCGCACGCACAGTGCGCTTGCGCGTCGATGGGCGATTTGCAAAGGTGCGCGCAGGCGGCAAGTACGCGGACGCGTGAGTGCCTGGCGCGAGATGGGCATGAAGTGAGCATGACTCTCGGACTTTTGGCCCAAGAGTAGGAAGTGCACCACCGGCGCGCGCGCACACAGTGCGCTGGCGCGTCGGTGCCCATTTTTCCTTTTTCTCTTCTCTCTTTTTTTTTTTCAACATAACAAGACCTATTCTAACACATTCTTGGTAGGTGCTTAAGCTAGTAGTCAAAGAGAATACTTCACAATTTCATGCATTATCCAAAACATAGCATTCTCCCTACTTCAACAATCCATCCATACCAAAATGATGAAAACTATATGAACATCCTATCTATTCACAAGAAGAACAAAACTAGCATTCCTATGCAATCAATCAATCATCAAGAAATCACAAAATTCACAAGAATTTAAGGTTACAAACAAGATGGTATATACAAGGAAGATCTTACCACGGTGGAGTGCCTCCCACCAAGCACTTTTCTTTAACATCCTTAAGTTGGACGATCCTTTCCTTAAGCTTCCTCTCTCCTTGGTGCATCCTCCAATAGGAACACCTCTAGCTCTTTTGGGGGCTTGTAGCCATGATACTTCTTCACTCTATGTCCATTCACTTTGAAATTTGCTTCACTCTTGGGATCAAACAACTCCACCACTCCATAGGGCTTTATCCCCTTCACCTTGAAAGGTCCTTCCCATCTAGAACGGAGCTTGCCAGGCATGAATCGAAGCCTCGAGTTGTAGAGGAGAACCTCATCACCTTCTTGAAAGTCCTTCTTCCAGATGTGATGGTCATGAAATGCTTTAGTCTTTTCTTTATAGATCCGGGCATTCTCATATGATTCGTTCCTCAAACACTCAAGCTCCTCTAGTTATAACTTCCTGGCATCACCCGCCTTGGCTAAATCCATGTTGCACTACTTTACCGCCCAATAGACTCGATGCTCAATCTCCACCGGAAGGTGGCATGCCTTACCATAGACGATCCGGAAGGGACTCATCCCTATCGGAGTCTTGTAGGCCGTTCTATACACCCATAGTGCATCTCCTAACCGGAGGCTCCAATCCTTTCTTTGTGGATTGACCACTTTCTCCAAAATTCTCTTAATTTCCCGATTGGATACTTCCGCTTGTCCATTTGTTTTTGGATGATAAGCAGTAGCAACCTTATGTGACACTCCATAGCGCTTGAGCAATGCCTCTACCTTCCTGTTACAAAAGTGGGATCCTTGGTCGCTCACGATTGCTCGTGGTGACCCATAACGGCATACAATGTTATTCCTAATAAAAGAAACAACGGTATTGGCGTCGTCAAGGCAGGTAGGTATGGCCTCTACTCACTTTGACACGTAGTCAACCACTAACAGAATATACAGATACCCACTAGAGTTGGGAAACAGTCCCATAAAGTCAATGCCCCGTACATCAAATATCTCACAGAACAACATAGGTTGATGAGGCATTTCATCACTTTGGGATGTGTTTCCCGACTTCTGACACTGATGCCAAGACACACATAACCGGCTAGCATCCTTGAACAAGGTTGGCCACCAGAATCCACAATCCAACAATTTTTTAGTGGTCCTTTGTGGGCCAAAGTGGCCACCACATTCGGACGAATGGCAAGCTTCAAGAATGGGTTGGATTTCAGACTCCGGGACACATCTTCGAATTACTTGGTCCACGCCCCTCTTCCACAAGTGAGGATCATCCCAAATATAGTATTTGGAATCACTCCTCAACTTGTCCCTTTGGTTTTTCGAAAAGTTGGGAGGGAAGATTTTTGCAACCAAGTAGTTCACCATTAGGGCAAACCAAGGAAAGCTATCTGACACAGCAGGCAAACTATCCAATGGGAATGAGTCATTGATCGAAAATGGATCAAATTTAAAATTCTCAATGCGGCTTAAATAATCCACAACCAGGTTTTGAGATCAACTCCGATCCCTAATCTCAATGTCGAATTCTTGCAAAAGCAAGATCCAACGTATGAGTCTAGGCTTTGACTCATTCTTTGTCAATAAGTACTTTAAAGCTGCATGATCCGTGTATACCACTATCTTTGATCCTAACAAATAAGATCTGAATTTATCAAAAGCATGAACAATAGCTAGGAGTTCTTTTTCTGTAGTGGTATAGTTAGATTGTGCTGCATCCAATGTTTTAGAAGAGTAAGCAATGACATAAGGGAGTTTACCATCGCGCTGTGCAAGCGCGGCGCCTACAGCATGGTTTGACGCATTGCACATTATCTCAAATGGCAACGTCCAGTTGGGGCCTCGCACAATCGGTGCCGTGGTAAGAACTCTCCTAAGCTCTTCAAAAGCTTTCACACATTCGCTGTCAAATTCAAAATCCACATCTTTTTGGAGTAGGCGCGACAATGGCAAAGCAATCTTGCTGAAATTTTGATAAAGCGCCTATAGAATCCTGCATGTCCCAAAAACGAGCGGACCTCCTTCACAGATGAGGGGTGAGGTAAAGTGGTGATAACATCGACCTTGGCTGGGTCTACAAAAATGCCTTCATGAGATACTGCATGTTCTAACACTATACCTTGTCATACCATGAAGTGAAATTTTTCAAAATTTAAGACAAGGTTAGTGTCAACACATCTAGCTAGGACCTTGGCCAAGTTCTCTAAGCAACAATCAAATGAAGTACCATAAACGCTGAAGTCATCCATAAAGACTTCCAGACAATTCTCCATTAGATCGGAAAAGACACTCGTCATGCACCGCTGAAAAGTGGCAGGTGCATTACATAGTCCAAATGGCATCCTTTTATAGGCAAAGGTGCCAAATGGACAAGTAAACGTGGTCTTCTCCTAATCTTCAGGAGCAATATGAATCTGGAAGTAGCCAGTAAATCCATCAAGAAAGCAGTAGTGAGATTTACCCACCAAACGGTCTAACATCTGATCGATGAAGGGCAAGGAGTAGTAGTCATTCCGTGTAGCGGCATTCAATCTTCTGTAATCAATACACACTCACCACGCATTTTGTACTCTTTTAGTGACCATTTCACCGTCGTCCTTTTTGACCGTCGTGATGCCCGACTTCTTGGGGACAACCTGGACCGGGCTCACCCACTCACTGTCGGAGATTGGGTATATGATATCTGCATCCAGTAATTTGGTGACCTCCTTCTTCACTACATCGAGGATGGTCGGGTTGAGCCTCCTTTGTGGTTGCCTAACCGGCCTAGCTCGATCTCGGAGAAATATCCTATGCATACACTTGCGGGGGTCAATTCCCACAATATCCCCTAGGCTCCATCCTATTGCTTTCTTGTACTTTCTTAGAACATCTAGGAGCTTTTCTTCTTCTTCGCTTGAAAACTCACTAGCAATAATGACTGGAAATCTTTGGTTGTCCTCTAAGAAAGCATACTCCAAATGAGATGGAAGGGGCTTCAGTTCACTCTTTACCTCAAGTTGAGGTTCTTTTTCATCAAGCTCATGGAGTTCATTCTTGACAACCATCTCATGTTCATCCTCTTGGTCATCCGTCTCCTCAACAATAGGGTAGCACAACTTGTTGTGGTCTTTTTCTTGTACTTCCGCTACCACTTCATCAATTACATCACATCGGAGCACGGAATATTCTTCGGGAGGATGTTTCATGGCTTCTTCCAAATTGAACTTGATAGTCTTGTCTCCAACCTCAAAGGAATATGTGCTGGTGAAAGCATCTAACTTGAATTTAGAGGTCTTGAGGAAGGGTCTACCAAGTAGAACGAAGGATGAGCTTCTATTTTCTATTAGAGGCATTTCAAGGATGTAAAAGTCAACCGGAAAAACCAAATCTTTGATCGCCACAAGTACATCTTCCGCTATTCCCATCACCGTGATCACACTTTTATCGGCTAAGGCAAACCTCGCCGCCGACTTATTCAATGGGGCTAAATTCGACCGCACATAGATAGAAAGTGGCATGATGCTTACACAAGCTCCCAAGTCACATATACAATCATGAAAAGTGCGTCCACCAATACAACAAGACACCAAACAAGGTCCAGGGTCACCACATTTCTTTGGAATAGATTCCATCAAGGAAGAAATTGAACTACCCAAGGATAATGTCTCTATTTCTTCTATCCTATCTTTGTGTGTACACAAGTCTTTCAAAAATTTTGCATACTTTAGAATTTGTGATGCCAGGGCATGTTGGCTAGTTTTACTAGCCATTTTTTTGTAGGCTTTAGGTTGGTTTCATGTATTTTCTTAGGAAATAAGCAAGTATTTGGTTGAAAATGCATTCATACCATGATTCAAGCAAACATTGTGAATTTTGAATGATTTCATGAGAATTATGCATGAATTGAATGAAAAAATAGATGATGCATGATCTCATGATTAAGAGCAAGACTTTGATGTACTTTGTTTGATTGATTTCAGGTAACAAGAAGCAGAGAAGAGCCACGTTAGTGGCTACGTTAGTGCCACTAACGTGGCCATTAAAGTAGAAGGAAGAAAAGCTTGGAAAGTTAGTGAGAACGTTAACGCCACTAACGTTAGCGAAGGGCAAGAAGACCCACGTTAGCGACCCCGTTAGGTCCACTAACGTGGGCACTAACGTGGAAGAAAAGAGAAGCCCCAATGTTAGTGAAAAAGTTAATGGTATTAACTTTGAAGAAGGAGCAGCGTTATTAGCAAAAGTTAGTGCCAATAACGCTAGTGAAGCAAGAAGACCCACGTTAGCTTCCACGTTAGTTACATTAACGTGGAAACTAACGTGGAAGGAAAGGAAAACGCCAACGTTAGTGGAAAAAGTGAGTGCCACTAACGTTTACGAAGCAAAGAAAGACCCACGTTAGTGGCCACGTTAGTTACACTAACGTGGACAAAAGTCTCACCCGGCAGCCTGACCATGCCTTCTTCAAACAAGAATAACTTGAGACACAAAGCTCCAAATGAGGTGATTCCAATGGCATTGGAAAGTAGGATTTCAGATCTTTCCAAGAATATATGGCACTACATGGTGGACACTGAATTTGAGGGAGAAAACCTACCTCGAAAGTGCAAAGATGAACATGGTATCAACCTGTAGTAAGGCCAGCTGACCTCTTCACCTTCCAAGAAGTGTAACTCGAGCTGTAGAGCTCCAAATGATGCGCTTTTAAAGGCGTTGGAAAGTAGACATCCAGGGCTTTTCAATAATATATAATAGTATGGGATGGACATTAAGTTTGAGCTCCAGAACCTGGAAATATTAAGCCCCTAATCACTAACGTTATTGTGACTCGCTTTTTCCAGTAACGCTAGCGACTATGCCAGCAACCTTGTCCACTTCAAAGGAGCATAACTTGAGTTACATAGGTCCAATTGAGGTGATTTCAGTTGCGTTAGAAAGCTGATATTCAGAGGTTTCCAGCGATATATAATACTCTGTAGTGGGCATGAAATTGGAGCACAAACCAGAGGCATATTTTAAGCCCCAAAAACACCAACTGGGTAGCAAGTGTGACGTTAGCCACACTAACTTCAGCACTAATGCCACACTTGTAGCGTTAGTGTGGCTAACGTTAGCACTGACATTAGCACCTGGACCTCAACTTGATTCACTTACAATGATCACTCAACCTCAAGGAAGCAAGCCCACAAGTATCAATCAATCACGGCCACAAGAAGCATCTAGAATAGTTAATTTTTATTTCATTGTAATTTGCTTTTAATTTCATTTTGTAATTTATGAGAGCCTATAAAAAGGCCTTAGTTTCTACATTAAAGAAATTTGGTAAGGGGGGATTGAAGAGGGGTCTTCGGACTCCCTCCCCTTACACACTTTTGCTTCTCTTTCTTTTCTTTGTACTTTTCATTTATGAATTTTGAAGTTTCAACTTTAGTTTTAATCTTCATCTTTACTTTTCTGCACTTTCTTTCTTTTCTATTTCGGTAGAGCAATGATCAACTAACTCTTTTCATTGGGTTAGAGAGCTCTATTGTGATTCAATGGATCAATTGTAGTTCTTATTCTTCTTCTTCTTCTTTCTTTTCTCTTGATTTTACTAGAGAGCTTTCGATCTTCATCCAATTGGGTAATTGTCTCGGAAGAGAAATTGCTCATACTTGGATTTCCTCTGAACCTTGGAAGAGGAATGAGGAAATCATGCTAGAAATGCTCTCTCAACTTGGATTAGATTGGGGATTGGATGGATATTGTGACATTTAATCTTACCAATACTTTGATCTATGAATGTGTGTGGTATAATCAGTGACCAAACTTCATCTCTTCCCATGAGAAATTAAATCAAGGAATTGGGAAATTGTTCAAGCTTAGAGAGATTGGATTGCCAAGGAATTGGGATCCAATCACTTAAGATTGCCAAGGAGATCAATGAATGCATTGATTGAGGAAGAGATGAAGAATGAACTTGATCCGGAGAATTGTAATATCTCTTGATCCCAATGTTCATTTTATTTTTAGATCTTACATTTATTTTTCTTGCCATTTTACTTTTCTGCACTTTATTGCTTTCTTTACTTTTATGCCATTTACATTTCCTTGTTGCTTATCACTCCAATCTGATTCATCTAACTAGGATAATCAATTAACCATTGATTGCTTAATCCGTTAATCTCTGTGGGATTCGACCTCACTCTTTTGTGAGTTCTTACTTGACGACAATTCAGTATACTTGCCGAGGAAAAATTGTTGAGAGACAAGTTTCCGTGCATCAAGTTTATGGCACCGTTGCCGGGGATTAATTGTGATTAACAAACTACCGGTTGATTGATTTACTAGATTAGACACTTTTCTTTTGTCTTTGTTTTCTTTTGTTTCTTTTTTTTTTTTTTTGCTAACTAACTGTTTGTGATATTGCCTCACTGGGAATTTCCTCATCTATGACAATGTAGATTCCAATTTCTTTTGGTGATTATTGTTTGAGACAGAGCTTTCTGCAGGAAAAAAAGGAGCATCCATCATATTTTAGTCAATCAAATTTCATGGAAAACTCTCCACCACCGTAGAATGATTCACTTTACTATGCTCATGGTGGGTGGGAGTATCAAGAACATGAAACGGGGTACTTTCCAGAGCCACAAAATGGTCCATATTTTGGTGAAATTGATCACTACTCAGGTTGTGGCTTGGAAGATCAAAATCAAAGAGATTCTACTCATTCATACCTCATTCATCAAGAGCCATCACCTCTCAATTATCCAACCTCACCTCCAAGTTTTACATGCCTAAATTCTTCATCATTTGAGTATGCCTCAGCACAAAAGTCTATCCCAAATCCATACAATTTATTTCACCATCAACAAAACTCAATCCACTACCCACAAGAGTCATACCACTTTCAGAACACACAACCACAAAATAACCAATTCCATTCACAAGCCAACCCCGACCAACCATTACAACCTACCCAACCTCCTTTAGATAGACTTGCTAGGATGGAACTCATCATTGAAGAACTCAAAAAAAGTAGAGAAGAAGAGAGACTCGCTAGGATAGAACTCCTCCTTGAAGAAATAATAAAGACAAATGAAGAGGAGAAAATAGCAAAAAGAGACCATGAAGAAAAATTGAGACAGAATGCACAACTCTATTCTGAAGAACAATTCATTGAAGAGCTGAGATCACAAAGAGAGACCACTTCACTCTCTCCAGAAATAGAGGAGTTCATTCAAAGGTCAAGAACAAGGGAGGAATCAGAAGAACAAGAAAAAGAGGCAGCCATACCAAGTAAGATTCATATGAAGAAGGAGGAGGCTGTGAGAGTATATAAGCCCAAAGTTCCAGACCCACAAAGGTTACTAGGGGTGACAAAGGAACATGCAAACTCACTCCCAAAAGACTCAATGCAACACCATGTAGAAGAAAGGGAGGAAGTCAATCAAGGGAGTTCACACTACTCCAACGAAACAGAGAGTTGCACAAAGGGTGAGTTCATTGAACCACCAATTCAAGAAGCTCTTGATGAAAAGGATGCTCCAACCATCATACAACACCCAAGTACTGAAATCAAGGTGGTGAAGGCAATCAACATGAGCACTAAAAAGAGGATGGTGACCAAGAAAAGAAGGACAATATCCATGAAGAAGAAAAGGTCAACCAAAAGCCATCCCACCCCTACCCCAACAAGCAAGTTTACTCAAGCTAACAACAGAAGAAGGCTTGCTGGGGAGAGGCACTCAAAACAAGGGGCATTAACTGGCTCCTCTTTCCTCTTGAGGTCATTCCTCTTAACAAACTGGAAGAAGAGGAAGAAAGTCATGAATAACATGTCAAGCTAATGACATTAAAAGAGCGCTTGTTGGGAGGCAACCCAACCATAGGTAACATTTCCTTGCTTTGCTTAGTTTACTTTCAATAATTAGGCATATGATTGCATTCTAAGTTTGGTGTTGCCATGCAACAATTTGATTTTCAATCTTCACTGGGTACTTGCAACATTCTAAATTAAGTGTCACACTAAATTTGGTGTTGCCACTCATCTTTCATGCAAGGTACCAAGCACAGCACTTATTAATGCAATCAAAATGTCTCTGTTTGTATCTCTTGTGCCTTTATTGTACCCTTAATCTTGCTTGCTGAAACACATGCATACTCACACTTCTTTCTAAGACATTTATGATCCATCATAGAGCCCATCACCACTATTTTAATTGTTGCTTGAGTATAAGAAATCATTCTAAGTTTGGTGTGGGAAGGGGAAGAATAGGAGGAAAAGGGCAACAACAATGAAGATGAACTACAAGGTGGTAAAGTTCCTTTTTCCTCTTACTTATTTCCAGCACTTTAAATTGCATGATTGTCTTCTATTTTCTTTGTATGCATGTGTGATTACTCCTTGTGAATAAGCATAATTTGATATTTGATTTGTAACATGTTGCTATGATATCATGATTATCATCTTGAATTTTACTTGCACCCAATATCTCTAAGAATGCAACAAAGAAATCATTCTTTTGAAAGGAAAATGTTGAAGAATTTTATAAATCTTGGGGCAAGCAAAAGATTAAGAGGAGTGGAGGTTCTGATTATATGATTGTGTATTGAGGTTGCATGTTTGTGAAAACTTGCATGGGAGCTCATAGACAGGAAATGAAGTTTAGAGAAGTATTATGGAATTTCTCAAACATCTATTGATCCAAGAAGCAGTAATAAAAGAAAACAAAAGAATAAGAAAAACAAAGAACAAGTCCAAGGCTCTGAGCATCAATTACTAGGAAGAAAAAGAAAGAAACAAGAACTCAAAGAGTTATTGTCCTAGTTACATGCTTGTGGTGGATTTGTGTCAAAGAGAGAGGCTTGAGCAAGTATATCCTAAGGGGTGCTTCAACACCTAATACCTTAGACCAACTGGTTTGGGAGTATTGATTGAAAGCTTATCTTAAAAAGCCGCTTTGAGACATGATACCTAGAGTCGAGGCCAAGATACAAAAAGAAAAGAAAAATGCTAGAAAATAAGTGCTGCTTCAAAGGTGACAATCTATAAAGAGGATTCCATAATATCATTTGAATGAAAGTCCTAAGATCTAAGACCTCCAAAATGTAAGGACTAATGAGCACTGGAATCCTTGCATAAACATACAAATTAGAGTTAACCCTACTGTCACTTATTCACTTCACCCACTAAGGCAACATAAGCAATTCTTCAGTACATTCCAATTAAGAGAATTCTTTGTGCATAGTTCTTTTCTTGTTTGGGGACAAGCAAGATTTAAGTTTGGTGTTGTGATGCCAGGGCATCTTGGCTGGTTTTACTAGCCATTTTTTTGTAGGCTTTAGGTTGGTTTCATGTATTTTCTAAGGAAATAAGCAAGTATTTGGTTGAAAATGCATTCATACCATGATTCAAGTAAACATTGTGAATTTTGAATGATTTCATGAGAATTATGCATGAATTGAATGATAAAATGGATGATGCATGATCTCATGATTAAGAGCAAGACTTTGATGTACTTTATTTGATTAATTTCAGGTAACAAGAAGCAGAGAAGAGCCACGTTAGTGGCTACGTTAGTGCCACTAACGTGGCCATTAAAGTGGAAGGAAGGAAAGCTTGGAAAGTTAGTGAGAACGTTAACGCCACTAACGTTAGCGAAGGGCAAGAAAACCCACGTTAGCGACCCCGTTAGGTCCACTAACGTGGGCACTAACGTGGAAGAAAAGAGAAGCCCCAACATTAGTGAGAAAGTTAATGGCATTAACTTTGAAGAAGGAGCAGCGTTATTGGCAAAAGTGAGTGCCAATAACGCTAGTGAAGCAAGAAAACCCACGTTAGCTTCCACGTTAGTTACATTAACGTGTGAACTAACGTGGAAGAAAAGGAAAACACCAACGTTAGTGGAAAAAGTGAGTGCCACTAACGTTTGCGAAGCAAAGGAAGACCCACATTAGTGGCCACGTTAGTTACACTAACGTGGACACTAACGTGGACAAAAGTCTCACCCGGTAGCCTGATCATGCCTTCTTCAAACAAGAATAACTTGAGCCAAAAAGCTCCAAATGAGGTGATTCCAATGGCATTGGAAAGTAGGATTCCAGATCTTTCCAAGCATATATGGCACTAGATGATGGACACTGAATTTAAGGGAGAAAACCTGCCCCGAAAGTGCAAAGATGAACATGGTATCAACCTGTAGTAAGGCCAGCTGACCTCTTCACCTTCCAAGAAGTGTAACTCGAGCTGTAGAGCTCCAAATGATGCACTTTCAAAGGCGTTGGAGAGTAGACATACAGGGATTTCCAACAATATATAATAGTATAGGGTGGACATTAAGTTTGAGCTCCAGAACCTGGCAATATTAAGCCCTTGATCGCTAACGTTATTGTGACTCGCTTTTTCCAGTAACGCTAGGGACTATGCCAGCGACCTTGTCCACTTCAAAGGAGCATAACTTGAGTTACAGAGGTCCAATTGAGGTGATTCTAGTTGCGTTAGAAATCTGACATTCAGAGCTTTCCAACGATATATAATACTTTATAGTGGGCATGAAATTGGAGCACAAAGCAGAGACATCTTTTAAGCCCCAAAAATACCAACTGGGTAGCAAGTGTGACGTTAGCCACACTAACTTCAGCACTAACGCCACACTTGTAGCGTTAGTGTGGCTAACGTTAGCACTGACATTAGCACCTGGACCTCAACTTGATTCACTTACAATGACCACCCAACCTCAAGGAAGCAAGCCCACAAGTATCAATCAATCACGGCCACAAGAAGCATCTAGAATAGTTAATTTTCATTTCATTGTAATTTGCTTTTAATTTCATTTTGTAATTTATGAGAGCCTATAAAAAGGCCTTAGTTTCTAAATTAAAGAAATTCGGTAAGGGGGGATTGAAGAGGGGTCTTCGGACTCCCTCCCCTCACACACTTTTGCTTCTCTTTCTTTTCTTTGTACTTTTCATTTATGAATTTTGAAGTTTCAACTTTAGTTTTAATCTTCATCTTTACTTTTCTGCACTTTCTTTCTTTTCTATTTTGGTAGAGTAATGATCAACTAACTCTTTTCATTGGGTTAGAGAGCTCTATTATGATTCAATGGATCAATTGTAGTTCTTATTCTTCTTCTTCTTTCTTTTCTCTTGATTTTACTAGAGAGCTTTCGATCTTCATCCAATTGGGTAATTGTCTCGGAAGAGAAATTGCTCATACTTGGATTTTCTCTGAACCTTGGAAGAGGAATGAGGAAATCATGCTAGAAATGCTCTCTCAACTTGGATTAGATTGGGGGTTGGATGGATATTGTGATATTTAGGTTGAGTTTGGTAAAGCTTTTGCTTTTTAAAAGTAGCTTATGAAAGCTGTCTTTTAAAAGATAGCTTTTTAAAAGCTGCAGCACTTGCGTTTGGTAAAATCAAATTAAAAATGGCTTTTAATAAGTACAATCACCACAATTATGTTTGGTAAAACAGCTTTTAAAAGTTGAAAAAATTATAATAAACATGTTTATAACAAAAAATAAACTTGTTTCAAATTTTTTAAAAATTTATATAATATTTTAAAATAAAATAATGTTAAAATAAAAATTCATAATAAACATAAATATAATAAATAAATTCTTTTATTTTTTAACTTTAAAATTTTATATAAGTATCATAAAAATTTATTTTATCCTAAATATCATCACTAAAAATAAAAAATAAAAAATATATGAAGATTAGGTTGAAAAATAAAAAATATATGAAGATTGTGTTAGAATTTGTGAAGGTTAGGATGAGAAGTTAGAAATATATAAGGATTTCAATGACAATATAATAGCGAGAAATATGTGCGGGAAAATGAAAAAAATTTGGTAAGCATAAGCCAGCTTTGAAAAGCTCCCTCTTAGGTGCTTTCAAAAGCACCCCAAACTTTTAAAAGCCGTAAGCACAAGCACTTGGGCTTTTTAATTTACCAAACGCAAAATGATGTGCTTGTGCTTTTAAAAAGCATAAGCACCTCTTGAAAATGCTTTACCAAACTCAGCCTTAATCTTACCAATACTTTGATCTATGAATGTGTGTGGTATAATCAGTGACCAAACTTCATTTCTTCCTATGAGCAATTAAATCAAGGAATTGGGAAATTGTTCAAGCTTAGAGAGATTGGATTGCCAAGGAATTGGGATCCAATCACTTAAGATTGCTAAGGAGATTAATGAATTCATTGATTGAGGAAGAGATGAAGAATGAACTTGATCCGGAGAAATGCAATATCTCTTGATCCCAATGTTCATTTTATTTTTAGTTCTTACATTTACTTTTCTTGCCATTTTACTTTTCTGCACTTTATTGCTTTCTTTACTTTTATGCCATTTACATTTCCTTGTTGCTTATCACTCCAATCTGATTCGTCCAACTAGGATAATCAATTAACCATTGATTGCTTAATTCGTTAATCTCTGTGGGATTCGACCTCACTCTTTTGTGAGTTATTACTTGACGACAATTCGGTATACTTGCCGAGGGAAAATTATTGAGAGACAAGTTTTCGTGCATCAATTTGTTGAATAGCATCAAGAAGTGGTATGGTTACCTCAACCTTCTTGAACACTTGAAGCATGTTCAAATCAAATTCCGGTGTTTTCTTTGCCTTCTTCACCATGGAAGGGAATGGAATAGGAATGGACTCATCCACTATAGCTTTTCTCTTGGGTTCCTTGAGGTTTACTGCTTCTTCCTCATGTCTTTTGTCTACCACCTCTTCTTCATGTGGAGCTTCAACAACCACTTCTTCCTCATAAATGTCTCCCATGACCCTTGGAGGTATCTCCTCCAATGTAGTCCCCGACAGTAGAGTGATGGCGTTGAGACCGCCCTTTGGGTTTGGTTGGGATTGGGATGGAAGTTTAGAAGAGCTTGAGGGTTGGTTAGTGTTGTTGTTGGGAGTTGATGGTTGGTTTGACATGGTCATCTTTGAAAGCATGTTGGTGAGGTTAGCCAATTGAGCGCCCAAGGCATCAAATTGAGCCTTGTTGCTCTCATCTCATTTCTCCATGGCGGCTCTAAGCTCATCAACTTGATTGTTGGAAGATGGAGGAGTTTGGTTGGATTGTTGTCTATGGTGTGGTGCTTGGTACTTGTTGTAGTTGTTTTAGTTTTGGTTGGAGTGGCCTTGGTTAGCTTGGTAGTTGGTGTTGTTATGGTGGTATTGGAATGAAGATTGGTTGTTGTTATTGTAAGAAGAAGAGTTGTTCCATCTTTGGTTTTGATTGCTTCTTTGTGCATTATCTCTCCACCCTTGATGTTGGTTACCACCTTAAGGGTAATTGTTTTGGCCTTGAGAAGGATAGGGTGGACGGTTGTTGTAATTCACATTGGCTACTACAAAAGCATGTTGCTTTTGAATTTGATGGCATTGATCGGTGTAATGTGTGGTGCTAGAGCACAAACCACAAATCCTAGGAGGGCCTTCAAGTTGAGCAACTGGAGGTGGGGCTTGGATAGCTTGGATGGAGTAGTATTCCTTTTGATCCTTTTGTATTTGTGTAAGGATGGTGGTCATATCCCCAAGTACTTTTGTTAGGCTTGATTCGGAAGGGGATGGTTCTACCACACCCTTGAGAGGATTACTTCTCACCCTTGTATGTTGTGTAGCCTCGGCAACATCCTTTATCAAATTCCAAGCTTCTCCCTCCGTCTAGTTTTTCGAAAGGGAACCACCACTAGAAGCGGTGAGCAATCTTATATCTTCCACACAAAGACCTCCGGTGAAGTAGCTAATGAGCAAGTGAGTGTTCATTCCATGGTGTGAACAAGATTCCAGTAGCCTCTTGAACCGAGACCAATACTCATACAAACTCTCTTGGTCTCTTTGCATTATGTCTGAAATCTCCTTCTGGATGTAGTCGGTCTTTTCTGGTGGGAAGAATTTATCTAGAAACTCTCTTCTCAAGAAATCCCAATTAGTCACAATCTCATCTGGTAGCGAATAAAACCCTGTCTTTGCTTGCCCTTCAAGAGAGAAAGCGAAGGCAAAAACCATGATAGCCACCTCATCGGCCCCATGCCTTCGAGCCGTAGAGCAAGCAACTTGAAAATCTCTTAGATGTCGGATGGGGTCTTGACCCGGCAACCCATGATATTTAGGAAGTAGATGTATCAAGCTAATCTTCAATTCCAAGTTTGGATCAAGGTTAGGATACCTCGCTTGCAACGGTTGAAGTATGATATCCGGAGCTCCTTGCTCATGCAAAGTGATCCGTCGTGGCTCCGCCATGTGTGGCTCACCTGTAGGAGGGAAAGATGTATTATTAGTGCCAACAGAAGAATAGGAAGTAGCAGACTCCAAGTTACTCTCGGTACCGCCTAGTGATTTGGTATGTTTCTCAAGAGAGGCCAAAGTACTAACCGTATAATCCAACCGCCATCTAACTTGCCGAGTATGTAACAAATTTCTTTCAATCTCGGGATCAAAATCGGCTAAGCTAGAATTCGGTTGAGACTGAGTCATCAAACTTGAGAGTCATAGCACAAGTGTAAAAGAAATCTAAACTATAGCTAAGTATCGAAAGCAATTAAACTATCTACAATATTCACATATTCACATAAACCAATATCAAGGCATATGTTGCAACCATTCCCCGGCAACGGCGCCAAAAATTTGATGTGGGAGGATTATCGTCGGAATAGAATTTCTCAATGAATTCCGTGTTGGTAGTATAGCTTCTACCCAACAACAATCCCCAAGTATCAAATTTAGAAGGGATTTGGTTGTCACAAGTTCAACCCCAATAGAAATAACCGAAGTATTCAAACCTCGGGTCATCTCACAAGAAATGGGCAAACATGTGCTTCAATATTGGTTAGAATTCCGGGGTTGCAAGTCATGAGCAAGAAAATAAAAGGGGAACTTAACAAGCAAGCAATCTTAAAATGCAAGAAATTAATTCAAATAACTAAGCAAGACATGAGTAATTCCAAACTAACAAAGTAACATCCAATATGATTCTATTCTAAACTAAACAAGTAACTATAACTAAGACAAGTAATCAAGAATTTTGGGTTTTCAAATATGAATAATAAAAGCAACTCTTGGCTAGGCATGGGAATTGGGGTCACCATCCTTGTCTAATAACCATATCTTGATAATTATGAGGAAACAAACTCATTAAGTCTACTTCTATACGTGAAGTACATCAAATGGTTTGGTCAACATCAACCCGTAAGTTCTAACCTCACTACTAATTGACTTAATAGAAGGTTAGCGTCAATGGCTATCAAATTGACCACTAAGGGCTCCCAAATCATCAAATCCATTAGACCTAATGACTCAAGTTTACCCAATTCCCTTAGCCTAGGCCAAGAGTAAAGAGAACTACTCCATAATCAAAGTAAACAATTCATCGAACACATGGTAAGCATTAATAAAAGACATGTTCAAATTGCAATCAAATTGAAATTAACAAGTACCCACTAACAATTATCAACATACAATCATTCAAACAACACAATTAACCAAAGAAATCATCAATGTAACATCAACAAGTCAAGATTCACAACATTCATGAAATGGGTATGAAATGACAATTGACAAGAATTCATAAAAGTATCACAAGATCTAAGCAAAATTATACTAAGGAATTCAAATTAAACTATCAAAACTAGTAATTAACAAGATCCAATTCAGAATTCAACAAGGAAAGATCAAATTAAAACTAGATCTAGAGAGGAACAAGGGTTTCTCTCTCTAGCAGAACAAAGAACCAATAACTAGCTAAAATTGTGTCTTAGTGTAAAATGATTGATCCCCCCTTTCCCCCTAGCATCCTTGGGTCTTTTCCATACAAAAACAGCTTGAATTTGTACCTGATGAGCCTTAGAAATCGCCAGGCACGATTTCATTTAATGAGGTTACGTGCAGCTTCCCGCGCGTGCGCGCCATGCATGCGTGCGCGCCGATTGCTTTTGTGATCCACGCGTGCCTGCCAAGTGCACGTGCGCGTCGATAGGAATCCTCTTATCTGCGCGGATGCGTCCATCCTTGCCCGCCTCTTCCAGCCATCCTCATCCATGCGTGCGCGTGGAGTGCGCGTGCGCGCCAACGCTGATTTTTCCAAAATTTAAATCTTCATGTTCCTCCCTTTTGTTCATGCTTTCTTTCTCTCTTCTAGGCCATTCCTACCCTATAATTCCTGAAATCACTCAACAAATACATCACGGCATCAAATGGCAATAGAAGAGGATTAAAATATGGCAATTTTAAGGCAAAATAAGCATGTTTTTTATCATAAAGCAATATTAGGAAGTGAACACAAAACCATGTATTTCTTGTGAATAAGTGCGAGAAATATTGACAAAACCCCCCCCAAATTCTACACAATATAAACCACAAAATTGGGGTTTATCAATTTGCACTCTTAACTTATTAGTTATGATATAGAAAATATGGATTATTTAGTTTAGTTTACCCTTTTAGCATATGATAATTTGGTTTAATTGAAAATAAAGAGTAAACTAGAAATTCTTAGATTTTCATAATCACAACAATCCACTTAGTATATATATAGATATATAATAATAAATGTTGGTAAAAGCCATTCAAGGATTCATATTGATTGAGTTAAAACTCTTTATTCTTACTTGCATGACATACATAACTGATATATGATTTTTGAGCCAAAAAATACACAACCTGTGAGATTTGAGCTTAATTGCATGGTTACATTATTTAACCATAGTTTTCATTCCTGTGTGTTTCCTTCTCTATACTTGCAATCTTTACTTTGTTCCACTCTATATATCCAACATAGAATGTATTTACATGTTTGCATATGATTGAGGCCATTACTTGTTTCTGCTCACTTATCCTAAATAGCCTACCCTTTTATGTCACCCTTGTTAGCCACCTTGAGCGTTTAATCCCCCAATTATTCCATATTTTACCACATCACTAGCCTTAAGCAGAAAAACAAATTAAATACCCCAAATTGAATCTTTGATTAGCTTAAGATAGATAGAGGTTGTGTATCAACTAAGTGTGGGGAAACTGTGGGAACTTGGGTTGATAGGAAAGTGTTGAATTGACAAAATATTTGGAATTTGGGTGCATGCTCATGTGAGACCAAAATAATCAAAATACTATGTGCATTGATAAGTTATATGTACTTTTCAAAAAAAAAAATTAAAAAATTAAAAAAATTAAAAAGGGGAAAAAATAATGCATATGTGATAAAATTAAAAATAATTTGGTGCATGAGTATGTGATACAAAAGTGGAAAAATTGGGTAGCTAGGCATAATTTAAGAATTGTATAAGAGTATGTATATGTTAGGTGAGATCTTAGACTAATCAAGGATTCAATTTATAGCTCACTTAGCCATATATATACCCTCACCTTTGCCTTAACCCCATTACAACCTTGAAAAGACCTCATGATGTTTGCATGTGTACATTAAATATTTGTTGATTGGTTAGATGAAGAACAAAGTTTTAGAAAGCATGACTAGAGAAGAGTAGAGTGATTAACCCCAAACACTGAGTGATTTGAGTGTATATACAAATCCAGTGAGGGTTCAATAGCTCATTTCCATATATCCATGTTTAATCATTGATTGTCTTGCAGGTTTGTGAACTCTTTTGACTAACTCAACTAAACTATGAATGTGTTTTAACATGATTTAGCCTTTGGCTGTGCATATATGTTTCCTTGAAGAATTTAACTCAATTAACCACATGTAAACTTTATATATATATGTGGATAGTAATTAGAATTGCATGATTCATTTAGGTAGCTTGCATTTAGATAGATTGCTTTGCATAGATTCCACCATTCTACCTTCACTCTTTTTTTTAGTTTCTCTTGAATTTAGCATGAGGACATGCTAATGTTTAATTGTGGGAAGGTTGATAAACCACTATTTTATGATTTATCTTGTGCTCAATTGAGTGGTTTTTATCAATTCTTCACATACTTATTCATATAATTTGCATGGTTTTACAATTCCTTCCTTATTATGTGATATATGTGAAAACATGTTTCCTAAGCCTTAAAAATGTTAATTTTAATTATCCTTCATTACCATTCGATATCGTGATCTATGTGTTGAGTATTTTTAGGCTTTATAGGGCAGGAATGGCTTAGAGGATAGAAAGGAAACATGCAAAAGTAGAAGGAACGCGCAAAAATGAAGTTTCGAAGAAAATGGCAGCGACGCGCACGCATGGACGACGCGGACGCGTGCCTAGCGCAGAGCATGAGCGACGCGTACGCGTGACTGACGCATAAGCATGACAAGGAAAACTTTCAAATGACGCGCACACGTGACCTACGCATACGCGTGACAGATGCCACGTGCAAAAAGTTGCAGAATTCGCCCCCAGCGATTTCTGGACCCTTTTTCGGGCGAAATCCAAGCCCGGAAACATAGAATAGAGGCTGGAGAATGAGGGAATCAAGGGAAGGAATCATTCATTCATAATCAACAATTTTTAGGTTTTAGAGGTAGTTTTTTGAGGGAGAAAGGCTCTCTCCTCTCTCTTAGGTTTTAGGATTAGGATTTCTTCGTTTTCTCAATTCCAAGTTCAATGTTCCTTTAATTTAATTCTCTTCTACTTTTATTTACTCTAGTGCTTTGGTTTCTCTATTTCACTTGCTAATTACTTATGTTGCCAAATTGGCTTATAAACTCTTCATGTTATGCAATTTGAGGTATTTCAGATTTATGATTTTAATTTAGCTTTTTACGTTCTTAGCTTGAATTGATTAATTGGTGACACTTGAGTTATCAAACTCATTTGTTGATTGATAATTGAAATTTACTGGTTGATTTGGATCCCTCTAAAGCTAGTCTTTCCCTAGGAGTTGACTAGGACTTGAGGAATTAAATTAATTAGTCCACTTGACTTTCCTTTATTTAGTAAGGTTTAACTAAGTGGGAGTAATGAACAATTCTCATCACAATTGATAAGGATAACTAGGATAGAATTTCCAGTTTTCATACCTTGCTAAGAGCTTTATTATTTATTACTTTAATTCCTGCAATTCACTTTTCCCATTCATTATTCAAAAACCCTAAAAAGATACTTTTTCATAACCAATAATAAATCATACTTCCCTGCAATTCCTTGAGAGACGACCCGAGGTTTAAATACTTCGGTTATAAATTTTATTAGGGGTTTGTTACTTGTGACGAACAATCTTTTGTATGAAAGGATTATTGTTTGGTATAGAAACTATATTGCAACGAGACTTCACTTGTGAATTCTAAACCATCAATATCCCGTTCATCAAGAAGCTCCCCTGTTTCATTCCTTCCAACGTTTGAGGCAACGTTGGTGGTCCAACTTGGCCACCAACGTTGCTTCCTCTTCATCCTTTCCATGGCCATTCTTCAACCTTCTTCCATGCATTTCTTCACATGTCATCAACCAATATATGCATCAAAGCCTTGCTAACTTCATGAGAGATTGCATTATTATTAGCACACAAGTAATTATGGTATAATTCTCATGAGATTGCATCAAAATAACCATGGTTGAATGAATCTACGCATACATGGATTTCTAACCCAAATTATTACTTAGAGCTCAAGAAAGTGCATAAAACCTAATAAAATCAAAAGAAAAAGGCTAGTGAAACTAGCCTAAGATGCCTTGGCATCACAACACCAAACTTAAATCTTGCTTGTCCCCAAGCAAGCAATGAATTATTGGGAAGAAAGAATGAAAGAGAAGGTAATACATATCCATATCAGCAAGTAATTGAATTTAATTCATGGGGTTTTATGCAGAGAATGTTGCAGCTCACTTTTATTGACTCTTAGGTGAGAGGTGTCCCTTTAAGCATTAACCAAAACACTACTATGACCTCTTATTATTCATCCTTGGTTTGTTTTTCTTTGTTTTTCTTTGTCTGTGAACTTATTTCTCACTTGTATCTTAGTATCATATGTTGTAGCAACTTCTTAGCTTAATTTCACTCAACACATTTTCACTACAGACACTTGGCTCACAGTTCTTCTTAAGACATTGATGCCCAGCACCTCTTTGGGTTACTAAATGCCTTGTAACTAGGTTGCTCTTGATAATGGACTTTTGGTTGATAATCCCGGATTAGTTAACCCAAGTTATCAAGTGTTAAAGCACTCCATAGAACCTAATCATCCAAGCAGATCCTAGTACAAAGACACCACAGGCATATGTCTTAAGGTCCAAGCTATTGGTGTCTAGCCTTGTTCCTTGTTTCTTCCATTTTTGTTACCACTTTTGGCTTTTCTTTTTCTTTCTTTTTCTTTGTTTTTCTTTGTTTTCTTTCTTCCACGGATTTTTATTTTGCTAAGATTCATAGACAGCAGCCTAGTTTACACTAAAGAGAGACACTTTACCCTTTTACTCATTATTAGTGAGCTAGCTACACCATCAGACATACATACCACCACTCAATCTTTATTTTATTCCTTACCAAATGGAATCAATTCAATTCTGTTCAAACATTTCTTTTATTTGATTAAAAAAAGGGAACAAGTATACATTCAAGCAAGTGAAATTCACCCAAACACTTAGACTAAAACACTTATTTTGAAATTTAAGAACAACAGAAGACAAAATGCAAACTACTTAAAAGTAAAATGAGAACATGTTCTTTCTTATTAATAGCCAAAGAGCAACACCACCTTTCAATCTTTTGGTTGCTTTCCTTTGTTCTTGGCATCTTGCTTCTTCTTGCTTCTTCTTTCTTTCAATTGTTCTTCAGTCCCAAATCTCTCCTCATCCCACAGCCCAGCATCCACCAAGCGTTGCTTCATTCTTTCCTGCTTGATTTTTGCTTGAGCCAGATGGAAATCCATTAGTTTAGTGCATTCTTGATAGGGTTTGATTCCTCTGCTTAATAGTGGCATGCTGCGGGTTATGTAGTCTAGACTCGCTTGAATGTTTACATCATATTTCACTCTATCCCTGTTCCTGGCCTCCCCAACTGTATGATAAAGATTCTTCCATTGCATAAAGTCTTGGAGATATCCCTCAAGACGATCTTATCGGTTGGAAAGCTGGTTGAAGGATTCTTAAAACTAGACAGATTGCTCTCTTTGTGATTCCAAGAATCTTGCTTGGAATTCTCTCTGCTGGTCCATCATTCTTAGATAGAGCTCCTTCTATTTTTCCTTCCTTCTCATGTACTGTAATTGGAACTCTTCTGGTTTTTCTTGAGCTTCTGTGTATTGTTGAGCCAGCCTCTCAATAGCTTCTTGCATTTGGTTCATCTCCATGGTGGTTTGGGCTGAGAAGTGTGGCTCTTCTTCTTGTTCTTCTTCCTGTTGTTCTTCTCCTTGTGGTTCTTCTCTTTGTTCCCTTCTTTGTGGCCTCCTCTGTCGCTGGGCTACTGTAATATTCATCATCCTTTCCAAGGTCATTGGCATACCCGGATGCAGCCAAATTGGATTTACATCCTCTAGTGGCACTCTGGCTTTTATGCATAACCGCAAGATGGTGCTTGGGTAGTGAAGCCAGGATTTAGCTGAACTTTTTTTAGAGATCTTTTGAATATCCTTTGCAATGATCTCATGGATTTTTATCTCCCCTCCTACCATAATGCAGTGTAGCATAATGGCCCTTTTTTTGTTAACTTCTGACGTATTTATAGTGCCCAAAACTGATCTTCTTATGAGTTCATACCACCCTTTTGCTTCAGGGGTGAGATCCTTCCTTCTCAAGTATTTATGTCTTCCATGAACGTCCTTCTTCTAGTCAATATTAATCACACAGATATCACTAGAAATTTTATTATAGTCTGGATCGCCATTTATTCTCTCTTGATAACCAGGCTCATCAAAATGTGCTGCCCTTAGGCCCAGAACCCTCATGATGCTCTTCGGGATAAAGTCCACCTCCACACCCCTTACATAACTTTTGTTAGTGGTAGAAATGGACGTCTCCAACCTCGTTGTATTAGCATAGAACTCTGTTATAATGTTGGCATTGACTCTGGTGATCGGATTAGTGAGGGCCTCCCATTTCCTCTTTCTTATCTTCTCTCTTATTTTCGGGCATTCACCTTCGGGCAACTAGAAAGGGATTTTTGGCAATATTCATTTGGAAGTCATCCATATATAGTAAACCAGTGATTATTCATATCAAAGCAGTAGAAGCAATAAACTAAAGCATGGGTTGCCTCCCATGGAGTGCTTCTTTAGTATCATTAGCTTGACTGTCAGTCTCTGTCAGTGTGGATTGTAGTGCCTTCTGTCCTCTCCTCGCATAGTGAAGCTTTCTCCACTTGATTCCTTGATGATTTCTACATGTTCCAAGGAAAGGACCTTTCTGATTGCGAACATTTGAGGTATCTAGGATGGAATGGTTGGAAGATGGGGTGGGGTTAGTGGATGGTGGGCTGATATCACCTTGTCTCCAGGGGAAAATCCTTTTGTAGGAATCTTCTTGTTTCTCCATCCCCTTGGCAATTTCTTCACAACTCTTTTCTCTTCTTCCAGTAGTGCTCCATTGACTCTTGTGTTAGGGAGGTCCTTATTAGCTGTTCATCCTGATTCATGTGGCTTCAGCTCTTCCTTGAACTCCCTTGATTACTGTTTCTCTTAAAATTCTTGTCTGTTCACCAAGGATTGTTTCAGGGACTCTGCCTCTGGTTCACTGTTGCTTTCCTCCAGGCACATTTTGCTGTGATCATCCTTCGGCTCTTTAGGTTCTGGCTCAGATTCTTATGTAGATTTGAAAAAATAGAAGATGAGATATTCATCATGTATTCTCAATATTAACTCTCCTTGTTCCACATCGATGAGCGCTCTAGCAGTGGCTAAAAATGGTCTCCCCATGATGATTGGATGGAGGTAACTTTCTTCTATGTCTAGAACAACAAAGTTAGTGGGGAGAAAGTACTTTCCCGCCTTGACCAATACATTCTCGACTTCTCCTACAACTTGCTTCTGAGTCTTATCAGCCAGTTGGATGATTACATCTATGGATTTCAACTCATTGATTTAGAACCTCTTCATGAGAGACAGAGGCATCACATTTATACTAGCTCCTAGATCACAGAATCCTCTATCAATTCTTGTCTCTTGTAACAACCCCGATTTTTGAGTACGTGAGATCTTTTCTGAAAGTACGGATTTCTCCAGAAGATCAATAAGGGGAAAACCTTTGATATATCATCAAGTATCTCAATCCTCATTGTCATTATGCTATATTTAAGCTAGAACCTTTTCCGAGGCATGCTCGATAATGCGGTCACGAAGAACCTAATTTTTGAACTGTATCGGTTAGGAGTTTTGATTCGGTTTTTCGTAAATAGTCTCAGTTTGACAAACCAGACTCGATTTATGAGAGAAGAGAGATAATAAGATGATATTATCATTATATTAGTATTAGAAGCTTCTTGAATAATATTATAAGGTTACCTAGTCAGTTTTAGTTAAAAATAGAAAAATCGGTTTAACCGGGTTCACAGTTTACTGGTGCAGCTTAGCACCAGCACTCTCTGATGACTTTAGCAATGCTAAGGCCTCATTATACATGTCTTATTCTCATAATAAATATTTTACTAGTGTCATTTATGCTAGTAGCTCAGAAAATAATTCTTAGAGATGTTTTTACAAGTGTTCCGATACATCTAGTTTTAGTAGTTATACACCTGAAATATTTTAATATTATTTTAATCCACCTCCAAGCCAACCAATCACAACTCACCCTACACCCCCAAAACCCCCAAGACTGGCTCATTCCAAATCTTCAAAGCTTGATTTCTGTTGAACTAAAACTCAAATCAAAATTCTAATCCGACCAAAATGATCCTCTCTTATTTCTCTACATGATCATATGACTTATCAAGGCTGGAATCAAGGTGAGTTGGCTGCACCATCTCTCTTTTGATTCGGTTTCAAGGAAACATGCTTAAACATGTGTTTTCTTGATGTTCTACCTTAGGAATCATGCTTAACTTGACTTGAGGGCCAAGAAATGTGACTTTCCAGCAAGTCTAAGGTTAGAAATAACTTCCTAACATGCTGAGTGAGAATTGGTTAGTTGAGGAATTTTGGATTTAAAGTTGTTCTTGATGTGATTTAGGAGGAAAAATTGCTTAAGGACCACCTGAAAGTCTAACTGAATTAGGAGCAGCAAAACCCGGTAGGGTGTCACAAAATTAATCTTGATTATTTGTGTTTGAGTTGTGTGAATGTTGTATGATTTGGCTGTGCTAAAAATTGGTTGTATATATGATTGATTCTTGGTGAAAATTTGGTGAAATTTTGATGAAATTTGATGAAATTCAAGCTTTAAAGTTCATGTTCTTGGGGCAGCTGGAAAAACGAAACCCTAGGCTTAAATTGAGGTTCAATTTTTGTTGAAATCATGTAGAAAAGATGGGGTTTTAATGGCTGCTAATTTATTATGAATTATAGTTAAAATCGGTTGCTGAAAAGACTAAAAAACGGGTAAAAACGGAGAAAGAATCTGAAGAATTTATGAAGAACATGAAGAACACTTTGAGTGTGATGAAGAACAATGAAGAACAGGCTTTAGATCCTTAAAAGGGCAAGGAAGTAAAAATTTTGGTGTTTAAGGGGTTATTTAGTAATTTCTGAAAGTTAGAGTGGTTAAAGTAGAAATATTAAAAGTTACGGGTGGTAAAAAGTAACTTTTAAAGGTTAAAAGTAAAAGCTAAGGTAATTTTTGAAAATTAATGATAAAATAATAAGTAATAATAAAATATTAAATAATAATATTTAATTAAAAATAATATTTTAATAAAAATAATAAAATAATGCAGAAAAGGCAGTTTTCTGTAAAAGCTTTAGAAAGACAACTTTAAGTGCAGAATCTCATAATTACCTTCATAAAACACTTAGGGAGTGGAAAGAACATATTAGTGAGGCAAAGATAAACAAAAGATTAAAAGTTGAAGAAAAGATAAAAATCGAAGAAAAAGTCTGTAAAATTTTAATGACAGAAAAATAGACAGAGACTAGCTAACAAACCAGGGCAACATAGTTAGTCCTTGAATTATGACTAGGGTTAGGTAATATATGAAAAGTTAAACTGTTTCAGTATAGACTTAATGAACCTATACTTGGGATAGGCTAACTATTCATACCGAAATTTACATAAGCTTTAAATACATACGTTAAGTAGAGAAATCAGAGCAGAATAAAGTAACACAGAGAACAGAGTAACCAGAGTAAAGTAAAGAGATAAAGAAAAAAAAGTGATATAGATAAAGAAGAAAGAGTAATCAGAGAAAAGTAAAGAGATACCGAGAACAGAGTAACCAGAGTAGAGTAAAGAGATACAGACAAAAGATAAACCAGAACAGAGTAAAGAGATACAAAGAGAAAAGAGTAATTTGATAAAGAGAAATGGTTTGAGCCAAGATATTGTAAAAGTGAAAGATGTAAAGTTTGTATAGTATGATTGAACAGAGAAAGAAAGAGGTACTGTATAAAGTGATGATGAATAATGAGAATGATAATGAATGATGGTAATGAGAATGATTATGTGATGATCTGTTGCGTGAAGGTAGTCAGATAGATAGTGGTACGACCACAGAACATTTTCCAACGCTACACAGCTATTGAGAGCTATACCTGCAACTGATAACCTGGGATCACTTGCAGAGGATATTAATTCATACATGGCTAGAATGCCGCACCTGTAACGCAAGTATTGCTTACAGAGGACATGATTTCATACACGGCTAGAATGCCGCCACCTGTAAGGCAGAGTTTGCTTACAGAGGATATGACGCATACATCAGTTAGTGAGAACTGTACCTATGCTGACTGGAAAACTATACCCGTTTCAGCTGCTTCGGGTTACGTCGGGAGCGGGTAGAAACTGACAAATGAGCTCATTACCTGCACTAGGGCTAGACATACATCATACTTGGTTGTGCATTTACTCTGTTATGGTTGTTGTTTGAATGTATGCTTTCTTTGTTTGTATTCTATTCACTGTGTCTGTGTTTTGTTTTCTTGTATACTCTTGTTTGTGTTTTGCTTTCTATTTTCTCTGTTTTCTCTAGTTATCTGCTTCTTCTGTTCACTGCTTCTCGGTATTCTACTATTTATCTACTAAACAACACGGAATTAATGAACTTAACTAATAACCCCGACCCTACTAAGAACTCGCCAGTTCTTACCCCCTTCTCTCTCCTTCCCCATCAGATAGAAACAGGCGTGATATTCTATGAAGTTGAAGACCTATACATTTACGAGGATCCAGTGTACTACAGTTACTATATTTTGAGTGCGGAGCCTCGTATGAGACGTTACGCGTTACAAAACTGTCCTTTCCAACATCATCTGTCTATCCCGCATTTTGACCCCGATGCTCCCTTCAACTTTCCTTTATCCTGGTTACATCCTGACGCACCCGAACATCCTTTTTTCGATGGTTGAAGAACTGAGGATTGATGGTTTAGAGGTTATAATAAACTCTCGTTGTAAGTATAGTTACTAAACCAAGCAATCAACCTTTCTTACAAACGTTTTGGTTGTCACAAGTAACAAACCCCTTTAAAAATTGTTAACCGAGTATTTAAACCTCGGGTCGTCTTCTCAAGGAACTGCAGGGAAGTATGTTCTTATTATTGGCTATAAAGGTTGTAATCGGGGTTTAGAAGGTGAGAAGCAAGTGATTTAAATGACAAATGAAGTAGATGACAATTAAAATAAATAAATACTGTAAAGCAAACTTCTGGCAAGGTAAGAGAAATTGGAAATCCAACTTAGTTATCTCTCTCAACAATAATGAAAGTTGAATCTAAATTCCACTTAGTTAACCTTTACTAAAGTAAATGAAAGTCAAGGGACTAATTAGTTTGACCTTCGAATCCTATTTATTTCCTAAGAAAAAGTTGGGATTATTGAAGTTCAGTTTAATTAGCAAGATAACGATTATCAATTATGCTGAGTTTAATAATGTTGAGTTACTGATTTCTTAACCAAGACCAAAAGGGAAAAAGTAAAATTGTTGGAATAAAAAATGTCCTTAGATAGAAAGCAATGGTAACACAAATTAAGGAGAAAGCAATCAATAACTGAAATACCTCAAATAATCATTAATTCAAATCATAACATGGAAAGGGTTCATAAGTCAAGTTGGCAACATTTATAGGTACGAATAAAAGCATTAAAATAAATATTAAACCTGGATCGAGAGTCACTCTTACAAACTAAGAAAAGTCCTAAATCCTAACCCTAATCCTAAAAGAGAGAGGAGAAAACCTCTCTCAAACTAAATTTAACTCATGGAAAGTGAAAATTGGCGAGCCCTCTCTAGAATGGATGCATTCTCCCACTTTATAGCCTCCAATCTGTACTTTCTGGGCCAAAAACTGGGTCAAAAACAGCCCAGAAATCGCCCCCTGTGTATTCTGGTACGTTCAGGTCGCGAACAAGTGACACGGAGGCGTCGTCCACACGGCCGCGCGGATTGAAGTTCGCAAATGCGACGCGTCCGCGTGGATCACGCGTTCGCATCACCTAGCGTCAGGGCAACTATGGCATATTATAAATCAAATCGAAGCCCCAGACGTTAGCTTTCCAAACCCACTTTTCCCCACACTTAATTCATGAGTACTCTCACTAGTCTAAGCTAACCAAGGATTCAAATTAAGGGCAATATTGTTTTCTGCTTAGAGTTAATGATGTGCTAAAGTAAAGAACAAAGGGGTAAAATAGGCTCAAATTGGTTTGCAAAGGATAATGAAAGGTAAGGCCATATGGGTATGTAAGCTCAGTGAAACAAAGGCCTCAATCATATAAGTCCATGTATACATCAAACAATGGAAATATAGAATTAAGCAAGACAAAGATCACAATTTTAGAGAAAAAAATACACACTAAAACAGAATTTTGGTTAATAAAATGTAACCAATTCAAATAGGCTCAAAAATCTCACAGGTTTTGTGTGTTCGAGTTCTAAACCATGTTCCAGTATAATATCTCTTCAAATAAGTGTAACATTAAATTTTATTCAAATTAGTGAAATTCTCTAAAAAAATTTCTTGAAAAAGAAAATATTACTTCAACCAAGTGGTAAAATATGCAAAAAATTAAACAAATATGCAATCAAACATGCAAATGCAACAATGAATAAGGAAAATAAATCATTGGTGTTGAGATAGAGGAGTAACTAACCCATGGAGATCGGTATCGACCTCCCCACACTTAAAGATTGCACCGTCCTCGGTGCATGCTGAGATGTGCAGGTGGACGGGTTGCTCCAACTGATGCTTTTCTCCAAGGATTGTGCATATGGACTTTTCTGTTTCCCCATGCAAACGCCTTCCGGTTCCCTTCCGAGTGGCCATCCTGAAAGAAAAAGGGAAGAAAAAGTAACCCAGTAATAGAGATAAGAAAATAAATGAAATATGGTTGGGTTAATGCCAAATGAAAAGGGTCTCATTTACATGGAAGCTTCAACATGTACGTGAGAAAACAATAGAAGCCATGGCATACCAGTGGTGCAGAATATGCAACCAAGGGAAGGAGTGTGGGTAAAATATCAATATAAGTTCATGTCAATGCAAAAAGGAATTCAAATATCATAAAAGAATAGCATTGATTTAAATAATATTATCCAACAGTGTAAACAAGTCACTAAGCACCAAGATAATACCAGAAAAGATATAACAGTTAAATAAGAACATTTGAACACCAATAATTTTAGAAAAGAAAATAAAAATATGCACAAAATTAAAATGCAATGAATGAAAGTATGCAAATAAATAAAATAAGATAAAAGATAAGAGGAATGAGAAGAGTAAGAAAGAAAGAAGGAAGAAGAAAAGATAGAAGAAATTAGGATTGGGGAAGAAAAGATAAGATATTTGGCAAATTAGGATAAGTTGTGCGGCGCAATCGACGCGATCGCGTGGGGCACGCGGTCGCGCGACTTGCGCTTAAACTGATTGACGCGGTCGCGTCGGTCACGCGGTCGTGTGACCCGTTTTATGCTGCTGGCGCGAGGGCAGCCTCGCGCTCGCACAACTCTTTGTTTAAATTGCATGTTGCCAAAAATCTAGGTGACACGATCGCGTGGGGCATGCGATCGCGCGAGTGGCCACTTAGTAGGATGTGACGCGGCCGCGTGGGCACGCGGTCGCGTGGGATGGGCTGCACGTCCAGCGCCAGTCCAGCACCATTCTAGCACAACTTTCGGCTATTCACCATTATTACGTCGAAATCCTGGTCACGCGGCCGCGTGGGGCACGCGGTCGCGTGGGAGGCCGTTATTCCCATATGACGCGGTCGCGTCAACGACGCGGTCGCGTGGGGTGAATTGTGCCATTGGCACGCCTCCAGCCCTGCTCCTGCGTAACTTTCTGTTCAATTCTTTTCTTCCAAAACGCACTGGTGACGCGGACACGTCAGCAACACTTCCACATCGCGTGCGTTGGTTTTTTTTTTATATGCATGAGAAATGCAGAATGCAATGATGAATGAGATACAAAATTCCAGGTTCAATATAATAAACTAAAATAAAACTTGAAAACAAACAAAATGAAATAAAAATTGAAAAATGAATGATCATACCATGGTGGGTTGTCTCCCACCTAGCACTTTTAGTTAAAGTCCTTAAGTTGGACATTGGATGAGCTTCCTGTCATGGCGGCTTATGTTTAAATTCATCCAAAAATCTCCACCAATGCTTGGAATGCCAACAGCCTCCGGGGTCCCAAACTAGGCATGTGAAGCTTCTGAGCAGCTTCAAACAAATTTTCAGGCTCCCGGGGTGATGAATATCAGAATATTTTCCAGGATCCCAAACTTTGGTTCTAAATCAGCCTCCGTCTTGATCTACATGTTTCCATCTGGGCGGTTTAAAAAGTAGAATCTCACCATGGTAACCAAACGTTCTCTATGATCCATGTAATTGAGCATGATACCAATCCGTGTACTTCGAGTTGAAGCGTGGAACCTTATTGAACCTTGTGCACCAACTCTGAGTACGAGCCATTTCCCTCTTACTCTGAAAGCCGCAAAGAGCTCTAAGCTGGCCATCTGTTTCAAGCAAACCATATTCAAGTGAATAAGTAAAGTTATAGTTTAAGGATTGTACCCACTTGAAGCTTGTATTAGGTGGTAATGGCCTTGGGATAGGTGTTTCTGGTGGTTCTGTAAGTTCTACTCCCTTGGGTTGTTCTGTGAATTTCTCCACTTCCTTGTAAGATTCTTCAAATGTAGTATCACCCTGGTCAAAGTCTTCTATGTCTTCCTCATCACTTGAGTCATAGATTGGAGGTTGAGAGAAATCTACCTCCGCATCATCTTCATATTCACTTGGGGAAGATTCTTCGATCTCAGAGAATTCACTTGCGGATGCAAGTTCATTACTAAGAGAATTTGACTTGTGACTATCATCATCAAGGGAATTTGTGTCCTGGGTTATTCCGTCTGATTCTTCATAAATAACTTGCCTTGGAGATTGTACAATATCCTCCTTAGCATCGACTGTAGCGTCCTTGATGGAGTTCTCCTCAGTTCTGGATTCCCATGGAGGTTCAGCATCTCCTAGATCTTCAACCAACTCTTCTTCTTGAACAATGACAGCTTCTTCTACTTGTTCTAGTACGAATTCGTTCTCTGTCTTATCCACTGGAGTTTCTGGTATTTCCTTCATGCTACGCTCTTCGTTAGACTATTCACATGGAGCTGTGGCTGATCCTTGTGTATTTGAGCGTCTAGAAACCCATTGAATTACTACTTGCTCCATTTGTCGAATGGTTGTTTGAAATTTATTTATTGTTTCCTTTAGGCGAACCTCTGCTTCTCGGGTTGCCGGACTTGGGCATGATACATAGGAAAGTGGTGGTGATTGGGAATGATTGGATTGGTACTGGGATAAGGAAGGATCATATAGTGTCGAATGGTGAAGAGAAGCTCGTGAGTGTGGTGGTTCGAGGTTATGTTGAAAGGATGGTTTATATGCACGGGGTGGGACTTGTTGGTAGTTACAAGGTTGTCCACCATATCCTTCAGCTGGGTATGCATTGTAGAATGGTCTTTTTCCAGGATATCTCAGAGGGTGTTGCTGCCTGAAGGGTTGATTAGATCCTCTTGGCTCCATCCATCCTTGATTGGTCTAACCTTAATGCACATTCCTGCTGTAACTTCTATTTCCTTCAACAAAGTTAGAACCAAACTCAAAGCAAGAGGGGTGAGAGTTCATGGTAGCAAATAAAGATGAAAAGGAAGAACAAAAATAGAGAAACAAGCAAAAGAAAAATATTTACAATAACAAATAATAAGGCACACGTTAGCAGTTCCCCGGCAACGGCGCCATTTTGAAGAACTGAGGATTGATGGTTTAGAGGTTATAATAAACTCTCGTTGTAAGTATAGTTACTAAACCAAGCAATCAACCTTTCTTACAAACGTTTTTGTTGTCACAAGTAACAAACTCCTTTAAAAATTGTTAACCGAGTATTTAAACCTCGGGTCATCTTCTCAAGGAACTGCAGGGAAGTATGTTCTTATTATTGGCTATAAAGGTTGTAATCGGGGTTTAGAAGATGAGAAGCAAGTGATTTAAATGACAAATGAAGTAGATGACAATTAAAATAAATAAATACTGTAAAGCAAACTTCTGGCAAGGTAAGAGAAATTGTAAGTCCAACTTAGTTATCTCTCTCAACAATAATGAAAGTTGAATCTAAATTCCACTTAGTTAACCTTTACTAAAGTAAAGGAAAGTCAAGGGACTAATTAGTTTGACCTTCGAATCCTATTTATTTCCTAAGAAAAAGTTGGGATTATTGAAGTTCAGTTCAATTAGCAAGATAACGATTATCAATTATGCTGAGTTTAATAATGTTGAGTTACTGATTTCTTAACCAAGACCAAAAGGGAAAAAGTAAAATTGTTGGAATAAAAAATGTCCTTAGATAGAAAGCGATGGTAACACAAATTAAGGAGAAAGCAATCAATAACTGAAATACCTCAAATAATCATTAATTCAAATCATAACATGGAAAGGGTTCATAAGTCAAGTTGGCAACATTTATAGGTACGAATAAAAGCATTAAAATAAATATTAAACCTGGATCGAGAGTCACTCTTACAAACTAAGAGAAGTCCTAAATCCTAATCTTAATCCTAAAAGAGAGAGGAGAGAACCTCTCTCAAACTAAATCTAACTCATGGAAAGTGAAAATTGGCGAGCTCTCTCTAGAATGGATGCATTCTCCCACTTTATAGCCTCCAATCTGTACTTTTTGGGCCGAAAACTGGGTCAAAAACAGCCCAGAAATCGCCCCCTGTGTATTCTGGTATGTTTAGGTCACGGACAAGTGACGCGGAGGCGTCGTCCACGCGGACGCGTCGCATCTGCAAACTTCAATCCGCGCAGCCGCGTCGCCTAGCGTTAGGGCAACTATGGTATATTATATATCAAATCGAAGCCCCGGACGTTAGCTTTCCAACGCAACTGGAACCGCGTCGTTCGGACCTATGAAGCTAAAGTTCTAGCCGTTTGAGTGCGAAGAGGTCAGGCTGGACAGCTTAGCAGTTTCTCCAACTTCTTGTATTCCTTCCACTTTTGCATGCTTCCTTTCCATCTTCTGAGCCATTCCTGCTCTGTAATCTCAGAAAACACTTAACACACATATCAAGGCATCTAATGGTAATAAGAGAGGATTAATAATAAGCAAATATAAGATCAAAGAAGCATGTTTTCAATCATAGCACAAAATCAGGAAGGAAAATGTAAAACATGCAAATAGTATGAATAAGTGGGTAAAGAGTTGATAAAAACCACTCAATTGAGTACAAGATAAACCATAAAATAGTGGTTTATCAATGGTCCTGGACACCCTATACCAGTTCAACCCTTGAACGAGGCGGCACCTGAGCCTAACATTCCTGATGAGCTCGAGTTAGCTGGTGACTTCGTACCTGTGATTCCACCAGAGTGGGACTTTTCCCCTGAGCCGATCCCAGACTTTCCACAGCCTGATGAGCCGGCACTACCAGATGATGGGGTAGCTCCTATTTCCGCGAACAGACCTGTACTCGCGAATGGTTTTGTACATAGTGACAGCAGAGTTTCTGGTGGATCTGAGGGTATCACTGTAGCTGCGGATGATGAGGAGGAGGAGGATCCTGAGATAGAGATAGAGCAGCATGAGGAGATGGGCGAGCCTCATGACGATCTTTTGAACGGCCACGTGTAGATATAGTTTAACAGCAGTAGGGGCATTCTTTTGATGACACTCTAGTCTGACATTATCTATTAGTTAGTCTCTCACCTGTGTTAGTACACCCGAGAGCTAAGAGCTATATAGTGGTTAGGCTAGCCTGCGCGCCAGTTTAGCGGCTTTTTGTATAGGCCAGGCCCTGGGAGTGTCGTGTATTTATTAGCTACGTAGGTTGACGAGGACGTAAACTAACTTGATCTTGTGTAAATGCTACATGTTGTGTTATAGTGTACGTGATGTATATTATCTGCTATATTTCTATATTTCTCTACGCTTGCTTTTATTGCTCTCAATGTATGCTTGTTTATTTTACATTATCATCCGCAGCGAATAATAAAAAGTTACTCGTAAAATTGGCAACGTTCTAACAAGGAACAGGCTCATATATTAAGTAATAGTTAATAATTAGGAAGAACAAGTTGGTAACACTTAGCTTCTTGTATGACCATGGCATACTGGGAGTTGGGTCGTTACAATTTGGTATCAGAGCAGTTCGTTCCCAGTAGAGCCTGGGGAGTAGACTGACTATGCTTCATTGCATACTCTGCTTGTGTGTCTCATGCTATTAGGGTATCTTTAAGATAAATTTGGCATGAATGTCTATGAGTGCTCATTTTGGGAATGTTCGTGCCTTATTTAAAATATTAAGACTAATCACCTTAATGTTGATTGTTTGGTGCGGACAGGACCTTAATGACTGCGAATAGGCATAGTTTAACTGAGTTCCGAATGATGAATCGATGCGAGGCACAGCTATCCTCAAAGCTATTATGATCTCCATAGCTATGGCTATGTTAGATTTGGTTGCTGTAAGGAATGAACGCTTGTTTTACTTGTGAGGAATCTGGACACACAGCTAGGATCTACCCAAGAAAGTTTGTTCGGAATCCGGTACGAACCCAACCACAAGGTCGAGTGTTTGCCATGACTGCTGATGATGCTATGCAAACAGACGCCCTGATCCAAGGTCAGTGTTACGTCAAGAATCGATTTCTAACTATACTATATGATTCGGGTGCATCGCATTCCTTTATTTCTTTAATTGTTGCTCGTGAGTTGGGACTAGATTTCTCTGAGTTGAACTTTGATCTAATTGTCCATACACCTGCATCCCAAAATACTTGACTAGTTTAGTGTGCCTGTAAGTACCATTCACTATTAGGAACAGAACTTTTATACATGATCTAATCTGTTTGCCTCTATGTGGTTTGAAAGTTATTCTAGGATTAGATTGGTTGTCCAAGTATCATGTTTTCCTTGATTGCTATTAAAGAACTGCTGTTATTCCGTCTGATAGTTTAGATATTAAACCATTTCTGTCTTATACTTTATATCTGAATTCTGTAAGAGTTACATTAGACGGGAGTGATTGTGAGGGGTACGTTCTGTTAGCGGCTAGCTCGAATGACAGTGAACTAAGCTTAGAACGGATCCGAGTGGTGAAGGAATTTCCTAATGTTTTCCCGGACGACATACCTGAGTTTCCTCCTCAGCGAGAGATAGAATTCAGCATTAAAGTTGTACCTGGAACCGGACCGATTTCCATAGCACCGTACCGGATGTCATCACTGAAACTTGCAGAGTTGAAGAAGTAGTTGGATGAGCTACTTGCAAGGAAATTTATTCGTCCCATTGCATCACCTTGGGGAGCTCCAATATTGCTAGTAAAGAAGAAGGATGGTGGAATGAGACTTTGCGTAGATTACCGACAGCTAAATAAAGTCACTATCAAGAACAACTACCCACTTCCATGGATTGATGATTTAATGGATTAGTTGAAAGGTGCAACTATGTTCTCAAAGATTTATTTGTGACTGGGTCATCACCAAATTCAAGTAGCCAGATATACCAAAGACTGTGTTCAGAACTCAGAAATGATGATGATGCTGAGACGGATGAAAGTAGAGGAACCAAAAGCTGTAAGACTAGATCGTAGCAGTCTCTGGAGATACAAGAACAGAATTTGTGTGCCTAGTTCTGGAGATTTGCGACAAAGGATTCTTGCAGAAGCTTACCAAAGTAGATTTTCTATGCATCCTGGAGTGACAAAGATGTATCAAGATATTAAACAAATGTTCTGGTGGCCGGGCTTAAAGAAAGAGGTAGCTGATTATGTCTCAAAATGTTTAACCTGAGAGAAGGTGAAGGTGGAACATCAGAAGCCATTAGGAACCCTGCAACCCTTGGAAATACCACAATGGAAATGGGAGCAGACCACTATAGATTTTATCATGAGATTGCCAAGAACCTCAACAGGGCATGATGCCATTTGGGTAATTGTGGACAAGTTAACAAAGTCAGCGCACTTCCTTCTGATTCGAGTTGACTATACTTTAGAAAGGCTGGCACAGATATATATTCAAGAAATCGTATGATTTCACAGGATACCTTCGTTAATTGTTTCAGATCGAGATTCGATGTTTACTTCCAGATTCTGGGGAGATTTCCAGAAAGCGTTGGGAACAGAATCGCACATGAGTACAGCATACCATCCTCAGACAGACGGACAACCAGAGCGGACAATCCAGACATTATAAGACATACTAAGATCTTGTGTGATGGATAACCAAGGTAGTTGGGATAAATATTTGCCGTTGGTCGAGTTCGTCTACAACAACAGTTACCAACAAAGTATCGGGATGGCACCTTATGAAGCTCTCTACGGAAGGAGATGTCAGACACCATTGTGTTGGAATGATGACGGAGAAGCTAGTGTCTTAGGTCCAGACTTAGTGCAAGAAACTACTTAGAATATAAAGGGGAATCGTCAGAAGATCCAGACAGCACAAAGCCATCAAAAGAGCTATGCCGAAAATAGACGTAGACCCTTAGAGTTTAGTGAGGGAGACCATGTCTTTCTTAAAGTAACCCCGACTACTGGAATAGGTAGAGCCCTTAAGACTAAAAAGCTTAACCCTCGATACATATGACCTTTCCAAATACTTAAAAGAGTCGGTCTAGTAGCTTATCAAGTAGCCCTTCCTCCATATCTATCAAACCTTCATGATGTTTTTCATGTCTCGCAACTTAAGAAATATATTCCCGACGAGAGTCACATTTTACAACCAGAGACAGTACAATTACGAAACGATTTGACATATCAAGCATCACCAGTTCGGATCGTAGAAAGAAGTGATAAGCAGCTAAGGGGCAAAATTGTTCGCTTAGTCAAAGTAGCTTGGGGACAGAGAGGAGAAGAAGAGCACACTTGGGAACTGGAAGATAAGATGAAAGCTGATTACCCGCATCTATTCTCAGGTAACTGAAATTTTGAGGGCAAAATTTTCTTTTAGGAAGGTAGAATGTAACAACCCCGGTTTTCGAGTACGTGAGATCTTTTCTGAAAGTACGGATTTCTCCGGAAGATCAGTAACGGAAAAACCTTTGATATATCATCAAGTATCTCAATCCTCATTGTTATTATGTTATCTTTAAGCTAGAACCTTTTCCGAGGCAAGCTCGATAACGCGGTCACGAAGAACCTAGTTTTTGAACCGTATCGGTTAGGAATTTTGATTCGGTTTTTCGTAAATAGTCTCAGTTTGACAAACCGGACTCGATTTATGAGAGAAGAGAGATAATAGGATGATATTATCATTATATTAGTATTAGAAGCTTCTTGAATAATATTATAAGGTTACCTGGTCAGTTTTAGTTAAAAACAGAAAAATCGGTTTAACCGGGTTCACAGTTTACTGGTGCAGCTTAGCACCAGCAGTCTCTGATGACTTTAGCAATGCTATGGCCTCGTTATACATGTCTTATTCTCATAATAAATATGTTACTAGTGTCATTTATGCTAGTAGCTCAGAAAATAATTTTTAGAGATGTTTTTACAAGTGTTCCGATACATCTAGTTTTAGTAGTTATACACCTGAGATATTTTAATATTATTTTAATCCACCTCCAAGCCAACCAATCACAACTCACCCTACACCCCCAAAACCCCCAAGGCTGGCTCATTTTCACTTTGTGGCCGAAAATAGGAAGAGAGAAAAAGAGAGAAAAGTTCTTAGTTCGAATCAAAATTCCAATCCGACCAAAATGATCCTCTCTTCTTTCTCTACATGATCATATGACTTATCAAGGCTGGAATCAAGGTGAGTTGGCTGCACCATCTCTCTTTTGATTTGGTTTCAAGGAAACATGCTTAAACATGTGTTTTCTTGATGTTCTACCTTAGGAATCATGCTTAACTTGACTTGAGGGCCAAGAAACGTGACTTTCCAGCAAGTTTAAGGTTAGAAATCACTTTCTAACATGCTGAGTGAGATTTGGTTAGTTGAGGGTTTTGGATTTAAAGTTGTTCTTGATGTGATTTAGGAGGAAAAAGTTCTTAAGGAACACCTGAAAGTCTAACCGAATTAGGAGCAGCAAAACCAGGTAGGGTGTCACGAAATTAATCTTGATTATTTGTGTTTGATTTGTGTGAATGTTGTATGATTTGGATGTGCTAAAAATTGGTTGTATATATGATTGATTCTTGGTGAAAATTTGGTGAAATTTTGATGAAATTTGATGAAATTCAAGCTTTAAAGTTCATGTTCTTGGGGCAGCTGGAAAAACGAAACCCTAGGCTTAAATTGAGGTTCAATTTGTGTTGAAATCATGTAGAAAAGATGGGGTTTTAGTGGTTGCTAATTTATTATGAATTATAGTAAAAATCGGTTGCTAAAAAGACTGAAAAACGGGTAAAAACGGAGAAAGAATCTGAAGAATTTATGAAAGACATGAAGAACACTTTGAGTGTGATGAAGAACAATGAAGAACAGGCTTTAGATCCTTAAAAGGGCAAGAAAGTAAAAATTTTGGTGTTTAAGGGGTTATTTAGTAATTTCTGAAAGTTAGGGTGGTTAAAGTAGAAATATTAAAAGTTACGGGTGGTAAAAAATAAATTTTAAAGGTTAAAAGTAAAAGGTAAGGTAATTTTCGAAAATTAATGATAAAATAATAAATAATAATAAAATATTAAATAATAATATTTAATTAAAAATAATATTTTAATAAAATAATAAAATAATGCGGAAATGGCAGTTTTCTGTAAAAGCTTTAGAAAGACAACTTTAAGCACAGAATCTCATAATTACCTTCATAAAACACTTAGGGAGTGGAAAGAACATATTAGGGAGGCAAAGATAAACAAAAGATTAAAAGTTGAAGAAAAGATAAAAATTGAAGAAAAAGTCTGTAAAATTTTAATGACAGAAAAATAGACAGAGACTAGCTAACAAACCAGGGCAACATAGTTAGTCCTTGAGTTGCGACTAGGGTTAGGTAATATATGAAAAGTTAAACTATTTCAGTATAGACTTAATGAACCTATACTTGGGACATGCTAACTATTCATACCGAAATTTACATAAGCTTTAAATACATAGTTAAGCAGAGAAATCAGAGCAGAATAAAGCAACACAGAGAACAGAGTAACCAGAGTAAAGTAAAGAGATAAAGAAAAAAAAGTGATATAGATACAGAAGAAAGAGTAATCAGAGAAAAGTAAAGAGATACAGAGAACAGAGTAACCAGAGTAGAGTAAAGAGATACAGAGAAAAGAGAAACCATAATAGAGTAAAGAGATACAAAGAGAAAAGAGTAATATGATAAAGAGAAATGGTTTGAGCCAAGATATTGTAAAAGTGAAAGATGTAAAGTTTGTATAGTATGATTGAACAGAGATAGAAAGAGGTACTGTATAAAGTGATGATGAATAATGAGAATGATAATGAATGATGGTAATGAGAATGATTATGTGATGATCTGCTGTGTGAAGGCAGTCAGATAGATAGTGGTACGACCACAGAACATTTTCCAACGCTACACAGCTATTGAGAGCTATACCTGCAACTGATAACTTGGGATCACTTGCAGAGGATATTAATTCATACATGGCTAGAATGCCACACCTGTAACGCAAGTATTGCTTACAGAGGACATGATTTCATACACGGCTATAATGCCGCCACCTGTAAGGCAGAGTTTGCTTACAGAGGATATGACGCATACATCAATTAGTGAGAACTGTACCTATGCTGACTGGAAAACTATACCCGTTTCAGCTGCTTCGGGTTACGTCGGGAGCGGGTAGAAACCGACAAATAAGCTCATTACCTGCACTAGGGCTAGACATTCATCATACTTGGTTGCGCATTTACTCTGTTATGGTTGTTGTTTGAATGTATGCTTTCTTTGTTTGTATTCTATTCACTGTGTCTGTGTTTTGTTTTCTTGTGTACTCTTGTTTGTGTTTTGCTTTCTATTTTTTCTGTTTTCTCTAGTTATCTGCTTCTTCTGTTCACTGCTTCTCGGTATTCTGCTATTTATCTACTAAACAACACGAAATTAATGAACTTAACTAATAACCCCGACCCTACTAAGAACTCGCCAATTCTTACCCCCTTCTCTCTCCTCCCCCATCAGATAGAAACGGGCGTGATATTCTATGAAGTCGAAGACCTATACATTTACGAAGATCCAGTGTACTACGGTTACTACATTTTGAGTGCGGAGCCTCGTATGAGACGTTACGCGTTACAAAACCGTCCCTTCCAACATCCTCTGTCTATCCCACATTTTGACCCCGATGCTCCTTTCAACTTTCCTTTATCCTGGTTACACCCTGACGCACCTGAACATCCTTTTTTCGATGGTCCCGGACACCCTATACCAGTTCAACCCTTGAACGAGGCGGCACCTGAGCCTAACATTCCTGATGAGCTCGAGTTAGCTGGTGACTTTGTACCTGTGATTCCACCAGAGTGGGACTTTTCCCCTGAGCCGATCCCAGACTTTCCACAGTCTGATGAGCTGGCACTACCAGACGATGAGGTAGCTCCTATTTTCGCAAACGGACCTGTACTCGCGAATGGTTTTGTACATAGTGACAGCAGAGTTTCTGGTGGATCTGAGGGTATCGCTGTAGCTGCGGATGATGAGGAGGAGGAGGATCCTGAGATAGAGATAGAGCAGGATGAGGAGATGGGCGAGCCTCATGACGATCTTTTGAACGGCCACGTGTAGATATAGTTTAACAGCAGTAGGGGCATTCTTTTGATGACACTCTAGTCTGACATTATCTATTAGTTAGTCTCTCACTTGTGTTAGTACACCCGAGAGCTAGGAGCTATATAGTGGTTAGGCTAGCCTGGGCGCCAGTTTAGCGGCTTTTTGTATACGCCAGGCCCTGGGAGTGTCGTGTATTTATTAGCTACGTAGGTTGACGAGGACGTAAACTGACTTGATCTTGTGTAAATGCTACATGTTGTGTTATAGTGTACATGATGTATATTATCTGCTATATTTTTATATTTCTCTATGCTTGCTTTTATTGCTCTCAATGTATACTTGTTTATTTTACATTATCATCTGCAGGAAATAAAAAAAAAGTTACTCGTAAAATTGCCAACGTTCTAACAAGGAACAGGCTCATATATTAAGTAATAGTTAATAATTAGGAAGAACAAGTTGGTAACACTTAGCTTCTTGTATGACCATGGCATACTGGGAGTTGGGTCGTTACATCTCTCGTATGGCACAAAGGATATGAAAGCTCCCCGGATCTTTTTTCTTCAGAGGTAAGTCTTTCTTGATGAGGGCACCACATTTCTTATTCATTATCATCGTTTGTCCTGCTTTCAAGGTCCCTTTCTTGGTCAGCAACTCTTTCATGCACTTGATGTATGTAAGCATCTGTTGGAGAGTTTTGATGAAGGGTATGTTGACACTAAGGGCTGCAAACATGTTTAGGAATCTTGAGTATGACTTCTCTTTCTCACCTCCCCTGAGTCTTTGAGGAAATGGTGCTTTTGGCGCATAAGGTTTCAGAATTTCCTTCCTTTTTGGTTTTTTCTGTTGTACAGATCCATTTCCTTGTTCCTTTTCCTCCAAGTTTCCTTGGAAACTTTTTGGCTGTGCTCTGTTGGCTTGCTGGTATCTTCCTCCAGGACTTCTTCATTTTCAAGAATGATTGCCTTACATTCTTTCCATCTCACCTTCTTCATTTCCCCTTTTGGATTTTTCTGAGTGTCACGAAGAAGCTATCAGTGGACTTAGGAATTTGTTGTGTGAGGTGTCCTACTTGAGATTCGAGCTTCTTATTAATCTCTCCTTGACTTTTCATACTATCTCTCACTTCTTCCTTGAAATTTCTGTTGTCCTGGACTTCCTTGCAAAGATTGGTGAGCATAGATTCAATCCTTGATAGCTTTTCCTCTGATGGTGGAGTTGGACTTGGATGTTGAGGATGATTGGCTTAGGATTGATATGGTGGCTAAGAGGAATTGTTATATGAGTGTTGATATAACCTTGGGTTGGATTGTTGGTAGGTGTACTGGTTGGGATTATGAGGTTTGTGGTCTTGGCTTTGGTTCTGTTGATTTTCCCACCCAAAGTTTGGGTGGTTCTTCCAACCAGGGTTATAGGCTTTAGAATATGGATCATGAGCTTGCCTAGATGAATTGCCAAGGTAATTGGCTTCCTCCCAGTTCACTCATTTCTCTGTGTCTAACTCTTCTTGAGGTGATGGTTGAGTGTGGATGGCTGCAGACTGATTCTTCTCCATTTGCTTTGTTAAATCAGCTAGTTGCTTTGTAATCATCCATATGGTTTAATTCCATGACTCCCCTATTGTTACTTTAGTCTGAGGCATAAAAATACTCATTGTCAACCACTATTTCTATGACATCAATGGCTTCTTCAATGGTCTTCTTCTTGTTCAGGGAGCCTCCAGATGAGTGGTCTACAGCTTTCTTTGATTCATAGAAAAGTCATTCAAAAAAGATATGCAATTGCACCCACTCATTAAACATCTCAAGGGGGCATTTCCTTGTCAAATCTTTGAATCTCTCCCAGACTTCATATAAGGTTTCACCATCCTGTTGTCTGAATATCTGCACCTCAGTTCTCAGTCTATTCACTCTTTGAGAATGGGAGAACCTTGCTAAGAATCTATTCACCACATCCTCCTAGGTTGTCAAGCTTTCTTTGGGAAATGATTCTAGCCATTTGGATGCTTTGTCCCTCAAAGAAAATGGAAACAGTAACAATCTATAGGTGTCAGAATGAACACCATTAGATTTACCTGTATCACAGATCCTTAGGAATGTAGTGAGATGCTGATTAGGGTCTTCTTGGGCACTTCCTCCGAAAGAACAATTGTTTTGCACGAGAGTGATGAGCTGAGGTTTCAATTCAAAGTTATTAGCATGCATAGTTGGCTTTTGAATGCTGCTACCACAGTTTCCTGGGTTTGGATTGATATAGGAGCCTAAAACTCTCCTTTCTTGTCCAGCAGGGTTGGCTGCACCTCCTCTTGCATGATTGTTCACCTCTCCTTCATGATGGTTTTCCATATCATCCTCCATTTTTATATCCAAGTCTTCCTCCTCTTCCTCTGCACCAATGGCCTTCTTTCCTCTTGCTTCCCTTCTCAATCTGAGGAAGGTTCGTTCTGGTTCACTGTCAAAAGAGGTTGAAACCTCTCTTCTACCAGTCATACAAGTACCAAAACAGGCAGCAACTAGCAAGTAAAGATTTCACAGTTAATGAAAAGTGTGGTTAGAGAAATTGAGATAATTAATCAAACAATTAATGATTTAGTAGATTAGTTTTGCTGGAATGTAAAGAAATAAAGAAAAATAAAGAAAAACAACTAAAATTGCAGAAAGTAATTGTAACAGTAGAAATTGAAATTCAATTAACAAAAGAAAAGTAAATTTCTCAATATAGTTATCCTCCAATTTAGTAATTGTCAATACAAAACCAATCCCCGGCAACGGTGTCATAAACTTGATATCCTGAAAACTGTCTCTCAACAATTTTCTACCGGCAAGTGCACCGAATTGTCGTCAAGTAGAAACTCACTGTAGAGTGAGGTCGAATCCCACAGGGATTGGTTGGTTGATCAATGTTAATTGGAGAATTGTTCTTGTTGAACTAAATAGAATTAAATTGGTGTTGTAGAATGTAAATTGGCAGGAAACTTAAATTGCAAGAAATTAAAGGAACAGAAATTAAATTGCAGAATAAAAAGAACAGAAACTTAAATTGCAAGTAATTAAAGGGCAGAAGCTTAAACTTCAAGAAAGTAAATGGAAAAGGGGGAATTGAGCATCAAATTAAAGACAGAATGTAAAAGAATGGGTAGATCAGAGATGGGAAAGCTCATTGGGGTCAGGAGATGTTATAATTCTCCAAATCAAATTCATTTTCATCTCTTCCTCAATCAATGCATTCATTAATATCCTTGGCAATCATAGGTGATTAGATCCTAATTCCTTGGTAATCTAATCTCTCTAAGCATGAACAATTGCCCAATTTCTTGATTTAAGTTCTCATGGAAAGAAATGAAGTATGGTCACTGATTATACCACACATATTCCTAGATCAAAGTGTTAGTAGGATTACATGTCACGATATCCATCCAAACCCCATTCTAATCCAATGTGAGAAAGCATTTCTAGCATGATCTCCTCATTCCTCTTCCAAGGTTCAGAGGAGATCCAATTATGAATAGCTTCTTTCCTAAGACAACTATCCAATTAGATGAAGAACGAAAGCTTTCAAGCAAGATCAAGAGAAAAGAAAGAAGAAGAAGAATGAAAACTAATATTGATCCCTTGAATTACACAGAGCTCCTTAACCCAATGAAAGGGGTTTAGTTGTTCAGAGCTCTCCAAATGAAAATTAAATCTGGAAAATACATTGCAGAATTGAAAAGTTACAGAAAAAGGAAAATTGGGCAGAGTTTCAATACAATGTGCTAGCCCCCCTAACTAACTTGAATCCTAAGCTATTTATACACTTTCTTCCATTGATCTTCAGTCTCTGAATTGGGTTTTTGGCCTTAATTGAAATGGGTAGAAGTTGCTCCCAATGGCTTCCCTTGCTGTTGAGAAGAGATCTACTTCAATCTGCAAAGTTCTGATGCTCACGTTGGAGTCCACGTTTGAGGGCCAACGTTGAGTCAAATATCCTTCAAAGAAATTGGATTTTGGACGTTTTGAGCGACGTTTGACTCAACGTTGGAGTGCCAACGTTTTCATGTCCACGCATACGCGTGACCTACGCGTGCGCGTGGATGGAACAATTTATCAGGTCACGCGTCCGCACTACCTATGCGTGTGCATGTTTGGGGCAAAAATGCTCATCCATGCGTGCGCATCGCCTACGCGTGTGTGTGGATGCAAATTCCCAAACTTCACCTCTTAAAATGTTTTCAAAGACGTTGGCATCAGCGTTGGACTAACAACGCTCCCTCCAACGTTGATACATCCACGCATGCACGTCATATACGCAGTGCGTCGATGCGCTTTTTCAAAATTATGAATTTGGAGCTCAGATCGCGCACATTGGCCTCAATGTTGGACTGGCAATGTTTCCTCCAACGTTGCCTATCCACTCGTGTGCATTACCTACGCGTGCGCATGGATTGTCAAAACTTTACAATCCACGCGTGCGCGTGGATTGTCAAAAATTCACAATCCACGCGTGCACGTATAGCACGCATACACGTCGCCACAATTTTTTTCAATTTTCCAGAACGCACTTTGTGTCTAGCGTTGGAGGTAACATTGGCTCACCAACGTTCCCTCCAACGTGAGTATCAGATAATTATGCAGAAGCTCCCCTGTTTCATTCCTTCCAACGGTTGAGGTAGTGTTGGTGGTCCAACTTGGCCACCAATGTTGCTTCATCTTCATCCTTTCCATGGCCATTCTTCAACCTTCTTCCATGCATTTCTTCACAAGTCATCAACTAATATATGCATCAAAGCCTTGCTAACTTCATGAGAGATTGCATCAAAATAACCATGGTTGCATGAATCTAGGCATACATGGATTTCTAACCCAAATGATTACTTAGAGCTCAAGAAAGTACATAAAACCTAATAAAATCAAAAGAAAAAGGCTAGTGAAACTAGCCTAAGATGCCTTGGCATCAGGCATCAACACCTAACCTTAAGGAAGGACGGGAGAACATATGAAGGGATTCCGTCCCCAAACAAATGGCCACAAAAGGTTGAGAAAAGCCTAAGGGAAAGCATTTCGCTCAAACCGGCCCGCACACAAAATGAATCAAAATTTTGCCAGAATAATAAAAACAAAGGCCTCAAAGAAATTAAAACATTAACACTCAAAGGTTAGCTCACCGCAACCTAAGAGTAAAAAGTGTTTTGATTAAAGGAATTAAAGTTTCTAGGGAGCAACTATGAGAGTCAAGAAATCGTCTAAAAATCCAAAATGTTTCAAAAGGGTCCACAAGTCGGACTGTATCCTTACATAATCAAAAGAGAGATAAAAGGAGAGAGTCATAGAGGGTCCAGCTTCGCCCCAGTCGCTACATCCTGAGGAGTAGGAGGGATAACCGAGATCAGAATAGCTTCGACAACAACATCTGGGCCATTCAAAATCTCCAACTCGGGATTAGCCTCAGGCCGGGGCGCCTCGGTAGAAGGGGATACAGAAGCTTTGGCAGAAGGATCAGGCACAGGAACCTCATCATCATCATCAGGGGCAAGCACAATCTTGCGTCCTCCACAACATTATCCATGCTAAATAAGGTGAGATCAGCATCAGGAGCAAGAACTCGGACTTGGGCCTTCAAATTATCATACAGAGCAGTCATACCACTCACCACATGGCCTTGAAGCTCAGCGTAATCAGCATAAGCAGACTGGAGTTTTTCCTTGGCCTCCAAAAGCTCACCATAAGTCTAGGTGTAACTCTCCTTGGCCTTCTTCACCATATCCTCAGCCAAATTGGCATCAGCCTCCGCAGTAGTAGCCCAGGCCTTCTCCGTCTCCGGAGTGAGCTCTAACCTAACATTCTTTGCCTCCAACTCAAGCCTCAAACTCTCTACCCTATCATAATCAGCCTTGGCCTTCTCGACAAAGGCGCTAGTAGTGTGGATAGGAGACTTCTTGAACTCCCTCGAGAGAGCAGTGCTGAGGTTAGCCATCCGAGTACTATTGCTGGATATAAAGTCGAGATGATGAAGTATGGACACATCATCGGTCGGAACCTTGCCATAAGGAGCGATAAGCTCTGTAGCAAAAGCCACGCTGTCAAAGTCCTTATCATTGAGATCATAAGTCCCGACAGTCCTCGGCCTCTTAGGAGGAGGGCCAGATGAAGTTGGAAAGGAGGCAGCATCAGAAGTCACCAAAGGCGGATCGGCAGAAGCTACCCAAACTTGAGGAGTCGGGATAATCTTCCTTAGTCCCTGAGGGCTCGAGTCCGGCTTCCTCGGCGGGAATTGAGAAGAACCCTCCCCCGATGTCTTCCTTGACAAATTTTGGGCAGCCACCGCCTTCTTGGTCTTGTGAAAAACCTTCATCGAATCAGAACTCGACACCATCTCTAAGAAAAGAAACTAGGAAAACAGTTATGCAGCAGATAACGACAAGACCGCGACAAATAAAGAAAATTTTCTAAAAAAAAAGTCGGGCACTAACTAGCTCAGAACGGAGAAGAGCGGGATCCCCTAAAAACCTCTTAGTATCGAGATGAGGAGGCTCCCCCAAGTGCTCCTCCAAGATACCCACAAAGGCCCTCTCCACCTCATCAAGACTCTCTAGAGGGTACTTAAGAACTACAGGGTCCTTTTGCCACTAAAGAGGGAAGGTTGGTTCATTATTCTCATCTAGAAAGAAGAGTTGAACATCGTCAATAGCCCGAACTTTGAAATAAAATTTTTTGAAATAAAACATGGAAGGTATCATCAAAAATGGAAAAGACTTTCTTTCCTTGAGTAGCCCGGAAAGAGATCCAAGAAGCCTTCTTCTTGGCCGCCCCAGGTTTGCTCATCACAAACAAATAAAGAAAGAGAGAAATGATAGGTCAGACACCCAGCTCCTGATGCAACAACTGAAAAATCTTCAGGAATGCCAAAGAATTTGGGTGAAGTTGAGAAGGAGTCACATTACAGTAAAGGGAAGGGTAACACCTAATTTGGTAAAAAAGCAGTCATAAGCATAAAAGAAGGGACGCTCTGCCTGACCTAAGGGAGAAAAACTAACCATCTCCTCAGTGTCGGGCGACAACAGCTCATAATTCTTCTCATCCTCCCTATTCTCGCAGATCCTATGGAACCTTCTAAACTTCTCACAATACTCTGGGTCTGCTACAGTCACACACATTAACACTATAGAATCTAACCAATCAGCCATACCGTGAGGGACCTTTGTAGACATCTCAATAATATTCCTATGAGAAGACATAGAATACTACACCTACAGCAAGAAAATGAAAAAAGCATCACTACCAAGCAACTCGGGCAGAAGCAGAAAACAAGAAGCAACCAGTAAACAACAAAATACAATTTCAGAAAGGGCCCCCTAATGTCCACAAAAGCTAAAACTTACCATCAAGACCCAGAGACACCCTTTGGAGGCAATACAGATAACAGAAAGGAAGAAACGCAAAAGCCCTAGCCCTTTCAGTAAAAAGAAAAGCCCGAAGAAAAAATCAAAAACCCAATCACCAACATTATTCAAAACAAACAACAAAATAAAAAGATTAAAACTTTTCAAGAAATAAAAGCATGCATCGCCAGAAGCCAGCACAAAAGAGGATCACAAACAAGGAAAATACGAAAGGCACAACAAAAAAGTACCAACCTACAACAACGAGAAACAACGACAGCAAGCGCACAGCTGAACCACGAAGGATCCACACCAATGCTTCGAAGCTTCAGAGAAAGAAGAAAGCTTGGGGCAAATCAAAGAAACAAAAGCAAAAGGGCTCTTTCCCCAGAACTGTGAAAGCAAAAACAAAATACAAAGAGGGAAAAGAAACGGCAAAAGGAATAAAAGCCCAATCAATCTGCATGCTCCCAAGGAAATAACGTCCTCGAAAAATGACGCAGCAATTAAGGAGCAAACGTACAAACGATTCACATTTTGAAATATCATTTAAAGATGAGAAACTTGCACGAGAAGGGGAAGGTCAGGCGCAACCGAACTAATGCTTGAACACGACTTCCCAAAGAGGTCGAAGCTTGGAAGCACAACCTCGTGGAAAGGTCGGAGCTCAAGCAGGGGCACTGTTTATACCCTAGACCGAGCTATAGGGTCTGGGTTGTACGAAGACCAGGGACCGACCTTTTTAAAGGTTGGCCCATTACAACGAGCTCTTCGCAAAAAGCTTGGAATATCACCACAGAGGCCCAAGGACGCCCAGAATGAAAGGACCACCGCCCACTAGAAGGCGGTTAGCCAAAGATAATGATCTCACCCACAAACATAAGATAAGATAACAAACTTATCTCAAAGGGAGATCACCAAACACTACTATAAATACACTGGAGCACCCAGGTATAACTTATACTCCAATTCTACAAAAAAATCTGCCTAAAGGCCATACTGACTTAAGCATTGGAGTCTCTTGCAGGTACCACCACCCACCGGTGATCAGGGGCTAGCAGCATCTCAAACTCCAACAGGTCGGGTGCGACAAGCTCAAACAGACCAGAAAATCTCGTCCGAGATCGACCTCAGCATTTTAGGTAACCCTCGAAATAGATATGAAGGTCTAGGATTGCCTCTGGCATCCCAGATTCTTACATCTTACATCACTGGGTACTGTTACCATACTGAAAATCTCCGGTTCTAATATCATATTCTGTTGTTGTTTTTTAGATGCAGGTCGCAACCCACCTCGGTGAGTTACTTGATGGTGACAGAGCGGGGGACCTTTATCATGTTTTGGAGTCTTTTGATTTATCTTTATTAGTACTCTCACTTTTGTATTTTATTTTGCCTTAGAGTCTTACTTTATGAGAGATATTCTGTATAAGCTGTTTTATTTTCAAAACTATGTATGTCAGTAGTTAACTAGTCAACCTAAACTCCGCGGGATGTGACTAGTATCTCATGATCATTATACTCTTATATTTTGTTATCTTGTACCTTTATCTTGTGTCTTAAGTTTGTGGCTTCGTGTGAACGTTTTGTAAACTTTTGTAACTCTCGATTTTTAAGCTTATTTCTTCATCGGGCTTCTAGAATTATTATTTCTTTCTATATATATTTATGTATAAGCTTTCGAATTGTCATAACCTCTGATTAACCTTTGCTTTACGGCTAGAGGTAAGGCTTAGGGTAATTAGGATGTTACACCAGACGTGCGTACGCACGCATAGCTGTGCGTACGGACAACCCTGAAAAGCTCCAAACTCTATTTCTTCTTGAATTCTCCACTTTTATATGCTTTTTCCTCACTTCTTCAATCTTTATTTGCCTTGTAAACCTAAAATCACTCAACAAATATATCAAGGCATTGAATGGAATTAAAGTGAATAAAATTTAGCGATTATAAGGCCTAAAAAGCATGTTTTTACTTTCAAGCACAATTTTGGAAGAAATCATGAAACTATGCTATTTCAATGAATAAATGTGAGAAAAGTCAATAAAATCCACTCAATTAAAACAAATAAATACCATGAAATGTGGATTCATCAGCCTTACTTCTCCCCAATTTTTGAAAATTGAATTATGGGTATTGAGATTTATGGTTGTTTTGGTGCTTTAGGATCAAATTAACTTGAGGAAATTAGCGGGTTTTGTTCAATTGAGGCATAAGCAAGGTAAGAACTCTCAAAACCTTGTGAATTCTTTGACTGTATGAGTTTGGGTATTGAACTTGTGTATATGGATGTAATAATGTGTATTAGGTAATGTATATGTGAATTTGGAACACATTTGAGGAGGTTGGAAGCTTGGATTGAGCTTGGGTGCTAAAATCTTAGTGGTGGAGGCTTGAGATTTTGCTAAATTGAGGTGTCTTCGGCTTAGGGAGGAATTGACCAAGGTATGGTTTAGGTTTCTCATAGATAATATATAATGTATCGTGAAAACTTAGGCTAGACGACCTAGGATAAGTTGAATTATGTATTCAGTGCATATGTAGTGGTTTTAGTAAATATAATATGTGTTAAAATGATGTGGTACGATCAGTTTGTTGGTTATTGATACAAATGTGGTTGATGGTTGATAAAATGATGATTTTGATAAATGATAATGATACACTGATGATTATGTAAAGGTTGTATTGAATATGAATTGTTGGGTTGAACTTGATAAAATTGAGTATTGGTGTGTCATGGAGTGAATGAGAAGTGTTGAGATATAGTTTGGGTTATTTTCATGCTATATAGAGCTTGGCATGTTGGTATTGAATTGAGAAATTGGTAAAAATAGAGGTTTGTGATTTTGATGATAAACTTGATTTTTAACCGAATTTCGGCGGGCCATAACTTGACTTCCAGACCCCCCAAAACTTTTTCAAACTTGATTTAAATGAAAACTGGGTCCATGAAGTTTACTTCGTTCGAAGAACAGATAAAAAAAGATTTTTGACAAAAGAGTCATGTGCGTCGAAAGTTTGGTGTGTAAAAGTAATTTCTGCAGAACTTAACAGTTTTTTACCATCTTTTAGGGGCATGCGTACCCAAGTTCACATGCGAAGCAGACGTTTAGTTCTGTCCAGACGTTTCTGTGTACGCGGGTGTGTGCATGCATACAAAAGACGGAAATTTACATGCTCATGTACGCGAGCGAGTGACACGCAACGCGGGACTGCTCTTCTGTTCAGGGGGCTTGCGTACGCGAACAATAGTCACGTATGCGGGTAGGGTGAATGACACCTTCGCATACGCGAGACATGACATGCATACGCGGGACCCTATTTTTGGAAATAAAATGCATTTTTGTGAACCTTAACCTATGCATAGACTCTTAGGGATGCACGCACAGAGGGACTATCTACGATTAGCTACCGGACATGTCGGGTTTGGCTTTATAACCGGCAAATGAAACTCATCAGCTATAGGGCAGGTATACATCATATGCATATGTATGTCTTATTTAATTGTGCATTATTTGGGTTTGCCTATGTGATTCACTATGCTTATTTGCTATATGTTCTACTTGATGTATCTGCCTTCAACTTGTGTTTTCTTTGTCTACATTGTATGTCTATGCAATTGAGATACCCCTTGTCTGGCGGAGGAGTGATGAGGGCAGTTACACCGGAGTTTTGGAGGATTAGAGGAAAGAGAAAAGTGAGGGATCAAGTTAGAATTGAGTTAGAATTTAAGAGCCTTAGATAACCTACCTTGCTTATGATTTTCAATTATAGTTTTAAGTTTTAAATCTGAGTATCGGTATTCTAGGATCACCTCTAGCTTTCCCAGGACCTTATATATTATGTATGTTCGCACCATTACCATACTGAGAACTTCCGGTTCTCATCCCATATATGTGTTATCTTTTTCAGATGCAGGTCGAGAGGCACCTCACTAGGCGTCTGGAGTTTCTTGTCGTAAGCGGAGGTGGGATGTTGTCTTTTGAGTTTTATTTTATATATATATATATATATATATATATATATATATATATGTGTGTGTGTATAGACTTCTCCTTTTATATGCTTCACTTTTATCCCTCTTAGAGATTTTTTGGAGAACTAGGACTTTACTTTATGTATTTTGGATTATCTGTATTGTATATATACATATATATTATATGTATATGATATTCTCCGGCCGGCTTTGGCTTCGCAAGTTGAGCCTAGAGCTCGATATTCTGTATTTTTGACACTTCGATCTTATTATATGTATATGTCCTTCTTTTCTATGTGTGCGACTTTTAGCTAAGTGAGCATTGCGCTTTTATTTTCACGATTTTGTTTAAGCTTCTTGTTCATACCCTGGGTTGAGCTATTCGACCCGGGCTGATTAAAGATAAAAGCGATCGACCTCTTCAGATGGATCGCCTCGACCTCTTCTTAAAAGAGGTCGGCCAAATTACCAGGAGAGGCCCAAGAAGGCCCAAACAAAGGGACACAGCCCAATCTAAAGGCAGCCAAAGTCTAGAAAGATAAAGGCGGTTCCCTCTAAAGGATAAGATGACCTCAACTCAAAGATAAGATAAGATAATTTATCTTATCTCAAGGGAAGTCACTCAACACTACTATAAATACACTGGAGCACCCAGGTATAACTCATACTCTGATTCTACTAAAAACCTGCTTAAAGACCATGCTAACTTAAGCATCGGAGTCTCTTGCAGGTACCACTACCCTCCGGTGATGAAGGATCAGCAGCACCACCAAGTCCAACAAGTCAGACACGATAGCTTCAGCCACCACAGCAGATGTCATCTGAGATCGACCTTCAGTTTCAGGTAACCCTCAGAACATTGGCGCCGTTGCCGGGGAACCTAGAAGTCAGCCCATCATCATGGCGGACAACCTTGACAACGATCATAACTCTGGTTTAGAAGAAAGAATTCCGCTTAAAAATATGGAGGTCACATCAAAAGATGCACCTCAAATAAGGGGGATAAACAACCCTCAAACACAGAAATCTTGGAAGCTATTCGAGAACAACAGGATCATCTCAAACAGCTCGAACAGGAGGCTGAACATCAGCGGGAGGCTGAAAGAGGCCTCCGAAGAGAAGCGAGACGTCGCCGAGAGCTAGAGGACAAGCTCGCAAAGCTCGAAGTAGATCTCAAAACCAAAACTGCTCATTCCAACCATGAAGATAACTCCCGTAAAGATCAAGACCTATTCACCAAAGAGATCATAAAAGCTAAAGTCCCAAAGGACTTAAAAGCTCCTGATATGACCCCATACGATGGCACATCGGATCTGAGCCATCATCTCAGCAATTTCAGAAGTAGAATGTATCTCACGAACGCCTTGGACGCTATTCAATGCAAAGCCTTCCTAACTACCCTAACAAAGACAACAATTAAGTGGTTCGACAGTTTGCCTCCTAGATCCATCACAAATTTTGACGACTTAGCCAAAAAATTTCTTGCCAGATTTTCCATCCAGAAGGACAAAGCCAAACACGCCCCAAGCCTATTAGGGATCAAGCAGGGAGATCAAGAGAATCTTGGCAACTACATGGAAAGATTCAACAAAGCGTGTCTGGACATACAAAGTTTACCAACAGAAGCAGCCATCATGGGTCTCATCAATGGCCTGCGAGAAGGACCTTTTAGCCACTCCATATCAAAAAAGCATCCCACATCTTTAAACGAGGTACAAGAACGGGCAGAGAAATACATTAACATGGAGGAGAACTCACGACTAGGAGAGACCTTAAAACCTGGATTCTCCTACCCATCTAGGGACAAGGATAAAGAGTCCAAGAAAAAAGAAGATCAACCCGGTGAGAAACATAGAAAATACCACAATTACAACCCTCTCTTGGTGTCTCTTGTGGATGTTTATCGAGAAATATGCAACACTGAGAAGATCCCACCACCTCGCCCAATTAAAAGCAAAAAATGAGGGAGAAGTCGGACAGAGTACTACGAATACCACCGAATCTACGGACATCCTACTAACGAGTGCTTCGACCTAAAGAATGTAATAGAGAAATTGGCAAGAGAAGGGCGAATAGATCGGTACTTAGCCAACAAGGCAGATGAACCAAGAAAAAGAAGAAGGGATGAAGAGGTCAGACGAGCTGAACGACCACCTCACACCCTGGAGAGACATGTTCATATGATAAATGGAGGGTTCTCAGGAGGAGGGATTTCTAAATCATCTCTTAAAAGGCACCTTAAAGAAGTATATCACGTCAGGGAAGAAGAGAGGTCATCCGATCTCCCCACTATTACCTTTACCCAAGAAGACGCAAAAGGCATCATCCCGGGACATGATGATCCCATGGTCATTACTATCATATTGGCCAACGCTAATCTCCACCGAACACTGGTAGACCAAGGAAGCTCCGCGGATATCTTGTTTAAATCCGCCTTCATCAAACTCGGCCTACAAGATAAAGAGCTCAGAGCGTATCCGAACAGCTTGTTCAGACTGGGAGACACTCCAATCCAACCACTTGGATAGATCTCACTGTATATGACCTTTGGAAAGGGAACCCGGTCAAGGACACTCAACACAGACTACATCGTAATCGACGTGAGCTCAGTGTACAACGCCCTAATAGGTCGGACAACTTTGAATCAGCTCACCACAGTGGTCTCCACCCCACACCTGTGCATGAACTTTCCAACTTCAGAAGGGATCACCACCATAAAAGGAGACCAAAATATTGCTTGACGCTGTTACAATGAAAGTCTGAATCTTAAAGGCAACCCCAAAGGAGAAGAAATTAATACTATCGAGCTCGGGGGGGTTCGAGCTCGCGAGGAACTTCGACCACAACCTGAAGGTGAGATCAAAGAAGTCCAGATCGGAGATGCCCTGGATAAAACAATAAATATCGGGGTAACCTCAAAGGGAGACTTAAAGGAGCTTCTGATACAGTTCCTAAAGGATAATACCGACCTCTTTGTATGGAAGGCCACAGACATACCGGGCATAAATCCCAAACTAATGTGCCACGAACTCGCGGTATACCCAGGATCTCGACCAGTGCAGCAGAGGCATAGGAAGCTCAGACCGGAAAGGTCCCAACCTGTAGAAGAGCAGGTACAGGCCTTACTGGAGGCAGGATTCATAAGAGAGGTCAAGTACCCACTATGGTTAGCCAATGTTGTCTTGGTAAAAAAGTCAAATGGGAAGTGGCAGATGTGCACTGACTACAATGATCTCAATAAAGCCTGTTCAAAAGATCCCTACCTACTCCCAAGTATAGATGCTCTAGTGGATGTCTCTTCCGGATACAAATACCTCTCCTTCATGGATGCTTATTCAGGATACAATCAAATCCCAATGTATCCACCCGACTAAGAAAAGACCTCGTTCTTAACCCCAAAAGTGAACTACTGCTATATCGTCATGCCATTCGGGCTAAAAAACGTAGGAGCTACCTACCAAAGATTGATGAACAAAGTCTTTTCTGACCATATTGGGAAACTATTGGAGGTTTACGTAGATGACATGCTGGTAAAAACACAAAGTGAGGAATCATTACTATCCGACCTCACCAAAGTGTTCGACACCATTAGAAAGTATGGTATGCGACTTAATCCCGCAAAGTACACATTTGTGATAGAAGCTGGCAAATTATTAGGCTTCATGCTCACACAAAGAGGAATTGAGGCGAACCCGGAAAAATACCAGGCCATACATGACATGAAAAGTCCAACCTGCGTCAAAGAGATACAACAGCTCAACGAAAGACTGGCAGCCCTGTCCAAGTTTCTTGCCGGGTCAGCCATAAGATCTCTCCCCTTTTATGCCACATTAAGAAAAGGAAAGAGGTTTAAATGAACCGCAGAGTGTGAGCAAGCCTTCCAAGATTTTAAAAAATTTTTGGAACAACTACCCATTTTTACCCGACCACGGGAAGGAGAAACACTCATGTTACACCTCGCAGTAGGAAATCGGGCAGTAGCCTCAAAATTAGTCAGAGAGGATGAAAGTGGGCAACAACCCATCTACTTCATCAGCAAAGCTCTATAGGAGGCCGAACTAAACTATCAAAAGATAGAAAAGTTTGCCTATGCACTCATACTCACTTCTTGAGGACTTCGCCCGTACTTTCAAGCGCACACTATCAAGGTTCGGACCAACCAGCCCATGAAAGGCATCCTACAAAAGACAGACTTAGCGGGAAGAATCCTGCAATGGGCGATCGAGTTGTCCAAATTCGATCTTCAATATGAAGCCCGGACAGCCATCAAATCACAGTACCTGGCCGACTTCATTGCTGAGTACACTAATACCCCGGGAACTCCCACAAGATGGAATCTCTACGTGGACGGCTCTTCAAACAAAACTGGGAGTGGCACATGTGTGATAATAGAAAGTGATTAGGGAACTCAAATCGAACTCTCACTAAAGTTTGAATTCTCTGCTTCAAATAATCAAGCTGAATATGAGGCATTATTGGCTGGTTTGAGGCTGGCTAAGGAGGTAGGAGTTTAAAAGCTCACCATCTTCAGTGATTCAGAAGTAGTTACCTCATAAATAGAAGGGAGCTACCAAGCTAAGGACCCTACCATGAAAAAATATCTCGACAAAACTAGAGAACAGCTTGGACAGATCGGGGAATATGAGGTCCAACATATACCTCGAGAACAGAATGCTCAGGCGGATGCACTCTCAAAACTAGCCAGCACCAAATTAGGGGGCAATAACAGAAACTTCATCCAGGAAACATTGCAAAGCCCATCAATTACATAGGAAGAAAACGTCCTAACCATATCTGGTTAGGATCAAGGGTGGATGACCCCCATTATCAACTACCTCAAGACAGAGACACTCCCCACAGATAAGAAGGAGGCAAAGAGGTTGATACGAGAAGCACAGTACTACACTATGGTGGGCGACATCTTATATAGGAGAGAGATCTCAACACCCCTCCTAAAAAACGTACCGACTTCCAATACAAGGGAAGTCCTGCAAGAAGTACACAGTGGCATGTGTAGCAACCACTTGGGGGCACGAGCTCTTTCCAAAAAGGTACTCCGAGCTGGATTCTTCTGGCCAACATTACACAAAGAAGCGACAGAGTTCGTCAAGACATGCCCACCATGTCAGAAGCATGCTAACTTCCACATCGCTCCACCAGAAGAGCTCATCAGTGTAACGTCACCCTGGCCGTTTGCAAAATGCGGGCTAGACCTCCTCGGACCCTGAAGAACCGAAGATTGATGGTTTAGAAGTTACAGTAAACTCTCGTTGCAAGTTGATGAGCGGATAATTTATACGCTTTTTGACATTGTTTTTAGTATGTTTTTAGTAGGATCTAGTTACTTTTAGGGATGTTTTCATTAGTTTTTATGTTAAATTCACATTTCTGGACTTTACTATGAGTTTGTGTGTTTTTCTGTGATTTCAGGTATTTTCTGGCTGAAATTGAGGGACTTGAGCAAAAATCAGATTCAGAGGTTGAAAAAGGACTGCTGATGCTGTTGGATTCTGACCTCTCTTCACTCAAAGTGGATTTTCTGGAGCTACAGAACTCGAAATGGCGCGCTTCCAATTGCGTTGGAAAGTAGACATCCAGGGCTTTCCAGCAATATATAATAGTCCATACTTTGGCCAAGAATAGACGACGTAAACTGGCGTTCAACGCCAGCCTTCTGCCCAAATCTGGCGTCCAGCGCCAGAAAAGGATCCAAAACCAGAGTTAAACGCCCAAACTGGCACAGAAACTGGCGTTCAACTCCACAAATGGCCTCTACATGTGGAACACTTAAGCTCAGCCCAAACACACACCAAGTGGGCCCCGGAAGTGGATTTATACATCAAATACTTACTCATGTAAACCCTAGTAGCTAGTTTATTATAAATAGGACCTCTTACTATTGTATTAGGCATCTTTGGTCTCAGTTTTAATCCATTGTTCATCTTAGGAGACTATTGATCTCGTTTAGGGGGCTGGCCATCTCGGCCATGCCTGGACCTATCACTTATATATTTTCATACGGTAGAGTTTCTACACTCCATAGATTAAGGTGTGGAGCTCTGCTGTCCCTCAAAGATTAATGCAAAGTACTACTGTTTTCTATTCAATTCTTCTTATTTCTCTTCTAAGATATCCATTCGCACCCAAGAACGTGATGAAGGTGATGATTATGTGTGACGCTCATCATCCTTCTCCCTTATGAACGCGTGCCTGACAAACACTTCTGTTCTACATGAAATAAGCTAGAATGAGTATCTCTTAGATCTCCTAACCGGAATCTTCGTGGCGTAAGCTAGAATGATGGCGGCATTCAAGAGAATCCGGAAGGTCTAAACCTTGTCTGTGGTATTCCGAGTAGGATTCAATGATTGAATGACTGTGACGAGCTTCAAACTCGCGATTGTTGGGCGTTAGTGACAGACGCAAAAGGAGGGTGAATCCTATTCCAGCATGATCGGGAACCGACAGATGAATAGCCGTGCCGTGACAGGGTGCGTGAGCATATTATTCACTGAGAGGAGGGGATGTAGCCACTGACAACGGTGATGCCCTTGCATAAAGCCAGCCATGGAAAGGAGTAAGACAGATTGGATGAAGATAGCAGGAAAGCAGAGGTTCAGAGGAACGAAAAGCATCCCCATTCGCTTATCTGAAATTCCTACCAATGATTTACATAAGTATCTCTATCTCTATTTTATTATATCATATTCGAAAACACCATTATCACTTTATATCTGCCTGACTGAGATTTACAAGGTGACCATAGCTTGCTTCATACCAACAATCTCCGCGGGATTCGACCCTTACTCACGTAAGGTATTACTTGGACGACCCAGTGCACTTGCTGGTTAGTTGTATCGAAGTTGTGACAAATTATGAATTAAGATCAAAGCACCAAGCTTTGGAGCCATTACCAGGGATTGTTCGAGCCTGGACATCACAATTTCGTGCACCAAGTTTTTGGCGCCGTTGCCGGGGACTTAATTGTTCCTGTTTGGCGCCAATAATCATCTGAGATCCCAATCCCGGCAACAACACCAAGTTTTTGGCGCCGTTGCCGGGGATTGTTTGTGTTTGGACAACTAACGGTTCATCTTGTTGCTCAGATTAGGTAATTTTATTTTTATTTTATTTTCAAAAAAATTTTTCAAAAATATTTCTAAAATTTTCTCATCTGTTTTCGAAAATAATATAAAAATGTTTTCAAAAATATATTTTTCTTCAGAATTTTTAAGAATGAATTCTAGTGTTTCATGATGATTTGTTGAATCCTGGCTGGCTGTAAGCCATGTCTAATTTTTGGACTGGGGTTTCAACTTACCATCACAAATGAAGAGATTCTCACACACTTAGTTGCTCTATACATGAAAAGTATCCATATCTGCTGAAGCTTGGCTGGCCATTGGCCATGTCTAGTGTTTTGGACTGGAGCTTTCATTGAAAGCTTGGCTGGCTAGTGAGCCATGTCTAATTCCTGGACTGAAGCTTTAGACTAACATGGCAAGATTCCTAGAATTCATATTAAAAATTTTGGAATCCTTATTTTTCTTTCTTTCTAAATATTTTTCGAAAATAAAAATCCAAAAAAATTAGAAAATCAAAAAAATCAAAAATATTTTTGTGTTTCTTGTTTGAGTCTTGAGTCATGTTATAAGTTTGGTGTCAATTGCATATGCATCTTACATTTTTTCGAAAATTTTATGCATTCATGGTGTTCTTCATGATCTTCAAGTTGTTCTTGGTAAGTCTTCTTGTTTGATCTTGATGATTTTTTGTTTTGTGTCTTTTCATGTTTATCATATGCATTCTTGAATTCTTAGTGCGTAAGCATTAAAGAATTCTAAGTTTGGTGTCTTGCATGTTTTCTTTGCATTAAAAATTTTTCAAAAATATGTTCTTGATGTTCACCATGACATTCAAAGTGTTCTTGGTGTTCATCTTGACATTCATAGCATTCTTGCATGCATTCATTGTTTTGATCTAAAAATTTCATGCATTGCATATTTTTCATGTTTTTCATAAAAATTTAAAAAATCAAAAAAAATATCTTTCCCTTTTTCTCTCATCAAATTTGAAAATTTGGATTGACTTTTTCAAAAATTTTTAAAATCAAATTGTTTCTCATGAGTCAAATCAAATTTTCAATTTGAAAATCTTATCTTTTTCAAAATCTTTTTCAAAAATCAAATCTTTTTCAAAATTCTTAGTTATTTTCGAAAATTCCAAAAATATTTTTCAAAAATCTTTTTCTTATTTTTATACCAAATTTTCGAAAATAACATAATCAATTAATGTTTTGATTCAAAAATTTGAAGTTTGCTACTTGCTTGTTAAGAAAGATTCAAACTTTAAGTTCTAGAATCATATCTTGTGATTTCTTATGAATCAAGTCATTAATTGTGATTTTAAAAATCAAATCTTTTTCAAAAACTAATTTCTATCATATCTTTTCAAAAATATCTTCTCATCTTATCTTTTTCAAAAATATCTTTTCAAAATATCTTTCCTAACCTCCTAACTTCCTATCTTTTCAAAATTTGTTTCAACTAACTAACTAACTTTTTGTTTGTTTCTTAACTTTTTCAAAACTACCTAACTAACTCTCTCTCTCTAATTTTCGAAAATATCTCCCCTCTTTTTCAAAAATTTCTTTTTTATTAACTAATTATTTTTATTTTTAATTTTTAAAACTTAATTTTTGAAAATTACTAACATTTTTTCAAAAACCATTTTTCAAAAATCACTAACTCTTTTTCAAAATAATTTTTGAAAATTATCCCTCCCCCATCTCATTCTATTTATTCATTCATATCCTAACATCTCATCTCACATCTCTTCCATCCGTACAGTTGTGTTTCTTCCTTTACATCACATTCTTTGTCTCCCCCTCTTTTCTTCCACTCACAAAGGGATCCCTATACTGTGGTATAAAGGATCTCTATTATTATTATTATTTTTTTGTGCCTTCTTCTTTGTCATATGAGCAGGAGCAAGGATAAGAACATTCTTGTGGAAGCAGATCTAGAACCTGAAAGGACTCTGAAGAGAAAATTAAGAAAAGCTAAAATACAACAATCCAGAGATAACCTTTCAGAAATTCTCGAACAGGCAGAGGAGATGGCAGCCGAAAATAATAATAATGTAAGGAAGATGCTTGGTGACTTTACTGCACCTAATTCCAATTTACATGGAAGAAGCATCTCCATTCCTGCCATTGGAGCAAACAACTTTGAGCTGAAACCTCAATTAGTTTCTCTAATGCAGCAGAACTGCAAGTTTCATGGACTTCCAGCTGAAGATCCTTTTCAGTTCTTAACTGAATTCTTGCAGATATGTGATACTGTTAAGACTAATGGAGTAGATCCTGAAGTCTACAGGCTCATGCTTTTCCCTTTTGCTGTAAGAGACAGAGCTAGATTATGGTTGGATTCTCAACCCAAAGATAGCCTGAACTCTTGAGATAAGCTGGTCACGGCTTTCTTAGCCAAGTACTTTCCTCCTCAAAAGCTGAGCAAGCTTAGAGCTGATGTTCAAACCTTCAGACAGAAAGAAGGTGAATCTCTCTATGAAGCTTGGGAAAGATACAAACAGTTGACCAAAAAGTGTCCTTCTGACATGCTTTCAAAATGGACCATCCTGGATATATTCTATGATGGGTTATCTGAGCTATCAAAGATGTTACTGGACACTTCTGCAGGTGGATCCATTCACCTAAAGAAAACGCCTGCAGAAGCTCAAGAACTCATTGACATGGTTGCTAATAACCAGTTCATGTACACTTCTGAAAGGAATCCTGTGAGCAATGGGACGCCTATGAAGAAGGGAGTTCTTGAGGTTGATACTCTGAATGCCATATTGGCTCAGAATAAAATATTGACTCAGCAAGTCAATATGATCTCTCAGAGTCTGCATGGAATGCAAGCTGCATCCAACAGTACTCAAGAGGCTTCTTCTGAAGAAGAAGCTTATGATCCTGAGAACCCTGCAATAGCAGAGGTAAATTACTTAGGTGAACCTTATGGAAACACCTATAACTCAACATGGAAAAATCATCCAAATTTCTCATGGAAGGATCAAAAGCCTCAACAAGGCTTTAATAATGGTGGAAGAAACAGGTTTAGCAATAGCAAGCCTTTTCCATCATCAACTCAGCAACAGACAGAGAACTCTAAACAAAATGCTTCTAATTTAGCAAATCTAGTCTCTGATCTATCTAAGGCCACTGTAAGTTTCATGAATGAAACAAGGTCTTCCATTAGAAATCTGGAAGCACAAGTGGGCCAGCTGAGTAAAAGGATCACTGAAATCCCTCCTAGTACTCTCCCAAGCAATACAGAAGAGAATCCAAAAGGAGAGTGCAAGGCCATTGACATAAGTGCCATGGCCGAACCTGTGAGGAGAGGAGAGGACGTGAATCCCAAGGAGGAAGACTTCCTGGGACGTCCAGTGGTCAATAAGGAGCTTCCCTCTGAGGAACCAAAGGACTCTGGGGCCCATCTAGAGACCATAGAGATTCCATTGACCCTCCTTATGCCCTTCATGAGCTCTGATGAGTATTCCTCTTCTGAAGAGAATGAGGATGTCACTGAAGAGCAAACTGCCAAGTTTCTTGGTGCAATCATGAAGTTGAATGCCAAATTGTTTGGCATTGATACTTGGGAAGTTGAACCCCCCTTGTTCGTCAATGAACTAAGTGATCTGGATCAACTGACATTGCCTCAGAAGAGACAGGATCCTGGAAAGTTCATAATACCCTGTACCATAAGCACCATGATCTTTAAGGCTCTGTGTGACCTTGGTTCAGGAATAAACCTCATGCCCCTCTCTGTAATAGAGAAACTGGGAATCTATGGGGTGCAAGCTGCTAAAATCTCATTAGAGATGGCAGACAGCTCAAGAAGACAGGCTTATGGACAAGTAGAAGATGTATTAGTAAAGGTTGAGGGCCTTTACATACCTACTGATTTCATAGTCCTGGATACTGGAAAGGAAGAGGATGAATCCATCATCCTAGGAAGACCTTTCCTGGCCACAGCAAGAGCTGTGATTGATGTTGACAGAGGTGAAATAGTCCTTCAATGGAATGAGAACTCCCTTGTATTCAAAACTCAAGGATCTCCCTCTGCAACCATGGAGAGGAAGCTTGAAAAGCTTCTCTCAAAGCAGAGTCAACCAGAGCCCCCACAGTCAAACTCTAAGTTTGGTGTTGGGAGGCCACAACTAAACTCTAAGTTTGGTGTTGAACTCCCATATCCAAACTCTAAGTTTGGTGTTGGAGAGTCTCAACAAAGCTCTGCACTTCTGTGAGGCTCCATGAGAGCCCACTGTCAAGCTATTGACATTAAAGAAGCGCTTGTTGGGAGGCAACCCAATGTTTATCTAATTCTTATTTTTATTGTTTTTCATGTTTTCTTAGGTTCATGATCATGTGGAGTCACAAAATAAATAGAAAAATTGAAAACGGAATCAAAAACAGCAGAAGAAAAATCACACCCTGGAGGAGTATCTGTCTGGCGTTCAGCGCCAGAACAGAGCATGGTTCTGGCGCTGAACGCCCAAAATGGGCAGCTTCTGGGCGCTGAACGCCAGAACAGGCATGGTTCTGGCGTTCAACGCCAGAAATGGCACACAAATGGGCGTTGAACGCCCAAAATGGCCACCAACCTGGCGCTGAACGCCCAGAGTTGGGTACAAAGGCATTTTTACATGCCTAATGGGTGCAGGGATGTAAATCCTTGAACACCTCAGGATCTGTGGACCCCACAGGATCCACTCAGGATCTGTGGACCCCACAGAATCTCCACCTACCTCCACTCACTTCTTCTCACCACTCTCTTTCACACAACCCCACAAACACTCTTCCCTAAAAACCCCTCACCAATCACCTCAATCTCTCTTCCCCACTAAACCTTCACCACTCACATCCATCTCCTCTTCCCCATAAACCTACCTCATAAACTCTACCTACCTTCAAAATTCAAAACCAATTTCCCACCCAAACCCACCCATATGGCCGAAACCACATCTCCCTCTCCCTCTCCATATTTCTTCTTCTTCTTCTTCTATTCTTTTGTTTATTGCTCGAGGGCGAGCAATATTCTAAGTTTGGTGTGGTAAAAGCATAGCTTTTTTGTTTTTCCATTACCATTGATGGCACCCAAGACCGGAGAATCCTCTAGAAGAGGGAAAGGGAAGACAAGAGCTTCTACATCCGAGTCATGGGAGATGGAAAGGTTCATCTCCAAAGCCCATCAAGACCACTTCTATGATGTTGTCGCCAAGAAGAAGGTGATCCCTGAGGTCCCTTTTAAACTCAAAAGAAATGAGTATCCGGAGATCCGACATGAAATTCAAAGAAGAGGTTGGGAAGTTCTAACAAATCCCATCCAACAAGTCGGCATCCTAATGGTTCAAGAGTTCTATGCCAATGCATGGATCACCAAGAACCATGATCAAAGTAAGAACCCGGATCCAAAGAACTATGTTACAATGGTTCGGGGGAAATACTTAGATTTTAGTCCGGAAAATGTGAGGTTGGCGTTCAACTTGCCATACATGGAAGAGAACGCACGCCCCTACACAAGGAGAGTCAACTTTGATCAAAGGTTGGACCAAGTCCTTATGGACATATGTGTAGAAGGAGCTCAATGGAAGATTGACTCCAAAGGCAAGTCGGTTCAACTAAGAAGATTGGACCTCAAGCCTATAGCTAGAGGATGGTTGGAGTTTATTCAATGCTCAATCATTCCCACTAGCAACCGGTCTGAAGTTACCATAGACCGGGCCATCATGATCCATAGCATCATGATTGGAGAAGAGGTGGAAGTTCATGAGATTATACCTCAAGAACTCTACAAGCTGGCTGACAAGTCCTCCACCATGGCAAGGTTAGCCTTTCCTCACCTCATTTGCCACCTATGCAATTCAGCTGGAATTGACATAGAGGGAGATATCCTCATTAAAGAGGAAAAGCCCATCACTAAGAAAAAGATGGAGCAAGCAAGAGAGCCCACTCATGGAGCTCAAGAGGCGTATGAAGCTCATCACCATGAGATTCCGGAAATGCCTCAAATGCACTTTCCTCCACAAAACTATTGGGAGCACATCAACACCTCCCTAGAAGAATTGAGTTCCAATATGGGACAACTAAGGGTGGAACATCAAGAGCACTCCATCATGCTTCATGAAATAAGAGAAGATCAAAAAGCAATGAGGGAGGAACAACAAAGACAAGGAAGAGACATAGAAGAGCTCAAGGACATCATTGGTTCCTCAAGAAGGAAACGCCACCATCACTAAGGTGGATTCATTCCTTTTTTTTGCTTTCTCTGTTTTTCGTTTTCTATGTTATGTGCTTATCTATGTTTGTGCCTTCATTACATGATCATTAGTAGTTAGTAACTTTGTCTTAAAGATATGAATGTCCTATGAATCCATCACCTCTCTTAAATGAAAAATGTTTTAATTCAAAAGAACAAGAAGTACATGAGTTTCGAATTTATTCTTGAACTTAGCTTAATTATATTGATGTGGTGACAATGCTTCTTGTTTTCTGAATGTATGCTTGAACAGTGCATATGTCTTTTGAAGTTGTTGTTTAAGAATGTTAAATATGTTGGCTCTTGAAAGAATGATGACTAGGAGACATGTTATTTGATAATCTGAAAAATCATAAAAATGATTCTTGAAGCAAGAAAAAGCAGCAAAGAACAAAGCTTGCAGAAAAAAAAATAGAAAGAAAAAGAAAAAGCAAGCAGAAAAAGCCAATAACCCTTAAAACCAAAAGGCAAGGGCAAATAAAAAGGATCCCAAGGCTTTGAGCATCAGTGGATAAGAGGGCCTAAAGGAATAAAATCCTGGTCTAAGCGGCTAAACCAAGCTGTCCCTAACCATGTGCTTGTGGCGTGTAGGTATCAAGTGAAAACTTGAGACTGAGCGGTTAAAGTCAAGGTCCAAAGCAAAAGAAGAGTGTGCTTAAGAACCCTGGACACCTCTAATTGGGGACTTTAGCAAAGCTGAGTCACAATCTGAAAAGGTTCACCCAATTATGTGTCTGTGGCATTTATGTATCCGGTGGTAATTCTGGAAAACAAAGTGCTTAGGGCCACGGCCAAGACTCATAAAGAAGCTGTGTTCAAGAATCATCATACTGAACTAGGAGAGTCAATAACACTATTCGAAATCTGAAGTTCCTATAGATGCCAATCATTCTGAACCTCAATGGATAAAGTGAGATGCCAAAACTATTCAAGAGGCAAAAAGCTATAAGTCCTGCTCATTTGATTGGAGCTATGTTTCATTGATAGTTTGGAATTTATAGTATATTCTCTTCTTTTTATCCTATTTGATTTTCAGTTGCTTGGTGGTGCACGAATTGTGAATCACACTTTTCACAACGCGTACCACTAACCAGCAAGTGCACTGGGTCGTCCAAGTAATACCTCACGTGAGTAAGGGTCGAATCCCACGGAGATTGTTGGTTTGAAGCAATCTATGGTTATCTTGTAAATCTTAGTCAGGAAGTCAATTATGCTTATCAGTTGAATTGCAAATAAACAATAGAGCATGGATTAAAGGTTACTTGTTATGCAGTAATGGAGAATATGTTGGAGTTTTGGAGATGCTTTGTCCTCTGAATCTCTGCTTTCCTCTGTCTTCTGATTCACGCACGCACGTCCCCCTATGGCAAGCTGTGTGTTGGTGGATCACCGTTGTCAATGGCTACCTTCCATCCTTCCAGTGAAAACTACGCTCACGCGCTCTGTCACAGCACGGCTAATCACCGGTTGGTTCTCGATCCGGTTGGAATAGGATTTACTATCCTTTTTCGTCTGTCACTAACGCCCAGCCTTCAGGAGTTTGAAGCTCGTCACAGTCATTCAATCCTTGAATCCTACTCGGAATACCACAGACAAGGTTTAGACTTTCCGGATTCTCATGAATGCTGCCATCAGTTCTAGCTTATACCACGGAGATTCTGATTAAGGAATCTAAGAGATACTCATTCAATCGTATATAGAACGGAGGTGGTTGTCAGGCACGCGTTCATGGTTTGAGGAAGGTTATGAATGTCACGGATCATCACCTTCATCACAGTTAAGCGCGAATGAACATCTTAGATAGGAACAAGCGTGTTTGAATGGAAAACAGAAGTACTTGCATTAATTCATTGAGACACAGCAGAGCTCCTCACCCCCAACAATGGGGTTTAGAGACTCATGCCGTCAGAGAATACAAAGTTTAGATCTGAAATGTCATGAGATACAAAATAAGTCTCTAAAAGTTGTTTAAGTACTAAACTAGTAGCCTAGGGTTACAAAATATGAATGGACTATGATGAATGATGCAGAGGTCCACTTCTGGGGCCCACTTGGTGTGTGCTGGGGCTGAGATTTGAGTGAGTCACGTGCAGAGGCCATTTGTGGAGTTGAACGCCAGTTTTTATGCCAGTTTGGGCGTTCAACTCCAGTTTTTGATCCTTTTCTGGCGCTGGACGCCAGAATTGGGCAGAGAACTGGCGTTAAACGCCAGTTTACGTCGTCTATCCTTGTGCAAAGTATGGACTATTATATATTGCTGGAAAGCCCTGGATGTCTACTTTCCAATGCAATTGGAAGCATGCCATTTCGAGTTCTGTAGCTCCAGAAAATCCAATTTGAGTGCAGGGAGGTCAGAATCCAACAGCATTAGCAGTCCTTTTTCAGCCTGAATCAGATTTTTGCTCAGCTCCTTCAATTTCAGCCAGAAAAATACCTGAAATTACAGAAAAACACACAACTCATAGTAAAGTCTAGAAATATGAATTTTTCCTAAAAACTACTAGAAATAGACTAAAAACTAACTAAAACATACTCTAAACTATATGAAATTATCCCCAAAAAGCGTATAAAATATCCGCTCATCACAACACCAAACTTAAACTGTTGCTTGTCCTCAAGCAACTAGACAAATAAAATAGAAGACTAATAGGTTGAGAAGCAATAATATCTCAGAGTTTTTGATTGAAGCTCAGATTCTAATTAGATGAGCGGGACTAGTGGCTTTTTTGCTTCTGAACAGTTTTGGCATCTCACTTTATCCATTGAAGCTCAGAGTGATTGGCATCTATAGGAACTCCGAATTCAGATAGTGTTATTGATTCTCTTAGTTCAGTGTGATGATTCTTGAACACAGCTTCTTTATGAGTCTTGGCCGTGGCCCTAAGCACTTTGTTTTCCAGTATTACTACCGGATACATAAATGCCACAGACACATAACTGGGTGAACCTTTTCAGATTGTGACTCAGCTTTGCTAAAGTCCCCAATTAGAGGTGTCCAGAGTTCTTAAGCACACTCTTCTTTTTGCTTTGGACCTTGACTTTAACCGCTCAGTCTCAAGTTTTCACTTGACACCTGCACGCCACAAGCACATGGTTAGGGACAGCTTGGTTTAGCCGCTTAGACCAGGATTTTAGTCCTTTAGGCCCTCCTATCCACTGATGCTCAAAGCCTTGGGATCCTTTTTCTTTGCCCTTGCCTTTTGGTTTTAAGAGCTTTTGGCTTTTTCTGCTTGTTTTTTTTTTTTTTCTGCAAGCTTTGTTCTTTGCTGCTTTTTCTTGCTTCAAGAATCATTTTTATGATTTTCAGATTATCAATAACATGTCTCATGTTCACTATTCTTTCAAGAGCCAACATATTTAACAGTCTTAAACAACAAATTCAAAAGACATATACACTGTTCAAGCATTCATTCAGAAGACAGAAAGCATTGCCACCACATTTAACTAATTAGAATTTCTCTTATTAAACTCGAAATTTTATTGCCTCTTATTCAAAAGATCTACTATTTTATTCATGTTTGCTGATGATGGGAAAAATAGACTATAACTTAATTGGGGATAAAATCAAACTAGACACTAATTACTACTAATGATCATGTAATGAAGGCACAGACATAGATAAGCACTTATCATAGAGAAAACGAAAAACAGAGAAAGCAAGAACAAGGAATGAGTTCACCTTAGTGATGATGGCATTTCCTTCTTGAGACACCAATGATGTTCTTGAGCTCTTTTATGTCTCTTCCTTGCCTTTGTGGCTTGATTCCAAGTGATTTTTGGTATTTCTATCCTTAGTTGCTTCCAATAATTATGTGGAGGGAAGTGCATCCCCTGAGGTATCTCTTGAATTGCAGCCACATGTTCTACCACTGAGCTATAGATCCTTTACATAATTGTTTTACCACACCAAACTTAGAATGTTGCTCGCCCTCGAGCAAAAGAAGAGGGAATTGCACACAACTCTGGGCGTTCAGCGCCAGGTTGGTGCCCATTTTGGGCGTTCAACGCCCATTTACTAGCCATTTCTGGCGTTGAACGCCAGAACCATGCTCTGTTCTGGCGTTGAACGCCAGACAGGTGCTTCCTCCAGGGTGTGATTTTTCTTCTGCTGTTTTTGATTCCGTTTTCAATTTTTAATATTTATTTTGTGACTCCACATGATCATGAACCTAATAAAACATGAAAAATCATGAGAATAAATAAAAATTGGGTTGCCTCCCAACAAGCGCTTCTTTACTGTCCTTAGCTGGACTTTGCTGAGCTTTTAATCTAGCTTCAGCCTTGAGCATTCTTGCTCAGTGTTGCCTTCAAGATAATGCTTGATTCTCTGTCCATTGACAATGAACTTCTTATCAGAATCAATATCTTGAAGCTCCACATAACCATATGGTGATACACTTGTAATCACGTATGGTCCCCTCCACCGGGATTTCAGTTTCCCGGGGAATAGCCTGAGTCTAGAGTTAAACAACAGAACCTTCTGTCCTGGTTCAAAGATTCTAGATGACAGCTTTCTGTCATGCCACTTTTTTTATTTTTCTTTATATAGCTTGGCATTTTCGAAAGCTGTGAATCTGAACTCCTCTAGCTCATTTAGCTGGAGCAATCTTTTTTCTCCTGCTAATTTGGCATCAAAGTTTAGGAATCTGGTTGCCCAGTAGGCCTTATGTTCCAGTTCCACGGGCAAGTGGCATGCCTTACCATACACGAGTTGGTATGGAGAGGTCCCTATAGGGGTCTTGAATGCTGTTCTGTAAGCCCACAGAGCATCATCCAAGCTCCTTGCCCAATCCTTTCTACGGGTATTTACTGTCCGTTCCAGGATTCTCTTTAATTCTCTGTTAGAGACTCAGCTTGCCCATTGGTTTGTGGATGATATGGTGTGGCCACTTTGTGGCGAATTCCATACCGAACCATGGCAGAGTAAAGCTGTTTATTGCAGAAGTGAGTGCCCCCATCACTGATTAACACTCTAGGGACACCAAACCTGCTAAAGATATGTTTCTGGAGGAACTTCAGCACTGTTTTAGTATCATTGGTGGGTGTGGCAATAGCCTCGACCCATTTTGATACATAGTCAACTGCCACCAGAATATAAGTGTTTGAATATGATGGTGGAAAAGGTCCCATGAAGTCAATTCCCCATACGTCAAACAACTCAATTTCCAAGATTCCTTGTTGAGGCATGGCGTAACCATGAGGCAGATTACCAGCTCTTTGGCAACTGTCACAATTACGTACAAACTCTCGGGAATCTTTATAGAGTGTGGGCCAATAGAAGCCACATTGGAGGACCTTGGTGGCTGTTCGCTCACCTCCGAAATGGCCTCCATATTGAGATCCGTGGCAATGCCACAGGATCCTCTGTGCTTCTTCTCTAGGCACACACCTACGGATAATTCCGTCTGCACATCTCTTAAAGAGATAAGGTTCATCCCACAAGTAGTACTTTGCATCAGTAATTAATTTCTTCTTTTGTATCCTGTAGTACTCCTTGGGTATGAACCTTGCAGCTTTATAGTTTGCAATATCGGCAAACCATGGTGCTTCCTGAATGGCGAATAAATGCTCATCAGGAAATGTCTCAGAGATCTCTAGAGAAGGGGGGACGTCCCTTCCACTGGCTCTATCCGGGACAGATGATCAGCCACTTGGTTCTCTATCCCTTTTCTGTCTCTTATTTCTATATCAAACTCTTGCAGAAGCAATACCCATCTGATGAGCCTGGGTTTTGAATCCTGCTTTGTGAGTAGATATTTAAGAGCAGCATGGTCAGTATACACAATCACTTTTGATCCTACTAAGTATGATCTGAACTTGTCAATGGCGTAAACCACTGCAAGTAGTTCTTTTTCTGTGGTTGTGTAATTTTTCTGGGCATCATTTAGAACGCGACTGGCATAATAAATGACATGCAGAAGCTTGTCATGCCTCTGTCCCAATACTGCACCAATGGTATGATCACTGGCATCACACATTAACTCAAATGGCAATGTCCAGTCTGGTGCAGAAATGACTGGTGCTGTGACCAGCTTAGCTTTCAGCGTTTCAAACGCCTGCAGGCATGCTGTGTCAAACACAAATGGCGTGTCAGCAGCTAGCAGATTGCTTAGGGGTTTTGCGATTTTTGAAAAATCCTTTATAAACCTCCTATAGAATCCTGCATGCCCCAGAAAGCTTCTGATTGCCTTAACATTGGCAGGTGGTGGTAATTTTTCAATTACCTCTATTTTTGCTTGATCCACCTCTATTCCCTTGTTTGAGATTTTATGCCCAAGAACAATTCCTTCAGTCACCATGAAGTGACACTTTTCCCAGTTTAAGACTAGGTTGGTTTCTTGGCATCTTTTCAGAACAAGTTTCAGGTGATCAAGACAGGAGCTGAATGAGTCTCCATATACTGAGAAGTCATCCATGAAGACTTCCAGAAATTTTTCCACCATATCAGAGAAAATAGAGAGCATGCATCTCTGGAAGGTTGTAGGTGCATTGCATAGCCCAAAGGGCATCCTTCTATAAGCAAACACTCCGGATGGACATGTGAATGCTGTTTTCTCTTGATCCTGGGGATCTACTGCAATCTGGTTATAGCCTGAGTAGCCATCCAAAAAGCAGTAATAATCATGACCTGCTAGTCTCTCTAGCATCTGGTCTATGAATGGTAAAGAAAAATGATCCTTTCTGGTGGCTGTATTGAGCCTTCTGTAGTCAATACACATGCGCCACCCTGTAACTGTTCTTGTAGGAACCAGTTCATTTTTTTCATTATGAATCACTGTCATGCCTCCTTTTTTTGGGACGACTTAAACAGGGCTTACCCAGGGGCTATCAGAAATGGGATAAATAATCCCAGCCTCTAGTAATTTGGTGACCTCTTTCTGCACCACTTCCTTCATGGCTGGATTTAGCCGCCTCTGTGGTTGAACCACTGGTTTGGCATTATCCTCCAGTAGGATTTTGTGCATGCATCTAGCTGGGCTTATGCCCTTAAGGTCACCTATGGACCACCCAAGAGCTGTCTTGTGTGTCCTTAGCACTTGAATAAGTGCTTCCTCTTCCTGTGAATTTAAAGCAGAGCTTATGATCACTGGAAAGGTGTCACCTTCTCCTAGAAATGCATATTTCAAGGATGGTGGCAGTGGCTTGAGCTCTGGTTTAGGAGGTTTTTCCTCTTTCAGAAGAAAGTTCAGAGGCTCTTTCATGTCCTCTGAATCCTCCAAATCAGGCTGAACATCTTTAAAGATGTCTTCCAACTCTGATTCGAGACTCTCAGCCATGTTGATCTCTTCTACCAAAGAGTCAATAAGGTCAACTTTTATGCAGTCTATTGATGTGTCTGGATGCTGCATGGCTTTGACAGCGTTCAACTTGAACTCGTCATTGTTGACTCTAAGGGTTATTTCTCCTTGTTGGACGTCAATGAGGGATCGTCCAGTTGCTAGGAAGGGTCTTCCTAGAATGAGAGTGGCACTCTTGTGCTCCTCCATTTCCAGCACAACAAAGTCAGTGGGAAAGGCGAATGGCCCAACTCTGACAATCATGTCCTCAATCACGCCTGATGGGTATTTAGTGGAACCATCAGCAAGTTGGAGACATATCCGGGTTGGTTTAACTTCTTCAGTTAAGCCAAGCTTCCTGATAGTGGATGCAGGTATTAGGTTGATGCTTGCCCCAAGATCGCATAAAGCTGTCTTGGTGCAATCACCTTCTAATATGCATGGTATCAGAAAACTCCCAGGGTCTTTAAGCTTTTCAGGAAAGCTTTTCAGAATGACTGCACTGCATTCTTCAGTGAGGAGAACTCTTTCTGTTTCTCTCCACTCCTTTTTATGACTCAAGATCTCTTTCATGAACTTGGCATAAGAAGGTATTTGCTCAAGTGCCTCTGCAAATGGAATCTTTATTTCAAGAGTCCTTAGATAATCTGCAAAGCGAGCAAATTGCTTATCCTGCTCCTCTTTCCGGAGTTTTTGAGGATAAGGTATCTTGGCTTTATATTCCTCAACCTTAGTGGTTAAAGAAGCCTTTTTAGAGGGGTTGTTGTCAGCACTTGTGTGTGTCTGATCCCTCACTGGCAATTGAATGCCAGAGTCAGAAGCTGGAGTGACGTTAGACGCCAGCTTACTGTCTGTTCCTGGCGCCTGAACGCCAGAAATGTGCCCCTGTTGGGCGTTCAACGCCAGATTCTTGCCTGTTTCTGGCGTTGAACGCCAATCCTGCCTTGTTTCTGGCGCTGAACGCCAGTTTTGGGCATGGTCTGGGCGTTCAGCGCCAGCCTTCCACCCATTTTCTGTCGTTTTAGTGCCAGAATTATTTTTCCCTGGGCTCTTACTGTCCTCAGGGGAATCTTTGGTGGGTCGCTCATTTCTTGAATTTTTGATGCCTTGAGGTGGGGTATTTAACGTTTTCCCACTTCTTAATTGAACTGCTTGGCATTCTTCTGCTATTTGCTTTGATAGCTGCTGCTTTGTTTGCTTAAACTGTTCGTCCATATGTATATTAGCTATCCTTGTCTCCTGTAACCTGTCTTTGAATTCAGCTAGCTGTTTTGTTAGAAAATCTAATTGCTGATTGAATTCAGCAGCTTGTTTTACAGTACTGAATTCAGCAGTTACTGTTTTAACCTCTTCATTCATGGAAGGGTTGCTGCTTAGATACAGATGCTGATTCCTGGCAACTGTATCAATGAGCTCTTGAGCTTCTTCAATTGTCTTTATCATATGGATAGATCCACCAGCTGAGTAATCTAAAGACATCTGAGCTCCTTCTGCAAGCCCATAGTAGAAGATGTCTAACTGAACCCACTCTGAAAACATTTCAGAGGGGCATTTTCGTAGCATCTCTCTGTATCTCTCCCAGGCATCATAAAGAGATTCATTATCTCCTTGTTTAAAGCCTTGGATGTCCAGCCTTAGCTGTGTCATCCTTTTTGGAGGGAAATATTGATTCAGGAATTTTTCTGTCAGCTGTTTCCATGTTCTTATGCTGGCCTTTGGTTGGTTATTTAACCACCTCTTGGCTTGATCTTTTACAGCAAATGGAAACAGTAATAGTCTGTAGACATCCTGATCTATTTCCTTATCATGTACTGTGTCAGCAATTTGTAAAAATTGTGCCAGAAACTCTGTAGGTTCTTCCTGTGGAAGACCGGAATACTGACAACTTTGCTGCACCATGATATTGAGCTGAGGATTCAACTCAAAACTACTAACTCCAATGGAGGGTATGCAGATGCTACTCCCATATGAAGCAGTAGAGGGGTTAGAATATGACCCCAAAGTCCTCCTGGACTGTCCATCTCCACTTATGTCCATGATGGATATATGGATATAACTTGGACTGATTTACCTTTTTATTTATTTTATTTTATAAGAAGTAAATACTTAAATAAAATAAAATAACTAAAAAGGATTTGAATTTTGAAATAATAAAATATATATATATATACATATATATATATATATATATATTTTCGTAAAAAAATTAAAAATAGTTAGTTAAGAAAAAAAGGAAATTTTTGAAAAAGAGGGGAGATATTTTCGAAAATTAGAGAGAGAGAGTTAGTTAGGTAGTTTTGAAAAAGTTAAGAAACAAACAAAAAGTTAGTTAGTTGGTTGGAACAAATTTTGAAAAGATAAGAAGTTAGGAAGTTAGAAGAGATATTTTGAAAAGATATTTTTGAATTTAGTGAGGAGAGAGAAAAACAATAAGATAGTACAAGATTTAAAATTTTTAGATCTAATGCTCCTTGTTTTCGAAAATTTTGGAGGGAAAACACCAAGGAACACCAAACTTAAAAATTTTAAGATCAAGACACAAGGAAACTCAAGAACACTTTGAAGACTCACAAGAACACAAGAACATGAAGGAAGAACACCAAACTTAAAATTTTTAGAAAACCAAGCCAAAATTTTCGAAAATCAAAGGGAAATCAACAAGAAAACACCAAACTTAAAGTTTGGCACAAGATTTAATAGAAAAAATATTTTTGAAAAAGAAGGTTTTGAAAAGAGTATAAAAGATTCTAACCCAATTACCAAGAACACAGATTAACGCTCTAGCCAAATGAGTTATGGGACCTTCAAAAATTTTAAGAAAGATTATTTTTGAAAACACCAAACTTAAAGTTTGGCACAGGATTTAATAAATAAAAAAAAATTATTTTTGAAAAAGGTTTTGAAAAATATGATAGCCAATTACCATGAACATAAACACCACGTTCTAATTAACTGAGCTATAAATTTAAAGTGTTTTAACAAGGGATAAATAATAAAAGACTCTAAACCAAAAAAGAGAAAATTTTTCCTAATCTAAGCAACAAAATAATCCGTCAGTTGTTCAAACACGAACAATCCCCGGCAACGGCGCCAAAAACTTGGTGCACGAATTGTGAATCACACTTTTCACAACGCGTACCACTAACCAGCAAGTGCACTGGGTCGTCCAAGTAATACCTCACGTGAGTAAGGGTCGAATCCCACGGAGATTGTTGGTTTGAAGCAATCTATGGTTATCTTGTAAATCTTAGTCAGGAAGTCAATTATGCTTATCAGTTGAATTGCAAATAAACAATAGAGCATGGATTAAAGGTTACTTGTTATGCAGTAATGGAGAATATGTTGGAGTTTTGGAGATGCTTTGTCCTCTGAATCTCTGCTTTCCTCTGTCTTCTGATTCACGCACGCACGTCCCCCTATGGCAAGCTGTGTGTTGGTGGATCACCGTTGTCAATGGCTACCTTCCATCCTTCCAGTGAAAACTACGCTCACGCGCTCTGTCACAGCACGGCTAATCACCGGTTGGTTCTCGATCCGGTTGGAATAGGATTTACTATCCTTTTTCGTCTGTCACTAATGCCCAGCCTTCAGGAGTTTGAAGCTCGTCACAGTCATTCAATCCTTGAATCCTACTCGGAATACCACAGACAAGGTTTAGACTTTCCGGATTCTCATGAATGCTGCCATCAGTTCTAGCTTATACCACGGAGATTCTGATTAAGGAATCTAAGAGATACTCATTCAATCGTATATAGAACGGAGGTGGTTGTCAGGCACGCGTTCATGGTTTGAGGAAGGTGATGAATGTCACGGATCATCACCTTCATCACAGTTAAGCGCGAATGAACATCTTAGATAGGAACAAGCGTGTTTGAATGGAAAACAGAAATACTTGCATTAATTCATTGAGACACAGCAAAGCTCCTCACCCCCAACAATGGGGTTTAGAGACTCATGCCGTCAGAGAATACAAAGTTTAGATCTGAAATGTCATGAGATACAAAATAAGTCTCTAAAAGTTGTTTAAGTACTAAACTAGTAGCCTAGGGTTACAAAATATGAGTGGACTATGATGGATGATGCAGAGGTCCACTTCTGGGGCCCACTTGGTGTGTGCTGGGGCTGAGATTTGAGTGAGTCACGTGCAGAGGCCATTTGTGGAGTTGAACGCCAGTTTTTATGCCAGTTTGGGCGTTCAACTCCAGTTTTTGATCCTTTTCTGGCGCTGGACGCCAGAATTGGGCAGAGAACTGGCGTTGAACGCCAGTTTACGTTGTCTATCCTTGTGCAAAGTATGGACTATTATATATTGCTGGAAAGCCCTGGATGTCTACTTTCCAATGCAACTGGAAGCATGCCATTTCGAGTTCTGTAGCTCCAGAAAATCCAATTTGAGTGCAGGGAGGTCAGAATCCAACAGCATTAGCAGTCCTTTTTCAGCCTGAATCAGATTTTTGCTCAGCTCCTTCAATTTCAGCCAGAAAAATACCTGAAATTACAGAAAAACATACAACTCATAGTAAAGTCCAGAAATATGAATTTTTCCTAAAAACTACTAGAAATAGACTAAAAACTAACTAAAACATACTCTAAACTATATGAAATTATCCCCAAAAAGCGTATAAAATATCCGCTCATCACTTGGGGACAAGCAACAATTTAAGTTTGGTGTTGTGATGAGCGGATAATTTATACGCTTTTTGGCATTGTTTTTAGTATGTTTTTAGTAGGATCTAGTTACTTTTAGGGATGTTTTCATTAGTTTTTATGTTAAATTGACATTTCTGGACTTTACTATGAGTTTGTGTGTTTTTCTGTGATTTCAGGTATTTTCTGGCTGAAATTGAGGGACTTGAGCAAAAATCAGATTCAGAGGTTGAAAAAGGACTGCTGATGCTGTTGGATTCTGACCTCCCTGCACTCAAAGTGGATTTTCTGGAGCTACAGAACTCGAAATGGCGCGCTTCCAATTGCGTTGGAAAGTAGACATCCAGGGCTTTCCAGCAATATATAATAGTCCATACTTTGGCCAAGAATAGACGACGTAAACTGGCGTTCAACGCCAGCCTTCTGCCCAAATCTGGCGTCCAGCGCCAGAAAAGGATCCAAAACCAGAGTTGAACGCCCAAACTGGCACAGAAACTGGCGTTCAACTCCACAAATGGCCTCTGCACGTGGAACACTTAAGCTCAGCCCAAACACACACCAAGTGGGCCCCAGAAGTGGATTTATACATCAAATACTTACTCATGTAAACCCTAGTAGCTAGTTTATTATAAATAGGACCTCTTACTATTGTATTAGGCATCTTTGGTCTCAGTTTTAATCCATTGTTCATCTTAGGAGACTATTGATCTCGTTTAGGGGGCTGGCCATCTCGGCCATGCCTGGACCTATCACTTATATATTTTCATACGGTAGACTTTCTACACTCCATAGATTAAGGTGTGGAGCTCTGCTGTCCCTCAAAGATTAATGCAAAGTACTACTGTTTTCTACTGTTTTCTATTCAATTCTTCTTATTTCTCTTCTAAGATATCCATTCGCACCCAAGAACATGATGAAGGTGATGATTATGTGTGACGCTCATCATCCTTCTCCCTTATGAACGCGTGCCTGACAAACACTTCTGTTCTACATGAAATAAGCTAGAATGAATATCTCTTAGATCTCCTAACCGGAATCTTCGTGGCATAAGCTAGAATGATGGCGGCATTCAAGAGAATCCGGAAGGTCTAAACCTTGTCTGTGGTATTCCGAGTAGGATTCAATGATTGAATGACTGTGACGAGCTTCAAACTCGCGATTGTTGGGCGTTAGTGACAGACGCAAAAGGAGGGTGAATCCTATTCCAGCATGATCGGGAACTGACAGATGAATAGCCGTGCCGTGACAGGGTGCGTGAGCATATTATTCACTGAGAGGAGGGGATGTAGCCACTGACAACGGTGATGCCCTTGCATAAAGCCAGCCATGGAAAGGAGTAAGACAGATTGGATGAAGATAGCAGGAAAGCAGAGGTTCAGAGGAACGAAAAGCATCTCCATTCGCTTATCTGAAATTCCTACCAATGATTTACATAAGTATCTCTATCTCTATTTTATTATATCATATTCGAAAACACCATTATCACTTTATATCTGCCTGACTGAGATTTACAAGGTGACCATAGCTTGCTTCATACCAACAATCTCCGTGGGATTCGACCCTTACTCACGTAAGGTATTACTTGGACGACCCAGTGCACTTGCTGGTTAGTTGTATCGAAGTTGTGACAAATTATGAATTAAGATCAAAGCACCAAGCTTTGGAGCCATTACCAGGGATTGTTCGAGCCTGGACATCACAATTTCGTGCACCACAAGTATAGTTACTAAACCAAGCAATCAACCTTTCTTACAAACGTTTTGGTTGTCACAAGTAACAAACCCCTTTTAAAATTGATAACCGAGTATTTAAACCTCTGGTCGTCTTCTCAAGGAATTGCAGGGAGGTGTTCTTATTATTGGTTATGAGTTTGTAAACTGAGGGTTTTTAATGTATAAGATAAAAAGCGAGAATAGTAAATGGCAAGAAAGTAAATTGTATTAAATTAAATAGATAACAAAACTCTTGGCAAGGTATAAGAACTGGAAGTCCTATCCTTATCAATTGTGATGAGAATTGGATTTTAATCCCACTTTGTTAACCTCTAACTATGAAGGTAAATCAAGTGGATTAATTAGCTTAATCCTCAGGTCCTAGTCAATTCCTATGGAAAGACTAGAGTTATTGGAGCAACTCTCAATTTCAACCACTGCTTTATTTGACAGCTCAAGCGTTACCAATTACTTAACCAAAGTCAAAAGGAAGAATTTTAAATTAAATTCAAAGCATTCATGTAAATTAAGCAAAGCAAAATTAAATCTGAAAATACCTCAAATTGCATTAATAAAAGAAATCAAATCTAACATGAATATAAAAGGAACATTGAACCTATGATTGAAGTTGTAAGTTGAAATAATAAAGTTGAAATTCTAATTCTAATCCTAATCCTAAGAGAGATGAGAGAACCTCTCTCTCTAAAAACTACATCTAAAACTAAAATTGTGAATTATGAGAGCTTGATTATGAATGGATGCATTGCCCCACTTTTATAGCCTCTAATCTGTGTGTTCTGGGCTGAAAACTGGTTCAAAAATAGCCCAGAAATCGCCCCCAGCGTATTCTGGTACGTTCAGGTCGCGGCAAAGTGACGCGGAGGCGTCATCCACGCGTTAGCGTGGATTGAAGTTCGCAGATGCGACGCGGGCGCGTCGTTCACGCGTTTCCAAACTAAGCGCAGAAAGCCTTTTAGACTGAATTCTGGGGTCCCAAACTTTACTTTTACACCCATCTTTGTGTTGATCATTATGATTCCATCCGGGTAGCAAGCAATCTGAATTCTCATTAAAGCGGCCAAACAACTTCCGAGACCCATTCAGTTGAGCTTTACACCAACATTTGCGTTTAAACTTAAAGCTTCCAACCATAATGAACCTAGCAGGACAATTCTTACCACTGACCATCTTCCTCTTACTCTTAATGCCACAAAGAGCTCTAAGTTGACCATCCGTCTCCAGTAGCCCATATTCAAGTAGAATTAGAAAGCTAAGGGATATGAATTTTACCCACTTGAATGTTGTGAAGGATGATGGCAACTTAGGGGGAGAGGTTTCTAATGAATTTCCAAGCTCCACTCATTTGTGTTCTTCTTTGACAACTACCACCTCTTTGCAAGCTTCTTCAACATTAACCTCTTCCCCTTGGTAGCTTTCTTCCAATTCAATCTCTTCTTCATTGTTCACCAAGGGCATGGGAGGTTGTGCTTCTTCTTCTTTAATCTCTATCTCTTGATCAACCTCTACAAAGTCTTCAACCATGATCTGCCTTGGAGGTTGTATGCTCTCCTACATCAACATCAAACACTGTGGAAGGAGGCTCTGTGACTGGACTTTCCAATGGAGCTACAGCATCTCTTAAGTCTGCAACCACATCTTCCTTTTTAATAATTGCTGCTTTGTCCAGTTGTTTAAGTATAAAATCATACTCATCCTCGATGATTTTCTTTCCATGACAACTCCATTCAACTACTCTTTCATCTTCAAGGGTCTCTCCTACCTTTACCCGTAGGGCCTCCTCTAGCTCCTTATAAAGTATGGATTCGCGAAGATGATTCCTTCTTTCCTGTTCCGTATCAATAGCATAATTGGGATCATCTTGCTCTTGGATTGATGGATGTCGGTGCTCTCCCATGGAGGGTGGTGATGGGATGAAAAGATCATTATGTGGTTGAAAAGGAAGTGCACTAGAGCTTGAGGGTTGAATATTGGAGGTAGAGAGTTGGTTCATGCGGGATATAAGATTTTGGAGTGTAGAGGTGAGACCAATGATGTTAGAGATGAGTGTATTGTTATCCAATAGAGGTTGGGGTGGATCTATGTATGGCTCATTCGGTTCATAGGGTGGTTGGTATGGTGGATGTGGGTTAGGGTCATATGGAGGTGTTTGGTGGTAAGGGGCTTGTGAGTATGGTGGTCTAGAGTTATTTTGAGGAGAGGGTTCATAGGCATATGGTGGTGGTTGTTGATAGTCCATTGGAGGTGGTTGTTGCCATGAGGGTTGATCAAATCCTTGTGGCTCCTCCCATCTTTGATTGTTCCAACCTTGATGCTTGTTCTCCTTGTAATTTCCTCTTCCTGCAACATAATTGTAACCAGACTCATAGCCAAAGGGGTGAGAGTTCATAGTAGCAAATAAAAATTAAAAACAAAAATAAATTTAAATTAAAAGGTTATTTAAATTTTAAATTTTTGAAAATTGAATTTTGAAATTTGATTTTTGAAATAAGATAAGATAAGATTTTTGAAAAAGATTTGAATTTTGAATTTAAAACTAAGATAAGATAAGATAAAAATTTTAAAAATCAAAATCTGAAAATTTTTTTTTAATGGAAATTTCGAAAATTCAATAAAAATAAAGAAAAAAGATATTTTTGAATTAAATGAGGAAAGAGAAAAACAATAAAATGACACGAAACTTAAAATTTTTATATCAAAACGAAGAAAACAACTAAGAATAACTTGAAGGTCAGGATGAACACGAAGAACAAATTTTTGAAAAAATTTTTAATAACTAAATGAAAACCAATAACCTCTTAATTTATGAAAAAGCAAAAATAAAAACAAATAAACAAGTAAAAGAAAATATTTACAATAACCAATAATAAGGCACACGTTTGCAATTCCCCGGCAACGGCACCATTTTGAAGAACTGAAGATTGATGGTTTAGAAGTTATAGTAAACTCTCGTTGCAAGTATAGTTACTAAACCAAGCAATCAACCTTTCTTACAAACATTTTGGTTGTCACAAGTAACAAACCCCTTTTAAAATTGATAACCGAGTATTTAAACCTCGGGTCATCTTCTCAAGGAATTGCAGGGAGGTGTTCTTATTATTGGTTATGAGTTTGTAAACTGAGGGTTTTTAATGTATAAGATAAAAAGCGAGAATAGTAAATGGCAAGAAAGTAAATTGTATTAAATTAAATAGATAATAAAACTCTTGGCAAGGTATAAGAACTGGAAGTCCTATCCTTATCAATTGTGATGAGAATTGGATTTTAATCCCACTTTGTTAACCTCTAACTATGAAGGTAAATCAAGTGGATTAATTAGCTTAATCCTCAGGTCCTAGTCAATTCCTATGGAAAGACTAGAGTTATTGGAGCAACTCCCAATTTTAACCACTGCTTTATTTGATAGCTCAAGCGTTACCAATTACTTAACCAAAGCCAAAAGGAATAATTCTAAATTAAATTCAAAGCATTCATGTAAATTAAGCAAAGCAAAATTAAATCTGAAAATACCTCGAATTGCATTAATAACAGAAATCAAATCTAACATGAATATAAAAGGAACATTGAACCTGTGATTGAAGTTGTAAGTTGAAATAATAAAGTTGAAATCCTAATTCTAATCCTAAACCTAAGAGAGAGGAGAGAACCCCTCTCTCTAAAAACTACATCTAAAACTAAAATTGTGAATTATGAGAGCTTGATTATGAATGGATGCATTCCCCCACTTTTATAGCCTCTAATCTGTGTGTTCTGGGCTGAAAACTGGGTCGAAAACAGCCCAGAAATCGCCCCCAGTGTATTCTGGTACGTTCAGGTCGCGGCAAAGTGATGCGGAGGCGTCATCCACGCGTTAGCGTGGATTGAAGTTCGCAGATGCGATGCAGGCGCGTCATTCACGCGTTCGCGTCGCCTAACTTTGGAGAAGCTATAGCAAATTATATATCAAATTAAAGCCCCGTACGTTAGCTTTCCAACGCAACTAGAACCGCATCGTTTGGACCTTTGTAGCTAAAGTTATAGCCGTTTGAGTGCGAAGAGGTCAGGCTGGACAGCTTAGCAGTTTCTCCAACTTCTTGTATTCCTTCCACTTTTGTATGCTTCCTTTCCATCCTCTGAGCCATTCCTGCCCTATAAACTCTGAAATCACTTAACACACATATCAAGGCATCTAATGATAATAGGAAAGGATTAAACATAGGGAACTTAAGGCCAAAGAAGCATGTTTTCAATCAAAGCACATAATTAGGAAGGCAAATGTAAAACCATGCAAATAGTATGAATAAATGGGTAAAGAGTTGATAAAAACCACTAAATTGAGTACAAGATAAACCATAAAATAGTGGTTTATCAGACCCTTTTTCCAAGGATCGGGACAAGTCAAGTTCCTCATTGTAGGGGTAGACTATTTCATAAAATGGATTGAGGCAGAGCCCCTAGCCAATGCCACCGGTCAAAGAAGTCGGAAATTTCTATACAGGAACATTATTACAAGGTTTGGGGTCCCTTACTCCATCACCACAGATAATGGCACTCAATTTACTGATACAGGTTTCAGGAACTTGGTAGCTGACTTGAAAATAAAGCACCAATTCACATCCGCAGAACACCCACAAGCTAACGGACAGGTAAAAGCTCTCACAAGTCCTATGGGCATATCGGGCAACTCCGCACTCCACCACAGGAGAATCACCCTTCCGACTTGCTTACGGAATGGAGGCAATGATCCCAGTGGAGATAGAGGAAGGATCCCCCAGAATGATTTTTTACAATGAAGCGATCAACTCCCAAAATCAAAAGGAAGAGCTCGACCTACTTCCAGAAGTCCGAGAAAGAGGTCGAATTAGAGAGGAAGCGTTAAAGCGTCGAATGACTTCAAGGTATAATCAAAGGGTAATTCGGCGAAGCTTCGCCAATGACGATCTCATCCTAATCTGAAATGATATCGGAGCAGGTCAATCAGGAGAAGGGAAGCTAGCAGCTAACTGGAAAGGACCTTACCGAGTTATAGAGGTAGGAAAAGGCTACTACAAGGTGTCCGACCTCGAGGGACGAGAGCTACCAAGGTCATGGCATGCTTGTAACCTAAGAAGGTACTATAGTTAGAAAGTAATAAAGATCTTAGGTCAAGGTGCACTCTTTTTCCTAAAAAGGTTTTTTAATGAGGTGCGAAGCCAAGATCTACAAAATTACCCGATTTAGAAGGGTAAGTACTCATATATATACATTCTTGTCTATATGCCTATTTTCTACTTGAATAAAGTTTTTCAGATTCCCTAAAAAGTTTCCTACCAAGACGTATTAATCTGAGCGCAAAAATTCATCGCCCGATTACGACAAGGTCGGCAAGGTGAAAATCAAATTCATCGCCCGATTACGTCAAGGTCGGCAAGGTGAAAACCAAATTCATCGCCCGATTACAACAAGGTCGGCAAGGTGAAAGTGATAAAAACAGATTAATGCAAGAAGTTATAAAAAGTAATCCATAAAAAGCAGCCTGACGAGGTCTGACTAAAAATGGACTACTAAAAATAACTTAGCTTGGACCGACAAGAGAAGTCGGACCAACGAAAGCTACAGCTCGGACCGACAAGAGAAGTCGGATCAACGAAAGCTACAACTTGGACTGACAAGAGAAGTCGGACCAGCGAAAGCTACAGCTCGAACCGACAAGAGAAGTCGGACCGACGAAAGCTACAGCTTGGACCAATACGAGAAGTCAGACCAACGAAAAGCGTGCGCTAAAAGGGACATAGCTTTGCCCAAAAAGCCACGGCTCCACGTCAAGGCTATCAAAATTGTTCAGACTAACTAAAAAGGTTCTACCAGAACACTAAAAAGTTATCGGACAAGTTAGCCCCAAGGGTCATCTCACCCAAACAGAAGACAGACAAAACAAGATCTGATAAAAAAGAAGTCAGACAGCAGAATACCAACACTCTATAAAGACCTACAAAAGTTGCAAAGGTATGAACAGTATATCAGAGAAATATACCATCAAAATAAAAATATTTAAAGACTCAAAGGGCCACCTGAGAGGCAACCTCAAGAGTTTAAAAGTGTTTTGTTTTCAAAATTAAGTTGCATAGAAGCAACTGAAAATCAAGAGAAGTCTACCACATCAAAAGTTACAAAAAACAGAGTTTAAAAAACCCACAAGTCGGACTATACAAATAAACAAGAGATCATAAGGGGTCCAAAGTCTCCCCAATAGTAGCATCTGTGGCTGAAGGAGGAGGAATGATCTTCATGGGGGTGGCATCCACAGTCCCATTCTCCTGATTAAGAATTTGACAATCAGGATCAGGTTCGGGATGGTCGACCTCAGCAGAAGAAGTTGAAGAAGTCGTGGCTGCAGAAGCTTTGGCTGGCAGTGTAGGAGGAGGCCCGTCATCTTCATCATCCGGGGCAGGCACTATCTTGCCATCCTCTACCACATTGTCCAAGCTGAAGAGAGTCAGGTCGAGTTCAGGAGCTAGAACTTGGACCTGTGACTTTAAATTGTCATAAGCACCCATCACAGCATTTACCAGATGACCCTGGAGATCGGCGTAATCCGCATGGGCAGAAGCAAGTCTCCCCTTCAACTCCAACAGCTCGGCATAAGTACGGGTATAACTTTTCTTGTGTTTCTTCGCCATCTCCTCCGCCAACTTTGCAGCGGCCTCAGCCCTGGTATCTTGGGACTTTTCCTTTTCCAAATCCAACTACAGCTTAACTACCCTGGCATCAAGCTCATCCTTCACACCCTTTATTCTATCAAAATCCAATTTAGCATCCTCTAGAAAAGCCTTAGTCACATGGACTGGGGAACCTTGAACAGTACGGAATAGGGCTGCACCCATATGGGCCATCCGAATACTGTTACTGATGATGAAATTCAAGTGATGTAGGATGGACACATCATCCATTGGAAGTCGACCAAAAGGAGCAATTTGATTATCAACAAACCCCACGGCATCAAAATCAGGGACATCCAAGTCATAAGGATCCACAGTCTTCTGTTTTTTTGGAGAAGGACCAGCAGTAGGAAAAGAGACGGCACCAGAGGTTGACTAGAGAGGAGCAGAAGGAACCATATGAACCTGAGGAGTCAGGATGATTTTCCTCAGTCCAGAAGTGTCCAAGGTCGGCTTCCTCGGAGGAACTTGAGTAGATCCTTCTCCAGAAGCCTTCGCCGAGATGTTTTGAGCAGCAGTCGCCTTCTTAGCCTGACGATAGGCCTTCATGGAATCTGTAGACTTCATCATTTCTAAAAAAGGAAAATAGCAAAATCAAGTAGTTGCAAGTAAGAAAGAGATAGATTGGCAAACAAACAAACAAATAAAGAAAAGCCAAAAAAGAAGTCGGCAACTACCCAATTCAGCCTGAAGAAGGGAAGGATCTCCTAGAAACTTCTTCGTGTCGAGATGGGGAGGCTCTCCCCGATTTTCCTCCAACACATGCATAAAAGCCTGCTCGACCACATCCAGACTTTCCCAAGAATACCTAGCTACTACCACATTCTTTTGCCATCACAAAGGGAAGGTAGATTCATTATTTTCAACCAAAAAGAAGGGCCAAGCTCCCTCAACAACTCGGACCTTAAAATAGTAATTCTTAAAATCCCTAAAAGACTCATCATACATGGAGAACACTTTCTTTCCTTGGGTAGCTCAGAAAGAAATCCAGGAAGTTTTCTTCTTAGCTACCCCAGGCTACGTCAACACAAAAAGATAAAGAAAGAGAGTTTGGGTAGGTCGGATATCCAGTTCCTGACACAACAATTGAAAAATTTTTATGAAACCCCATGAGTTCGGATGGAGCTGAGAAGGAGCTACATTGCAGGACCACAACAGCTCGGTCTCAAAAGGGGTAAAAGGAATGGTAATATTCAATTGACTGAAGAAGTAGTCATAAGCATAGAAAAAAGGACGTTTCCCTTGAGTCAATAGAGGAAAACTAACCCTCACCTCAGGGTCAGGTGACACCAACTCATAATTTTTCTCCTGGTCCCGATTACTACAAATCCTATGGTGCCTCCTAAGTCACACACAGTACTCAGGGTCAGCCACAGTAACACACATCAAAACAATAGAGTCCAGCCAGTCAGACATGCCATCCGGGATCATAGTAGACATCTCAACAATATTTTTGCGGGAAGACATGGGTCAACTATTCCTATAGTAAGAAAAAGAAAAAATGGGGTTACTACCAAATAACTCGGGCAAATAAGGAAAAAACTCGGACAATAACATATGAACATCAAGAGTCAGATACAACAGTAAAAGGGAAACCCCAAGACTCACACTAAAGTCCAGGGGCACCCTTTGGAGGTAGTAACAAGGCAAGAACCCGGAAAGAAAGAAATCGACAGTCTATCTCCTAACATCTCTCAACAAGAAAACACAATCCTTCGGTGGCAAGGACACTCCACACAAAACAACAAGAAAGTCATCATCACCAACAAAAAACATCAAAGTTACAACCCTTCCTACTGACAGTTTATCATCAAAGCTACAAAAAGTTTTGAAAGCAATAACCTCAATCTACTAACAAATCCGCAAAAGCCAAGACTTTGATCAGGGAGATACAACCATGAAAAGAGACAGAAATTGTGACAAACAATAAAACCCTAAGGAAGCGAAAATTACCAAGCGCACGTCACAGGAAAAGCGTGTAGGGATCACCACAAAGATGCAAGCTTTTTCAAAAAATCGTGAAAACAAAATTTCGAAAAGAAAGACACAATCTTTTTTCGAAGGGGTCAAGATTCTCAGAGACAAAATCACTAAAAATCACATGCAATAGTGGAGACATACAAGAAGGCGACTAACAAAAACATAAACGGGAAAGAAAATACCAACCTGTAGAGGAAGAAGAAGCAAGCGCGAGGGAAGGATCAGGAAGAAACAGCGACGAGTCCACACCAACAATCGCTTTTGAAGCAAGGAAAGGGGAAAGCACGAAGAAGCAAAAACAGAGGGGGTAGAGGAACGAAGCACTGCAGCAAGCAAAAGCGAAGAGAAAGGAGAGGAGAAACTGAAAGAGGATGCTTTAAAATTCAAAATGAGATACGAAGAGGGAAAAAGGAAACGGAAAAAGGGGAGTTAATTATTTTTTAACCCTCTCATGTTCCCAAGAAAAGCGCAACGCGCGCTGCAATTAAAGAGGAAAAAGAAAGAAAACGCTCCGTATTCAAGTCCCAGCAGGAGTCATACCGGAGATCGACCCAAGGCGAAATGCTCGAGCTCGACTTCCTCAAAGGATCGAAGTCTAAAGGACATGATCTTAAAGGAAAAAATCGAGCTCAAGCAGGGGCATTGTTCATACCCTGGGTCGAGCTATCTGACCCGGGCTAATTAAAGATAAAAGCGACCGACCTCTTCAGATGGGTCACCCCGACCTCTCTTCAAAAGAGGTCAGCCAAATCGCCAGGAGAGGCCCAAGCAGGCACAAACAAAGGGACACAGCCCAATCTAAAGGCAGCCAAAGCCTAGAAAGATAATGGCGGTTCCCTCTAAAAGATAAGATGACCTCACTCAAAGATAAGATAAGATAACTTATCTTATCTCAAGGGAAGTCACTCAACACTACTATAAATACACTGGAGCACCTAGGTATAACTCATACTCTGATTCTACTAAAAACCTGCTTAAAGCCCATGCTAACTTAAGCATCGGAGTCTCTTGCAGGTACCACCACCCTCCGGTGACGAAGGATCAGCAGCACTACCAAGTCCAACAAGTCGGACACGACAACTTCGGCCACCACAGCAGATCTCATCCGAGATTGACCTTCAATTTCAGGTAACCCTCAAAACACTTCCCTTCATGGCTCCTCGATTATTAAATTCTTTCAAATATTATTATGTATATATTTAATTTTAGAGGTCGTAATACCACACTACCCCTATTTTACGGCTTAAGCGTAAAGCTCTATGTGGTTGGTTGTTACGATTCTATTTCTCCATTTTTGTTTATTCTGGGTGATCCTATTTCGGTAAGGATAGAATGCAATTATCTCATCTACAGTTTGCAAATGATATCATTTTATTTTGTATGTCACATGAGGACTCCATTCGTAATATCAAAGGTTGTTAAAATGATTTGAGATTATGTCTAGGCTGAGTATTAATTTTGACATGTATAGCATGATCCTAGTAAAATGCGAGTAAGACTTGGTGCAGTAAATGTGTACTTTGTTAGGATGTAAGTTGGAAAAGCTTTCAATTAGATACTTGGAATTAGGCGCAAATACGAGACGTGTGCAGACATGGAAACCTGTTATTTTAAGGTATGTGATGAGTCAAATTGAGGTTCACGGATACCAAAAAGTACATCGGATCGCTCAAGAAATACAATGCTGAGTGGATATCATTCCCACGAGGATTAAAGAATTGAGCAAGCAATTATTAGATTAAATTACTACTTAGTTTAATAAAACCTTATTTGAAGGGGGCAGGATTGTGTCTTGCTCAGAGCTTGAGAATCTTGAGTGCTTGAATGCTTACGGATAGAGAGCTTTGAATGTTGATTTGAGAGAAGACAATGATGGTGAGAGTCAAGGGCTTCAGAGATCTTTAAGCTTTTAGAGAAATCAAACATTGTTTAATTATCTTGAAGGTTGCAAAGATATTTCACGACAAAACCTTTAGTAACTGATTTTCAATTCCATGGCTCCTTAGTTTCTCAAACATTAATTAGTCGTCAATTAATTAATCAAGAGATTAAGTACAAAAACTTATTTAGATTCAAATAAGATTTTAAAATAGTTCTTAGGTCAAATTATATGTCACGTATTCAAGCTAGTCTTGTTCAGTTAAATCTTAAAGAAAACATAATTTTCAAAATTAGAGTGATTGAAAACCATGTATGTGTTACACACTAATTGAACCACTATTCAAAGAGTCGTGTGAAAGAGATTAGCATACCTTTCGATAACACTAATCTGAATGAAGAACGAATAACTCAATCATGAAATAGATCAATGTGAAACTTCAAAATAAAATAAACATAGATTAATAACCTATAAAAAACATAAATAGAGCTCCTAACTCTTTGACAAAGGATTAGTTATCTATGAAAAATTGAAAGAAAAATAAGAAGAGATTGCGGAGGAGTTGGATGGGATTTGGATTCGAAGATCCTCTTCTTGGTTGCCACCTCTTGTGAACAAGGTTCACTTATTTATATCCTAAGTTCTAGATTCAAATTCAAAACTAATTGTAATCTTATCTTTTGAAGAGAAAGATAAGATAACTAACTACTAACTTCAAATTCAAATCTAATATAGAAATAAATCCTAACAACCATATCTTTTATGTTTCTAGAAAGAATTAATAACTAATATTCTAGAATCTTTAATATTTTGTATGGATAATTAATCTTGTGCCTTAATTGTGCTTCTTAAGAGTTATAATTATGTTTAATCCGGGCTTGCATTAGAGAATATTGGGCAAAAAGTCCAAAATTCACCTTTCAGGGAGGATACATGCCATGCATGTGAGAAAGGGACTTGAAGGACACCCGACAGATGGAGGCAAGCAAGGAGGGCCACCGGGCATGTGTGTAGGCCGCATGGCATGTATGAAGTGAAGGAGGGAGGCTGACGGGCGTGTGGTCCATTCGCCGGGCGTGTATGCTGTAAGCCAGGCGTGCATGTTGTAGTGACCAGGGCACTGCTTTTCGAAGTCCAAAAGATGGTGGTGGTGCATGGCTCAAACCAAATGTCCCATATAGGATATGCATATTGTTTTGAAGCTCTAAACATTAGCTTCTAACACAACTTGAACCGCCTCATTTAGACCTCTATAGCTCAAGTTATGACTGCTTGAGTGTGAAGAGGTTAGGGCTGGAAACTTGTATGCCGGGATTGTAATCATGGCTGCCTGGCGTGCATGCAATTTGGAGGTTTGGGCTCCAATTTTCTTCTCTTTGGGCACGGTTTTTTTCTTTAGGCTACTCTTTTGCTATATTTTTATTTTTCTTTTGAAAAAGCTTTGATTCTTGATTTTTTTTAGCCAAAAACTCTTGAAAAGACAGAAACACTATTCCAACTCCAAATATTTGATTATTTATAAAACTCTATTAGAAAACATAAGAAATTGATTAAACCCTAAGAAAATGAATAAAAAATAACTTTAAAAGTCGCTTAAGTTGATGTGTCATCAGTATGATAGAGGTTGTCGTCATAGAAAGCTAAGGTTTTGACCAAGGTGGTTAAGTTGGTGTTTATCAAATCTGTAATAAATATTTTGTCAATATACTATTTGAGTTTGTATCGGATGCTAGCTGGAGTGGCGAAGAAACACATAGCATGCAAAAGATATTTTTCTGAGGTATAGAGGATAGCAAGGCTGGCATAGCCTTAGTCAATGAAAAATTGTATAGGCACCTTAGAAGTTGGGTAATCTAGGAGTGGGTGATCTAGTAATTTAGAATACAATACTTATTGTTCAAGTGGTAGTAGAAGTTTGCTAAGGAGGAGTATTCCTTGTGAAAAATGGTAGTATGCTTTTGCAATAATTTAGTTTCTTATGAAAAGTTAGATACACAGAAGTTTCCTGTAAATGGTGAACCTACAAGTAAGGGATGCATGTGTGAGAGATAAGTTAGTTGTAGGGATGGCATCGTATTAGGATGGATTAAAGATGAGATTCTAGAAAGATATATGGTTACAATCTAAAAACCTAAAGACTGAGTTCCAAGGGTTGTACTCAATGTCAACTCAGTAGAAATTAGTTATAGAAAATATGTGGTTTTTGGAATGGCCTGGTCTGAGTTTGAAAATTTTAATGAAGGAAAAAGTTATGTTTGTGGGAGACGAATTTATTCAATCAACTCTATGAGAGGCTACTTCTAGTTAAATTGATCATAGGTACTGTGGATATGTTGGTTTGAATTTTTGATAAGAAAGATGGATACTCTACTAATTCATGTGCCGGATGCTGCAAGAGAGTCGTTGTCAAAACATGTGAAAAGTAACAATTTTGGTAAAACTAAATGGAAAGGTTTGATGCTACTGAGAATTGAATTATCTACTTGGTTTGTGCTAGTGGGCCTATAAACACTAAGGTTCTCTTGGATAGATTAGGGATCATTAACAGTAAGGATAATAATGTTGTATAGGAAGAAAATTGAAATAATAGAATATTATTTATTGTTTATGATTTTGCATAGCAGGTGTGATGTGCATGACTGTATAAGTTTAGAAGATGCTAGTTTACCCATATTCTGTGAGAGAAATTTTTGAGAGTTGGATAGTATTTCCAATGAAAAAAAGAAATAAGAAAAAAGTGGGTTATTGCCTTTTGTGATGTAGTTTGATTATCTAGTTGAGCAACAATTAGTAAATAGGAGGTGTGAGTACTGTAAGGGTACATAAAGTTCAAAGTTTGAGTACTTTAGTTGTATTTATTTTTTTTTAATTCTTCAAATGCAATAAGCTCTACTATAAGTATTGAGCTCTTTCTTTCAAAAAAAATATTATTATTTTTTTAAGAAAAATAAAATTAACAAAACAAATAAAACATATAAGATAAATTAAAAGTCACAGAGTTCGAACAACAATCTTATGTTATCCTTGACATTGTCAATAACTAATGAAATCAAACACCACTCCATCTCATGTAGCTTTTGAATAACATGCCTATAATCTCATCAATTTTTACTATTTTATGTTAAAATATGATCTTATTTTTTTCTAACCAAATATTTTAAATAAAAAGGAGATCAATCCACCATTTCTTATGTATGTTCTTTCTGGTTCAATCAACATTATTCTTATATTTTGTAGATAATTATATTCTTAGAAACATGATAATTTTTTAAAATATTTTAAATAATTTAAATAAAAATTAACAATTTGTACTGACAAATTAACATAGTCACTATTTTTTCTATAATTCTTCACATCTTTACATTAAAAAATAAAAAAAATATAACAAAAATAGAAAAATAAAAAAACTCGACAACAAAGACATCAAAAAATTATTAAACAGAACTTACAAAAAAAGGAGGAACGGAATAAATCTACAATGACTAAAAACGAGAAATAGAGAGGAGGAATTTATAATGAGTAAATTTTTTTTATTATTACCTAATAAAAAATTCAAAAAGATTTCATTATATATTAAGAAAGTATCATTACTAACCCAATAATAACTAGGTATGAAAGTCAACAGTTTTTTAGGAAAAGTAATTTTTTTGTGTATTGAAACCATAAAGTTCTTTCCATATGTTACTTATATTTTCTCAACAAAATATCATCACTAGTTAAGTACAACAAAGAAATAAAAAAAAAATAAGACATTACAAAATTGTAAATGTAAAAAACGCACCACTAAACACAACCACGAATGAAAAAAAGGACAATTGAATGCACCCTAAAAATAAAGAAATTGTTTGCTTTAATTTTTGGAAAATACTCAACCAATAGCGAGACCAACACTTATTTATTTATTATTTTTTCATATTGAGACAAGTATGTCTTTGAAAAATTTTGTGACAGAACTATAGGTCCTCAAAGAATATAAAACATGCCAACACTAAATAAGTTTATGAGAAAATTTTAAGAAAGACTTATAAGTCTTTAAAAAAAATACTAAATAAATCCTTGAAAAATTGAACTACTAAACTTCAAGCTAAGGTTCTTAGAAAATTACAAATAAGTCCTATCAGGGACTTACATGGTATTTATTTCATTTAAATACCTATAAGTCCTTTATAAATTTTTTTAAAAAAACTTACTTGGTATTTTAGGGACTTATAAGTCTTTCAAAAAAATTATTAAAAGACTATTTTTTTAGATAAAATAATATATAACAACATAAATAATGACAGAAAATATCATTTGCTGGAACTGCTGGAAAGCTCGCAACCAGTTGATTTTTGAAGGTTCTACTTCTATGCCGTCTGCCATTCTAGCAAGCTCTGTCAAGTTGTTCCGTGAAATCCAAAGAACTCCCAGTTTAGGTCGTCATCTCCATGAGGCAAGCTCTTAGTTGCATTCAATTGGATTTATCATTCTTTCTTCTTTAAGATTTTTCTTCGTTTTTCGACCACGCACCATTAGATGAATATCTTCAGTGTAGCGTTTTTGGGAAATTCCCACCTTTTATTATGCTGTCTTGCTTTTGGACATCTTTGTATTTTATTTTTTAATAATTAATGAAATATAACCTATTATCTTTAGAAAAAAAAATTTTTAAAAATTATTTAATATAAATTTTTTTTCCAAATATTTTTTATATTCTTCAAAACTAACCCCCAACATTTAATTTGGTTCAATTTTATTTTCAAGATTTAAAGATAAATCATTATCATTATCGTCTCTCCAGCATTATATCTCTCACACTCTGTGACCTAATTATTATCATTGACATCATTAGCATTCCTACATCATGGTACACAAAGGTACCCACACCACTCAAATTGTACTCAAACACTACTAGCGGCACCATTCATCGTTACCTTCGGCTACCCTTTGCCACTTCTTCTCTCTTTATCTGCTTTCTAATCGTACTACCATCTCTTTTTGTAATTTTTTTTATCACCATTTTTTCGGTATCGTTGCCTTCATTACTCCAATCTGCCACCAACTCAAACCCTTTATGGTCAAACTTATCCTCTTTTGTTAGCTTCACATACCTCAATTGAGTTTTGATAATTAATAAACCCAAATATAATTTAGAATTTCGTTATTTTTTATCAAACATTTTAAGTAAAGAAAGCATTACATAAATTCAAAAATCATATTTGAGTAAATAGTTCACCTCAAAGTATAACTCTCAACTTTCAAGTAATAACAAACCTTACAAATTATGTTACTATCTCACGCAGAAAAATACTTTAAGAATTGAAAAGTGCTTCCTCAAAAAGTGTCATAGCAAAACGTGCTTGACTTTAATAATTCAATTCAAATGTACTCAACAAGACAAACTGTTTGACTATAAAGTATAGTAAAAACTACCAAAAGGAGAAAAAGATATTGGCATAAGAAAAAAGGCATTTATCCTTTATAACTTCTTATTTTAAAAGGTGTTAGTGTGTGAAAAAAATGTGCGTAACAACCCATAAATACTTTAAGATTCTAAATATTTTCTCATGATTTTTTTTTTGTTGGTCTTTTCACCCCATGCATCGGTACTTATAGAAGGAAGTATAAATATTTTATAATTTAGGACTTTTTTGTACATCCATATTAGATTATATTTTGTAAATATAGGCATAGGTCGTGTTCAATTGATAAACATCTTAGGACTAACTTAAAACTATGATAGATTTTCGAATTGAGTTCTTAAGTTTTTAGACTTTTTAACACTCCTTCTAAACATTGTGCATCTTTGTACATCACATAATTTTTCTATAAATTAATCTAGCAGTGATCTCTAATTCTAAAAATATTCAAAAAAAATAATGAAAAGTCTAGGGGCCAGCAACTTTGTTAAATTCTGGCAATCATGTAATCAGTAAAGAAAAGTGAGTCATTGGATGAAAGTTCACACCAATCTCACACCATTAAAACTATCATTGATGGCTATTTGATAGCTACAAATCACAAGAATTGCTGGCCCCCTAGCATTCCTCAAAAATAATATCTAAAATTTTTAGGGTAACATCCTAAATTTTTATGTCAACACGATATTTTTTGAAAATCTTATTTCTAGTAGTTAATTTTATCTTTGTGAACCAATTTTGAATCTCGAAAATAAAATAAATAATAATATAATATTATTATATTATTATTTTATTTTATCCATTATAATTAAAATAGAGTTTTAATGATGATATTATTATTAAGTTTAATATTTACCGATATAAGAATATCAGTATTTTTTTGTGGATTTAACTTTGTTAATGCTTCACCATGGATTTTATATCCTTGTGATCACCAAATTACTAATGTCATTTATATCAGTAACTCATATATATATATATATATATATATATTATTTGTGTTTTAATACATCTAGCTTTCGTAATTATCCATTTAAGATATTTATAACTTGAACTACTTACTCAGTAGCTTAAAACCTTGACACCTAGTCTCTTAATGACACTTGCCCTTTAAATTAAACGCATCATCACCATCATTAATCATCTAATCTCATTTCTTTCCCTTTTGATCACCGAAGCCAAAGAGAAAAGAGAGAGAGAGCCATGAGTGAGAGAGAACGAGAACCACTATGACCAAAAGTCTTCGGAGCTTGATTTCTTGAGTTTCGTAACTCTCATAAAAAATTTAAACTGATTAAAGTGTTCGTATCTTCTTCCTCTTCACAACAGTGCCATTCTCCATGGAAGAAATCATGAGTTGAGGTCTTCCTCTCTCTATGGATGGTTCGGCCGAGTAAGCTCAGAGATGGAGTAGCCAATTTTTGACGTTTTCTTCTTCAATTTCTCGTTCAAAAAGCTTTCTTGATATTTCGTTTTGGTAGCTGTCATACAAAGGTAGGATTTAAAAATTTTTGTGATCAATAAATCTATTAATATTGTGTGATTGTTGGGTTGTGAATTTGTGTTTGAATTTTGAGTGTTATTATATTGAATTATGTTGAAAGTTGATGAAATAATTTGATTCCAAGAAATGCTAGAAAAACTTAACTAAATAGCCATATTTAATGATAAATGTAAGCTAGAATCATGATGAAAATGATGTGATTTGGTGGCTGGGAATTGGATTTGAACGTTGAGAAAAATTAGTTATCAAAAAGATTGAAAAATTAGTTAAAAATTAAGTAAAATCTGATGAATTTTTTATGAGTTTGCTTCGGTTCCTTGAAGAACATGAAACCATCATGTTTTAATTATTTCATATGGCCAAATTATAATTAAAAAAGAGTTTTGGAGTTGAAAGTTAATTCAAAGAAAATTTTGGGGATTAAAACAGAATTTTTAAAAATTAAGTGGTTAAAGTAAAATTTATAAAAAGTTTCGGAGTCAAAATAAATTTTTAAAAGTTTTCGATTTGTATCAAATATACTCCTGATCGCTAATTTTTTAAAATATTTAAGACCAACTCATCAACAATTTTATAAGAATAACCCTCAACTCAAGCAAATGAAGCATGATTTTCATGCATTATTATTATATTGGTCTTAAATTTTTTAAAAATTTAGTCGTCAAGGGTATATTTGATGCAAATAAAAAACACTTGGGACAAAATTGAAACAAAATAAAACTTAGGGGTATTTTTGAAACTTTTGCCAAACTTCAGGGACAAAAAGTATACTTTTTCCTGTAATATATTATTATTATTTTTATTTAAATAATTATCTTAATAATAAAAGATATAATATAACTAAAAGTGGTAAACATACAAGTTTTCCTAAAAATTTTAGAAAGACAATCTACGCTCATAATTGTATGATTGTTCCTTTCATAAAATATTTAGGGAAAGGCAAGGGAATAGTGTGAAGATAATAAGAGATATTGGAAGAAAGAAATTAAAAGAATAGTTAAAAAGAGAAAAGAGAAACAATAAAAACTTTTTGAATGTCTGTCTGCTGCCAGAGGTGTAGTAGAGATATGGTAGTAAGCCCACCCAGAGTAACTTCCTGAAGTAAAATATTATATACTTTAGCTAGAGAAGCAGTGCATGTAAGTACTTACAGAGGTTATTGATGAGCGGATAATTTATACGCTTTTTGGCATTGTTTTTACATAGTTTTTAGTATGATTTAGTTAGTTTTTAGTATATTTTTATTAGTTTTTAATTAAAAATCACATTTCTGGACTTTACTATGAGTTTGTGTGTTTTTCTGTAATTTCAGGTAATTTTTTGCTGAAATTGAGGGACTTGAACAAAAATCAGATTCAGAGGTTGAAGAAGGACTGCAGATGCTGTTGGATTCTGACCTCCCTTCACTCAAAGTGGATTTTCTAGAGCTACAGAAGTCCAAATGGTGCACTCTTAATTGCGTTGGAATGTAGACATCCAGGGCTTTCCAGCAATATATAATAGTTCATACTTTGTCTGAGTTTAGATGGTGCAAACTGGCGTTCAACGCCAGCTCTCTGCCCTATTCTGAAGTTAAATGCCAAAAACAGGTTGCAAAGCAGAGTTAAACGCCAGAAATAGGTTACAAACTGGCGTTCAACTCCAAGAGAAGCCTCTCCATGTGTAAAGCTCAATGCTCAGTCCAAGCACACACCAAGTTGGCCCGGAAGTGGATTTCTGCATCATTTACTCATTTCTGTAAACCCTAGTAACTAGTTTAGTATAAATAGGACTTTTTACTATTGTATTTACATCGGTCTTTGGATCTAATCTTTGATCAGTTTTATGCTATATTAGACCTTTATGGAGGCTGGCCATTCGGCCATGCCTGGACCTTGTTCTTATGTATTTTCAACGGTAGAGTTTCTACACACCATAGATTAAGGTGTGGAGCTCTGCTGTTCCTCATGAATTAATGCAAAGTACTATTATTTTTCTATTCAATTCAAGCCTATTTCTTATCTAAGATATACACTTGTTCTTCAACCTGAGGAAGGTGATGATTCGTGACACTCATCATCATTCTCACCTAGGAACGCGTGCCTGACAACCACTTCCGTTCTACTTGCAATAGCTTAAGTGCATATCTCTTAGCCTCCTGGTTCATGATGCATGGTTGCCTCGCCTGACAACTGAACCTTCCATTCCATGAGATCAGAGTCTTTATGGTATAGGCTAGAATTATTGGCGGCCATTCTTGAGATATGGAAAGTCTAAACCTTGTCTGTGGTATTCCGATTAGGATCCGGGAAGGGATGGCTGTGACGAGCTTCAAACTCGCGAGTGCTGGGCATAGTGACAGATGCAAAAGGATTACTGAATCCTATTCCAGTATGATCGAGAACCGACAGATGAATAGTCGTGCGGTGACAACGCATTTTGGACTATTTTCACTGTGAGGATGGGATGTAGCCATTGACGACGGTGATGCCCTACATAACGCTTGCCATGGAAAGGAGTAGGAATGATTGGATGAAGACAGCAGGAAAGCAGAGGTTCAGGAGGAACAAAAGCATCTCCATATGCTTATTTGAAATTCTCACCAATGAATTAAATAAGTATTTCTATCCTATTTTACGTTTTATTTATCTTTTGATTATTAAAACTCTATAACGAATTGAATCCGCCTGACTGAGATTTACAAGGTGACCATAGCTTGCTTCAAGCCGACAACCTCCGTGGGATCGACCCTTACTCACGTAAGGTTTATTACTTGGACGACCCAGTGCACTTGCTGGTTAGTTGTGCGAAGTTGTGACAAAGAATTGAGATTCACGTTTGAGAGCACCAAGTCTTTGGCGCCATTGTTGATGATCACAATTTCGTGCACCAAGTTTTTGGCGCCTTTGTCGGGGATTGTTCGAGTTTGGACAACTGACGGTTCATCTTGTTGCTCAGATTAAGTAATTTTATTTTAATTTTAAGTTTTTGTTTTTATTCTTTTTATTTTCGAAAAATTTTCAAAAATAAATTTTTTTATGTTCTTCAGAATTTTTAAGAAGAATTCTAGAGTTTCATGAAACATGTTGAAGCTTGGCTGGCTGTAAAGCCATGTCTAATTCTTTTGGACCGAGGCTTCCACTCATCAGCACAGAAGCAAGTTGAATGAAGTATCAGCTGTTGTATATCTGATTTGTATCTGCTAAAGCTTGGCTGGCCATTGGCCATGTCTAGTGTTTTGGACCGGAGCTTTTACTGAAAGCTTGGCTGGCTGGTGAGTCATGTCTAATTCCTGGACTGGAGCTTTAGACTAACATTGCAAGATTCCTAGAATTCCTATTAAAAATTTTGAAATCCTTATTTTCTTTTTCAAAATAATTTTCGAAAAATATACAAAAAATTTAATAAATTCATAAAAATAAAAAAATAATTTGATGTTTCTTGTTTGAGTCTTGTGTCAGTTTTTAAGTTTGGTGTCAATTGCATGTTTATCTCTTTCTTGCATTTTTCGAAAACTCATGCATGATGTTCTTCATGATCTTCAAGTTGTTCTTGATAAGTCTTCTTGTTTGATCTTCATATTTTCTTGTTTTGTGTCTTTTTTTGTTTTTCACATGCATTTTCAATTTGTTAGTGTCTAAAGTTTGAAAATTTCTAAGTTTGGTGTCTTGCATGTTTTTCTTTTCTTAAAAAGTTTCAAAAATAAGTTCTTGGTGTTCATCTTGACATTCAAAGTATTCTTGGCGTTCATCTTGACATTCATAGTATTCTTGCATGCATCATTTGTTTTGATCCAAAACTTTCATGCATTGAGTCTTTTTCATGTTTCTCTCTTCCTTTATTAAAAATTCAAAAATAAAAAAAATATCTTTCCCTTATTTCACTCATAATTTTCGTAAATTTGATTTGATTTAGTCAAAAGTTTTTAAAATTTAGTTGTTTCTTATGAGTCAAGTCAAATTTTCAATTTAAAAACCTTATCTTTTTCAAATCTTTTTCAAAAATCAAATCTTTTTCATTTTTTCTTTCATATTTTCGAAAATTTTCAAAATTTATTTTCAAAATCTTTTTCTTATTTCTATTTCATATTTTCAAAATTAATGCTAACAATTAATGTGATTGATTCAAAAATTTTTAAGTTTGTTACTTGCCTACTAAGAAAGGTTCAATCTTTAAATTTTAAAATCATATATTTTTCATTTCTTGTTAGTCAAGTAATCAACTTTAATTTTCAAAATCAAATCTTTTTAAAATTTCTTTTTCAAATCTTTTTCAAAATAAGTTTCAATCACATCTTTTTCAAAATCAATTTCAAAATATTTTCTAACTTCTTTTCTAACTTCTTATCTTTTCAAAATTTGATTTTCAAATCTTTTTCAATTAACCACTTAACTTTTTGTTTGATTCTTATCTTTTTCAAAACTACCTAACTAACTATCCCTCTCTCTAATTTTCGAAAATCACCTTCCTCTTTTTCAAAATTCCTTTTTAATTAATTAATTGTTTTAAATTTAATTTAATTTTATTTTTCTTTTTAATTTTCGAATTCTAACTTTGATCTTAAATTAAAAACAAAAATATTTTTATTTTATTTTATTTAATCTTTGAATTCTCTCATCTCTCATCCCCCTTCTGTTTATTTATTCATCTACTAACACCCCTCTTTCACTCAAGAATTCGAACCCATTCCTCTCCCCTGTGTTTGGATTCTTATCTTTTTCTTTTTGCTACTCTTCTCTTCTTATACTTACATAAGGAATCTCTATACTGTGATATAGAGGATTCCATATTTTCTTTTTTGTTCTCTTCTTTTTCATATGAGCAGGAGCAAGGATAAGAACATTCTTGTTGAAGCTGATCCGGAACCTGAAAGGACTCTGAAGAGGAAGCTAAGAGAAGCTAAAATACAACACTCTGAAGAGGACTTTACAGAAATATTTGAAAAAGAAGGAGACATGGCCGAAAATAATAACAATGCAAGGAAGACGTTTGGTGACTTTACTACACCAAATTCTAATTTACATGGAAGAAGCATCTCAATCCCTGCCATTGGAGCAAACAATTTTGAGCTAAAGCCTCAATTAGTTTCTCTGATGCAACAGAATTGCAAGTTTCATGGACTTCCATCAGAAGATCCTTTTCAGTTCTTAACTGAATTCTTGTAAATCTGTGATACTGTTAAGACCAATGGGGTTGACTCCGAGGTCTACATGCTTATGCTTTTCCCGTTTGCTGTAAGAGACAGAGCTAGAATATGGTTGAACTCTCAACCTAAGGATAGCCTGAACTCTTGGGATAAGCTGGCCACGGCTTTCTTAGCCAAGTTCTTTCCTCCTCAAAAGCTTAGCAAGCTTAGAGTGGATGTTCAAACCTTCAGACAAAAGAAGATGAATCCCTCTATGAAGCTTGGGAGAGATACAAGCAACTGACCAAAAAGTGTCCTTCTGACATGCTTTCAGAATGGACCATCCTGGATATATTCTATGATGGTCTGTCTGAATTATCTAAGATGTCATTGGACCATTCTGCAGGTGGATCCATTCACCTAAAGAAAATGCCTGCAGAAGCTCAGGAACTCATTGACATGGTTGTAAATAACCAGTTCATGTACACTTCTGAAAGGAATCCTGTGAGTAATGGGACGCCTCAGAAGAAGGGAGTTCTTGAAATTGATACTCTGAATGCCATATTGGTTCAGAACAAAATATTGACTCAGCAAGTCAATATGATCTCTCAGAATCTGAATGGATTGAAGGAATCATCCAACAGTACTATAGAAGCATCTTCTGAAGAAGAAGCTTATGATCCTGAGAACCCTGCTATAGTAGAGGTGAATTATATGGGTGAACCCTGTGGAAACACCTATAATCCCTCATGGAGAAATCATCCAAATTTCTCATGGAAGGATCAACAAAAGCCTCAACAAGGCTTTAATAATGATGGAAGAAACAGGTTTAGCAATAGCAAGCCTTTTTCATCATCCACTCAGCAACAGACAGAGAATTCTGAGCAGAATCCATCTAGCTTAGCAAATATAGTCTCTGATCTATCTAAGGCCACTTTAAGTTTCATGAATGAAACAAGGTCCTTCATTAGAAATTTGGAGGCACAAGTGGGCCAGCTGAGTAAAAGGGTCACTGAAACTCCTCCTAGCACTCTCCCAAGCAATACAGAAGAGAATCCAAAAAGAGAGTGCAAGGCCATTACCATACTTGGTGTGGCCGAACCCAAAGAGGAGGAGGAGGACGTGAATCCTAGTGAGGAAGACCTCCTGGGATGCTCAATGACCAATAAGGAGTTTCCCTTTGAGGAACCAAAGGAATCTGAGACTCATCTAGAGACCATAGAGATTCCATTGAACCTCCTTCTGCCCTTCATGAGCTCTGATGAGTATTCATCCTTTGAAAAGGATGAAGACATTACTGAAGAGCAAGTTGCTAAGTACCTTGGTGCAATCATGAAGCTGAATGCCAAATTATTTGGTAATGAGACTTGGGAAGATGAACCTCCCTTGCTCACCAATGAACTAAATACATTGGATAGGCAGAAATTACCTCAAAAGAAACAGGATCCTGGTAAATTCCTAATTCCCTGTAACATAGGCACCATGACCTTTGAGAAGGCTTTGTGTGACCTGGGGTGAGGAATAAACCTAATGCCACTCTCTGTAATGGAGAAACTTGGGATCTTTGAGGTGCAAGCTGCTAGAATCTCTTTAGAGATGGCAGACAACTCAAGAAAACAGGCTTATGGACAAGTAGAGGACGTGTTAGTAAAGGTTGAAGGCCTTTACATCCCAGCTGATTTCATAATCCTAGACACTGGGAAGGATGAGGATGAATCCATCATCCTTGGAAGACCCTTCCTAGCCACAGCAAGAGCTGTGATTGATGTGGACAGAGGAGAATTGATCCTTCAACTGAATAAGGACAACCTTGTGTTTAAAACTCAAGGATCTCCTTCTGTAACCATGGAGAGGAAGCATGAAAAGCTTCTCTTACTGTAGAGTCAACCAAAGCCCCCACAGTCAAACTCTAAGTTTGGTGTTGGGAGGCCACAACCAAACTCTAAATTTGGTGTTGAACCCCCACATTCAAACTCTAAGTTTGGTGTTGGGAGGTTCCAACCTTGCTCTGATTATCTGTGAGGCTCCATGAGAGCTCACTGTCAAAGCTATTGACATTAAAGAAGTGCTTGTTGGGTGGCAACCCAATGTTATTTAATTATATTTAATTTATTTTTATTGTTATTTCGTGTTTTATTAGGTTGATGATCATGTGGAGTCACAAAAACTACTGAAAAAAATCAAAAACAGAATGGAAAACAGCATTAAAAACAGCACACCCTGGAGGAGGAGCATTCTAGCGTTTAAACGCCAGAAACAAGCATCTTTCTGGCGTTAAACGCCAGAAACAAGCACCAAGCTGGCATTTAACGCCAAAAACAGGTAGCAGTCTGGCGTTAAACGCCATAATTGCATAGCAAGGACGTTTTACACACCTAATTGGAGCAGGGATGTTAAGTCCTTGACCCCTCAGGATCTGTGGACCTCACAGGATCCCCACAGGATATGTGGACCCCACAGAATCCCCACCTACCTTCTTCTCTCCTTTTCACACATTTTTATAACTCTCTTCTCCAAATACCCTTCACCAATCACCTCAATCAGTCTTCCCCATCACCTCTTCACCATTCACACCACCTACCTCCAAAATTCAAACTCTTTTCCCTCCCAAACCCAACCCTAATGGCCGAACCCTAAACCTTCCCCTACTCCTATATAAACCCTTCTTTCCTTCTTCATTTTCACACAACACAACCCTTTCTTCTTCCCCTTGACCGAATACACACCTCTCTTCCTCTGCTCTATTTTTTTTCTTCTTCTCCTTCTTTCTTTCTTCTTTTGCTTGGGGACGAGCAAACATTTTAAGTTTGGTGTGGTAAAAGTATTGCTTTTTGTTTTTCCATAACCATTAATGGCACCTAAGGCCAGAGAAACCTCAAGAAAGAGGAAAGGGAAGGCAAAAGCTTCCACCTCTGAGTCATGGGAGATGGAGAGATTCATCTCAAAAGCTTATCACTAAGAAAAGGATGGAGCAAACAAGAGAGCCCACTTATGGACCTCAACAAGAGCATGAGGAAATTCCTCACTAAGAAATCCCTGAGATGCCTCAGGGGATGCACTTTCCTCCACAAAACTATTGGGAGAAAATCAACACCTCCCTAGGAGAATTAAGCTCCAACATGGGACAACTAAGGATGGAGCACCAAGAGCACTCCATCATCCTCCATGAGATTAGAGAAGATCAAAGAGTTATGAGGGAGGAGCAACAAAGACAAGGAAGAGACATAGAGGAGCTCAAGAGCACCATTGGTTCTTCAAGAAGAGGAAGACGCCACCCTCACTAAGGTGAACCCGTTCCTTAATCTCCTTGTTCTTATTTTCCTATTTTTCGTTTACTATGCTTTATGTTTTATTTATGTTTGTGTCTTTACTATATGATCATTAGTATCTAAGTGTCTATATCTTAAAGCTATGAATGTCCTATGAATCCATCATCTTTCTTAAATGAAAAATGTTTTAATTACAAAAGAATAATAAGTACATGAATTTCGAATTCATCCTTGAAATTAGTTTAATTATTTTGAGGTGGTGACAATACTTTTTATTTTCTGAAATGAATGCTTGAACAGTGCATATGTCTTTTGATATTGTGGTTTATGAATGTTAAATATGTTGGCTCTTGAAAGAATGATGAAAAGGAGAAATGCTATTGATAATCTGAAAAATCATAAAATTGATTCTTGAAGCAAGAAAAAGTAGTGAATACAAAAGCTTGCGAAAAAAAAGAGAAAAGAAAAATGGTGAAAAAAAAGAAAGAAAAAGAAAAAGCAAGCAGAAAAAGTCAAAAGCTCTTTAAACCAAAAGGCAAGAGCAAAAAGCCAATAGCCCTTAAAACCAAAAGGCAAGGGTAATAAAAAGGATCCAAGGCTTTGAGCATCAGTGGATAGGAGGGCCTAAAGGAATAAAATCCTGGCCTAAGCGGCTAAACCAAGCTGTCCCTAACCATGTGCTTGTGGCGTGAAGGTGTCAAGTGAAAACTTGAGACTGAGCAGTTAAAGTCAACAATTTAAGTTTGGTGTTGTAATGAGCGGATAATTTATACGCTTTTTGGCATTGTTTTTACATAGTTTTTAGTATGATTTAGTTAGTTTTTAGTATATTTTTATTAGTTTTTAATTAAAAATCATATTTCTGGATTTTACTATGAGTTTGTGTATTTTTCTGTGATTTTAGGTAATTTCTGGCTGAAATTGAGGGACTTAAGCAAAAATCAGATTCAGAGGTTGAAGAAGGACTGCAGATGCTGTTGGATTCTAACCTCCCTGCACTCAAAGTGGATTTTCTAGAGCTACAGAAGTCCAAATGGCACGCTCTTAATTGCGTTAGAAAGTCGACATCCAGGGATTTCCAGCAATATATAATAGTTCATACTTTTCTCGAGCTTAGACGACGCAAACTGGCGTTCAACGCCAGCTCTCTGCCCTATTCTGGAGATAAACGCCAGAAACAGGTTGCAAAGCAGAGTTAAATGCCAGAAACAGGTTACAAACTGGCGTTCAACTCCAAGAGAAGCCTCTACACGTGTAAAGCTCAATGCTCAGCCCAAGCACACACTAAGTGGGCCCGGAAGTAGATTTCTGTATCATTTACTCATTTCTGTAAACCCTAGTAACTAGTTTAGTATAAATATGACTTTTTACTATTGTATTTACATCAGTCTTTGGATCTGATCTTTGATCAGTTTTATGCTATCTTAGACCTTTATGGAGGCTGGCCATTCGGCCATGCCTGGACCTTGTTCTTATGTATTTTCAACGGTAGAGTTTCTACACACCATAGATTAAGGTGTGGAGCTCTGCTGTTCCTCATGAATTAATGCAAGGTACTATTGCTTTTCTATTCAATTCAAGCCTATTTCTTATCTAAGATATACACTTGTTCTTCAACCTGAGAAAGGTGATGATCCGTGACACTCATCATCATTATCACCTAGGAACGCGTGCCTGACAACCACTTCTGTTCTACTTGCAATAGCTTAAGTGCATATCTCTTAGCCTCCTGGTTAATGACGCATGGTTGCCTCGCCTGACAACCGAGCCTTCCATTCCATGAGATCAGAGTCTTCGTGGTATAGGCTAGAATTATTGGCGGCCATTCTTGAGATCCGGAAAGTCTAAACCTTGTCTGTGGTATTCCGAGTAGGATCCGGGAAGGGATGGCTGTGACGAGCTTCAAACTCGCGAGTGCTGGGCGTAGTGACAGACTCAAAAGGATTACTGAATCATATTCCAGTATGATCGAGAACTGACAGATGAATAGCCATGCAGTGATAGCGCATTTTGGACCATTTTCATTGTGAGGATGGGATGTAGCCATTGACAACGGTGATGCCCTACATAACGCTTGCCATGGAAAGGAGTAGAAATGATTGGATGAAGACAGCAGGAAAGCAGAGGTTCAGGAGGAACAAAAGCATCTCCATACGCTTATCTGAAATTCTCACCAATGAATTACATTAGTATTTCTATCCTATTTTACGTTTTATTTATCTTTTGATTATTAAAACTCTATAACCATTTGAATCCACCTGACTGAGATTTACAAGGTGACCATAGCTTGCTTCAAGCTGACAATCTCCGTGGGATCAACCCTTACTCACGTAAGGTTTATTACTTGGACGACCCAATGCACTTGCTGGTTAGTTGTGCGAAGTTGTGACAAAGAATTGAGATTCACGTTTGAGAGCACCAAGTCTTTGGCGCCATTGTTGATGATCACAATTTCGTGCACGAGTTATGTTTAGCATACTTCAGCTTAAGAAGCAGCACCTGTAAGACAATAGTTCTTATAGAGGATATGCCACTGGAAGCCATACCCAGACAAAGGTTGTTGGGTTATGTCAGGAGCGGATCGAAACTGACATATGAGCTCATTACCTGCACTAGGAATAGACATGCATTATACTTGTTTGCACATTTTTCTTTGTTATATGTTTCTGTGATTTGTGTGTATGTGCTTTTTGATTACTTATTTTTCGGTGCCTTTGGTTGTTAAAGTTTGTATGTATCCTATAGTTGTTGTTTTTGGCTAAGTATAACATAAAATGAACCTAACTAACTATCCCGACCCTACTAAAGACTTTCGAATTCTTTCCCCTTCCTTTTTTCCCTTCAGATAGAGACAAGAATTGTGTTCTCTGAGCTTCCACATCCTTATACATACTAAAACCCGGTGCATTGTAGTTTCTATATAGTAGCCATGGATCCTTGAGTACGCCTATACATGTTATGTGACCATCCTTTTTAGCACCACTTCGAATGCAGATGCACTGTACGAGTTTCCGCTATTGTGGCTTCATCCGAATGCATCCTACCATCCTTTCCGATAAGGAGCTAGACATCCTATTCCAGTACAGCCAATGGACCAGGTAGTTTTTGAGCCTGACCCAGTTGAGGAGTTTGTTCCTGCACCTTATCCTGATTGGGACCTTCTTTTCGAGCCGATGGTATCATCTTCATTAGGCACACATTCAGGGGATCAGTCAGGACCTCCAGTAGAGGGATTAGATCACATACCAGCGGACAAACTTGTGTTTACGGGCAACCCTACACACATAGACATCAACAGTGGTAGTAGTCCCAGGAGTTTTTTTGAGGTCATACTGATTTCTGATGATGATGAGGACCAGGAGGAGGATCCGGAGATGGTGGAGATCTTGTCTTCTGATAGCGACAGTTAGAGTATGGTAGAATATTTTGACAGCACTATAGCTTAGCACCGGGTTTTGGTTTAGACTCTCACTATTTGTTAGAACCACATAAAAATTAGGAGTTTGTTAGACTTGCTAGGCTAGTTCAGACGCTGGACTAGGGTCTTCTTCTATGGTCTAGGATCCAGAGTGTCAAGTGTATATATATGTACATAGTTATGAGTAAGGGTGTATGAGAAGATACAGTACTGACTTCTTTGGGATAACATTTTTGTTCTGTATATTATGTGTATGATGTATATTATGTGTTTAGTTTTCTTGTGGTTTATTTATTCTACTAATTTTTATTTTCATGTATGTTGTTTTCGGTTATCCATATCATTTTGTATAAAAAAAGAGATTTCTAACAAAATCAATCACGTGCTAACAAGGTTACATGCTTAATATTAAATAGTAGTTATATTTAGGAAGCAAGTTGGTGACATTTAGGAAGCAAGTTGGGCTGTTACAATTTTATTTCAAAGCACTTCGTTCTCAGTAGAGCCTAGAAAATGGACTAAATGATGCTTCGTTGCATACTCGGTGTTGTGTCTCGTGCATTTAGGAATATATTTGTGATATGGATTGCATGATTGTCGATGTGTATCCATTTTAGAGACTATTCACACTTTACTTGTGTTGAGTGTGAACAGGATCTTGATGGTTGCACAGGGACGAGGATGTGGTACGCGATATGATAATTTGGGGGATATCCCTATGAGAGACTCAAATACTTTAATAGCTACGGTAAACGCCATGGCTGATATTATGCGTGAAACGGTAACTGCTACTACTCGAGCAATTGTCCTTTTAGGGAAAGAAATGGCGAACATAACGGAGCGTGTAGCAATGTACATAACGGAGATCACAATGGTGATGAGGATGTTGGGAATCATGACAAACCTATGACTCTGGAAGCTTTTCTGAAAGTGAATCCGCCTAAGTTTAAGAGAACACTTGTTGCGATGGAAGCTATGGTTCAGAAGTATCGAGAAGTCCCTGCTACCAGAAGAATAGCATGTAGAGGGAGAAATTGATCATTGGTGGTGTAACGACGCAATTCTTAGCATGTCATGATCACACTAGAAGCTGGGCGTTACTAACTTGCTTTCCTATTTATTAGCTAATATTTATTATATGAGCATGTTTTATTATTGAAGCGCGGTTATTTTGCCGGAAAAATTTTTCTTTAAAACGTTTGGTTCGATAAGTAGAAAATTCAAAGATTAAATCACAGACAATAACAGATAAAGCAAAATCAGAACTTTCATGTACATGCATCAAACGCTGATTAACATCACTAGGAGTAGCTAGCTATTAACTATTTACACACACACACGCACACACACACAAACACACACACATAACATCCCCTAGTCTCTCTCAACTACAAAGGCACAGGAATAGCACTATAGGTCTTCAAAACTTGGGCCAAGCTAAATGTTGTCAAAATGCCAGATATCATCTATCACTCTTCTGCATGATTATCTGTCATTACTGGGCCACTGGAGCTCCATCTGAAAGGAGAAGAAAAAAGGTAAGAATTTAGAGGTTCTTAATAAGGTCGGGGTTGTTAGTTAAGTTCATTAATTCTTTATTATTACCAAATAAGCGTACTTGAACATCAAATTTAGAAAATAGCAAATAAACAGAAAATACATAAAAATAGTAAAAAACAGAGAATATAGAATATAACAAGAAAGGCACACACACGTACAAAATACACATCAGGGAATATATGCGACAAACAAGTATGATGTATGTCTCTCCTATGCAGGCCATGAGCTCATGTGTCGGTTGACTACCCGCAATTCGACGTTACCTAGGCACAAATCCCAGATATAGCTTTCCAGTTGTATCAGTTGTATATACAAGTCATATGGCCGAAGCCACACCAGTTGACTTGAAGTCATACAGTCGAAACCACATCAGTTGACTTTTAACTCTAAGCAGTTCTCAGTCTGAGGGTGTCTCCACTATACATTTGGCACAAAGGCCCAATCAAACATTCAATTTTAATTTTACCGTTCCTTTTATCCATATCAGTTCCCAGTTGTGAAGTCTTACGCTATAGCTATTCAGTCTCACTTCCATTTTCAATTATACAAATTAGATAGTTACACATATCAGTTCTCATTTATCTTAATCCTTGACATATCCAGGAACCAACAAACACAAGCAAGCACACAATACAAATATACAAATATACAAATATACAAACAATTCACACATAAATCAATAAAAAAGAAATTCACAAATAACACAGCAACACAAGCACACCCAAGCAATTCACACAAATGAACATGATGATGTCTTTTCTTAACTATTCCTTTCAATTATCAGTTCCCATTCATTATAACTCTTCTTAATTTTTCTTTTTCTTTTATTTCTTTCTCTCAATTACATTCTTTGATATCTATTTTTCGTCTTTTATTCTCATGTGTCATTATTCTTTCTCTATTTTCTTTTATAATGTTAATTCATCTTAGTCTCTTTTACTTAACCGCTTTTGGTAATCTTATTTCTCTTTTCTTTTGTATTAATGTCTTCTTTTGATATTCTTAATCTTTCTTTAGTACTATAACTAATTATAAACCTCTTATTGAACTTTTTCTTAAATATTTTATGAAAAAGTCTCTAAAATTTAAGCTACTAAATTATCTTTCTACGTTTTTTATTATAATTACCATTATATTATTAAACTTTACGACATTTAACTCATTCTTTACTTAAATTCTTTTTACATCTTTTAATTACTAAATATTACACTAATTTTTTGTATTTAAATTAATTATATTTTAACTCTGTAAGTTTAATAAATTATATTCTTCTCTTATTATTTTTTGGAAACCCATTTCACTTTTTGTTATATACAAAGCGTGCCGCACTGACGCCCAGCGCCTTCGACTTATTATTATTATTATTATTATTATTATTATTATTATTATTTCAGGCCGCCTGACGCCCTACTAGTATTATATATGTATAGTTTATGTTTTGTCTATATAATATATAGGAAAAGTTTTAAGTGTATAGAAACACTAATATTTCAATTATTTTAATCATTGATCTGAATTATAAAAAATATATATAATATATATTAATTAAAATTAACGGTTAAAATAACTGAAACAACAATATTCTTGATACATTTAAAATTTTTTTCCAACATATATGACATGTATACTATTATATATATATATATATATATATATATATATATATATATATATTATTGGAAGCGGTTCAAGTATAACTCTGTCCTTTTTTAAAAATTTGAAATGCCATGTATAAATAAGTTTTTGGTTAATCATTTGTTTTTTAGTGAGCTAGTAACTAATAACGTTATCCTTGTGAATGCTTTCGAAGGACAAAAAGGGACACCTATAATACACTGGCTGAAATGTTGATGAGAGCCATCAAGATTGTAGCTACTTTTCTTGCTTTTCCCACTATTATTATTGCAGCATGTGTCATCTCATGGTTTCTATTTATTGATGTTCAATAATAAAAAAAATAATCTTATACATTCAAATTTTTTATTTATTAAATTTAATTAAGTTAGTTTAATATAATAAAAATAAATTATAATTAACGTCATTTTAAATTTTATTATTTAATTTAATTGAACTTGATTTATAAAATAATTTAAATGTGTAGCATTATTCATATTAAAATATTTAAATCCAAAAAATGTAATTAAGGAAAAGATTTATTTATTTTATATTCTTAAAACACATATTAATATTATAAAATTAAATTTTTTGTTAAAAATATTTAAAATTTTTCATTAATAATAAACTTATCATATGTCCTTATAACACGCATTAACTAAATCCATAAGTAAAATATATTACTTTATTACGTCTAACTCAGTAATTTTACTTTTTTTTTCATGTTATTCTCTACTTCTAATAATTTTATATTTTTTTTAATTCCTGAATTTAAAATTGCTTGACATTAATTTTCTTAAAATCAATATATTTTAAAAAAAAAATATTATTGCTGCTCTAAACTTATGCTACATGTATTCTTTTAGGAATTAGAATTAATATTTATGTTTTTCAATAAACACTATCTCTATTTTAGATTAACGCTAATAAAATCATTAAATTTTATAATTACTAATATTTGTTCTATTACATTTATTTTTCTAATTTCTTACAAAAAATACACAAAGAATAAAACATCTTTTTTTGTTCTTAATTACTACTGTATTAATTTAACTGACTTTTCTTAAAATTTTGGTCTACTTCAACTAAAAAAAAAGTATAAACTAAAAACTTTAGTTGATCATTTAGACGACTCTTTAAAAAAATATTCCTAAACAAATAATATATTTTATTGATCTCGACTTAGTTTATAAAATAATTTTGTTCTTATATCATATTTATAAAATAATTTTTACTATGATATAATAATTAATAATACAAAAATAATAAAATTTAAAGTATAATAGCAAAAACTATAAATAGTGGTAATTTGAATGATTAAGTACGTGTATAATAATATTTATAAATGTTACTTTCAAAAATATAAACTAGATAAAAACGATAACATATATATTATAAAAATACATTTAGAAAATTTAAAAATAATAATAATAATATATAAAAATTATTATTATTAAGAAGTATTATTACCATAAAATGACATAAACGAAATAATATATTACAAAATCAAGAGTTTATTTGTTTAAAAAATAAAAATAATGGCTTAGTTGGTATTCTTACTTTATTTTTGGTCTAAAATGGCTTTTTGTGCACAATAGATAAATAAATAAATAATTAATTTTTTTATTATTATTAAAATAAATAATTAATTTAGAAGAATATTTTCAGTTCATTTTCCTTTATATGGGTTAATAAAATGCATTTCCAACCCATGATGATATTGGCTGACTCACCCCTTTAAAGCCACACATGCACGTTACGCCAATCTAGCGGACTAAGGATAACAGCGACATGCTTACCTCTACAAAACCTACAATATCACGCCACAGTTGCAACGCTTCCATGCAGTTCTTTTTGTACATATCCACATAATGCATATTTTCTTACATCTGATGTAACACCCTAAGTTAAATTCTATCCCTGAAGGCCTTTACATAGGGTGTCACCCTTGATAGAAAACCAATAAACTCAATCGTTATGCAAGGAAAGCGGAATATGCATGAAGTTTTGGGTAGAAATCGAATAGCATTGAAATAAAAGAATTGAATACACTTAAAGAAGTTCGAACAAATAAAATAACAACGAAATTTCCATGAGTACGGTTTTAAAAGAAGAAAGTGATTAGAAGTAATTATGACGAAAGGAAAAGAAACCAATGCATCCTAACTAATTTCATCGAAGAAATTCCCGTCCTTGTGTCATGTCCTATCCTTGGTCAGGACCCTTCAGTCTTTCACGAATCGAGGTACTAGCAGTCTTCTTCCAACACTTTTTCGAGCAGTGAAGATCCGATTCCGGTGTGTGGGATGAACTAAGATCTGACGGGGTGCCTGATGAGCGGATAATTTATACGCTTTTTGACATTGTTTTTACATAGTTTTTAGTATAATTTAGTTAGTTTTTAGTATATTTTTATTAGTTTTTAAATAAAAATCACATTTTCGGACTTTACTATGAGTTTGTGTATTTTTCTGTGATTTCAGGTATTTTCTAGCTGAAATTGAGGGACTTGAGCAAAAATCTGATTCAGGCTGAAAAAGGACTGCTGATGCTGTTGGATTCTGACCTCCCTGCACTCAAAATGGATTTTCTGGAGCTACAGAACTCCAAATGGCACGCTCTCAATTGCGTTGGAATGTAGATATCCAGGGCTTTCCAGCAATATATAATAGTCCATACTTTGAACAAGGATAGACGACGTGAGTTGGCGTTCAACGCCAGTTCCATGCTGCATTCTGGAGTCAAACGCCAGAAACAGGTTACAAAGTGGAGTTAAACGCCAGAAGCAGGTTACAAATTGGCGTTCAACTCCAAGAGAAGCCTCTACACGTGTAAAGCTCAATGCTCAGCCCAAGCACACACCAAGTGGGCCCCGGAAGTGGATTTCTGTATCATTTACTCATTTCTGTAAACCCTAGTAACTAGTTAGTATAAATAGGACTTTTTACTATTATAATGGGAGATCTCTGATTAGTTTTATACGATCTTAGACCTTTATGGGGGCTGGCCATTCGGCCATGCCTGAACTTTATCACTTATGTATTTTTCAACGGTAGAGTTTCTACACACCATAGATTAAGGTGTGGAACTCTGCTGTTCCTCATGAATTAATGCAAAGTACTACTGTTTTCTATTCAATTCAAGTTTATTCCGCTTCTAAGATATTCATTCGCACTTCAATATGAATGTGATGATCGTGACAGTCATCACCATTCCCAACTCATGAATGTGTGCCTGACAACCACTTCTGTTCTACCTTAGATTGAATGGGTATCTCTTGGATATCTAATACAGGGGACCGAGTCTGAGATATTAGAATCTTCGTGGTATAAGTTAGAACCCATGGACGGCCATTCTTGAGATCTGAAAAGTCTAAACCTTGTCTGTGGTATTCCGAGTAGGATCTGGGAAGGGATGGTTGTGACGAGCTTCAAACTCGCGAGTGCTGAGCGTAGTGACAGACGCAAAATGATCAATGGATCCTATTCCAGTATGATCGAGAACCGACAGATGATTAGCCGTGCTGTGACAGAGCATCTTGGACCATTTTCACTGAGAGGACGGGAAGTAGCCATTGACAACGGCGATGCCCAACATACATCTTGCCATGGAAAGGAGTAGGAATGATTGGATGAAGACAGCAGGAAAGCAGAGGTTCAGAGGAACGAAAGCACCTCTATACGCTTATCTAAAATTCTCACCAATGAATTACATAAGTATCTCTATCCTAGTTTATGTTTTATTTATATTTTAAATATTAAATATCCATAATCAATTGAACTCGCCTGACTGAGATTTACAAGGTGACCATAGCTTGCTTCAAGCCGACAATCTCTGTGGGATCGACCGTTACTTACGTAAGGTTTATTACTTGGACGACCCAGTGCACTTGCTGGTTAGTTGTGCGAAGTTGTGATCAGAATTAAGAACATGAACGTGCGTAATTAGTTTTTAGCGCCGTTACCAAGGAAGGAACGATCAAGATTTCGTGCACCAAGTTTTTGGCGCCGTTGCCGGGGATTGTTCGAGTTTGGACAACTGACGGTTCATCTTGTTGCTCAGATTAGGTAATTTTATTTTATTTTTAAGCTTTTTACTTTTATTTATTTTCGAAAAAAATAATATTTTCAAAAAAAAATTAAATTATTCTATGGCTTCAAAATTTTTAAGAATGAATTCTAGAGTTTCAAGAGATATGTCGAATCCTGGCTGGCTGTTAAGCCATGACTAATCTTTTGGACTGAGGTTTCACTTATCCTCAAGAGAAGAGCTTCTTTGTCTTCTTCAGCAAATCAGCTGTTGTATGCCTGATTTGTCTCTGCTGAAGCTTGGCTGGCCATTGGCTATGTCTAGTGTTTTGGACCGGAGCTTTCATTGAAAGCTTGGTTGGCTAGTAAGCCATGTCTAATTCCTGGACTGGAGCTTTAGACTAACATTAAAAGATTCCTGGAATTCTCATTAAAAATTTTGGAATCCTTATTTTCTTTTTCAAAATAATTTTCGAAAAAGCCAAAAAAATTAATAAAATCATAAAATCAAAAATAATTTTATGTTTCTTGTTTGAGTCTTGAGTCAAATTTTAAGTTTGGTGTCAATTGCATGTTTTTAAAATTTGTGCATTTTTCGAAAACTCATGCATATGTTCTTCATGATCTTCAAGTTGTTCTTGATGAATTGCCTTGTTTGATCTTTGCATTTTTGTGTTTTATGTCTTCTTGTTTTCCATATGCATTTTTAATTTGTTAGGGTCTAATTATTGAAAATTTCTAAGTTTGGTGTCTTGCATGTTTTTCTTTTCTTGATACTTTTCAAAAATAAGTCTTGATGTTCATCTTGACATTCAAGGTGTTCTTGGTGTTCATCTTGACATTCATAGTGTTCTTGCATGCATTGTGTGTTTTAATTCATAACTTTTATGTTTTGCATCAATTTTGTGTTTTTCTCTCTCTTCATTAAAAATTCAAAAATAAAAAAAATATCTTTCCCTTATTTTGCTCATAATTTTCGAAAACTTGAGTTGACATTTTTAAAACTTTTTCAAAAATTAGTTATTTCTTATGAGTCAAATCAAATTTTCAATTTAAAAATTCTTTCTTTTTCTAATCTTTTTCAAAAATCAAATCTTTTTCATTTTTCTTAATAATTTTCGAAAATTCTAAATTGATTTTCAAAAATCTTTTTCTTATTTTGTTTCATAATTTCAAATCTTTACTAACATTTAATATGATTGATTGAAAAATTTCAAGTTGTTACTTGCCTATTAAGAAAAGATTAATCTTTAAATTTTAAAAATCCTATCTTTTTAGTTTCTTATTAGTCAAGTAATCAACTTTAATTTTCAAAATCAAATCTTTTTAATTTCTTTTTGAAAATAATTTTCAATCATATCTTTTTCAATTTCAATCATATCTTTTTCAAAATCAATTTCAAAATCTTTTCTAACTTCTTATCTTTTTCAAATTGATTTTCAAATCTTTTTCAATCAATCTTATCTTTTTGTTTCAATCATATCTTTTTCAAAACTACCTAACTAATTCTCTCTCTAATTTTCGAAAATCACCTTCCTCTTTTTCAAAATTCTTTTTTTAAATTAACTAATTGTTTTAAATTTAATTTAATTTGGTTTAATATTTCCTTTCTTAATTTTCAAATTTTTAATTTTAATTCTAATTTAAAAACAAAAATACTTTTATTTTATTTTATCTAATTTTCGAAAATTCTTCTCCCTCACCTCCTTCTATTTATTTATTTATTTACTAACACCCTTCTTCATCTAAGAATTCGAACCTACTCCTCACCCTTGTGTTTGGATTCTCCTTCTTCTAGTCATATCTTCTTCTACTCACATAAAGGAATCTCTATACTGTGACATAGAGGATTCCATATTTTTTATTTTCTTCTTTTTCATATGAGCAGGAACAAGGATAAGGACATTCTTGTTGAAGCTGATCCCGAACCTGAAAGAACTCTGAAGAGGAAGCTAAGGGAAGCTAAAGCACAACTCTCTGGAGAAAATCTGACAGAAATTTTCGAAAAAGAAGGAGACATGGCCGAAAATAACAACAATGCAAAGAAGATGCTTGGTGACTTTACTGCACCTAATTCCAACTTACATGGAAGAAGCATCTCAATCCCTGCCATTGGAGCAAACAATTTTGAGCTTAAACCTCAATTAGTTTCTCTGATGCAACAAAACTGCAAGTTTTATGGACTTCCATCCGAAGATCCTTTTCAGTTCTTAACTTAATTCTTGCAGATCTGTGATACTGTTAAGACCAATGGGGTTGATCCCGAGGTCTACAGGCTTATGCTTTTCCCGTTTGCTGTAAGAGACAGAGCTAGAATATGGTTAAATTCTCAACCTAAGGATAGCCTGAACTCTTGGGATAAGCTGGTCACGGCTTTCTTAGCCAAGTTCTTTCCTCCTCAAAAGCTTAGTAAGCTTAGAGTGGATGTTCAAACCTTCAGATAGAAAGAAGGAGAATCCCTCTATGAAGCTTGGGAGAGATATAAGCAACTGACGAAAAAGTGTCCTTCTGACATGCTTTCAGAATGGACCATTCTGGATATATTATATGATGGTCTGTCTGAATTATCAAAGATGTCATTGGACCATTCTGCAGGTGGATCCATTCACCTAAAGAAAATACCTGCAGAAGCTCAGGAACCCATTGACATGGTTGCAAATAACCAGTTTATGTACACTTCTGAAAAGAATCTTGTGAATAATGGGACGCCTATGAAGAAGGGAGTTCTTGAAATTGATACTCTGAATGCTATATTGGCTCAGAATAAAATATTGACTCAGCAAGTCAATATGATTTTTCAGAGTCTGAATGGAATGCAAGCTGCATCCAACAGTACTTAAGAGGCATCTTCTGAAGAAGAAGCTTTTGATCCTGAGAACCCTGCAATAGCAGAGGTGAATTACATGGGTGAACCCTATGGAAACACCTATAATCCCTCATGGAGAAATCACCCAAATCTCTCATGGAAGGATCAAAAAAAGCCTTAACAAGGCTTTAATAATGGTGGAAGAAACAGGTTTAGCAATAGCAAGCCTTTTCCATCATCCACTCAGCAAAAGACAGAGAGTTCTGAGCAGAATCCATCTAGCTTGGCAAACATAGTCTCTGATCTGTCCAAGGCCACTTTAAGTTTCATGAATGAAACAAGGTCCTCCATTAGAAATTTGGAGGCACAAGTGGGCCAGCTGAGTAAAAGGGTCACTAAAACCCCTCCTAGTACTCTCCCACGCAATACAGAAGAAAATCCAAAGGGAGAGTGCAAGGCCATTGAGTTGACCATTGGTGCACGAAATTGTGATCTCTGGTAATGGCTCCAAAACTTGGTGCTCTAATCTCAATTCATAATTTGTCACAACTTCGACACAACTAACCAGCAAGTGCATTGGGTCGTCCAAGTAATAAACCTTACGTGAGTAAGAGTTGATCCCACGGAGATTGTTGGTATGAAGCAAGCTATGGTCACCTTGTAAATCTCAGTCAGGCGGATAATAATTGATTATGGAGTTTTCGAAAATAATACTAATTAAATAGAAAATAAGGATAGAAACACTTATGTAATTCATTGGTGAGAAATTCAGATAAGCGTGTAGAGATGCTTTCGTTCCTCTGAATCTCTACTTTCCCGCTGTTTTCATCCAATCAATCTTACTTCTTTCCATGGCTGGCTTTATGCAAGGGCATCACCGTTATCAATGGTTACATCCCCTCCTCTTGTGAAAATGGTCCAAATGCTCTGTCACAGCACGGCTAATCATTTGAGGTTCTCGATCATGCTGGAATAGGATTCACCCTCCTTTTGCGTCTGTCACTACGCCCAGCACTCGCGAGTTTGAAGCTCGTCACAGCCATTCAATCCCAGAATCCTACTCAGAATACCACAGAAAAGGTTTAGACCTTCCGGATTCTCATGAATGCCGCCATCAATCTAGCTTACACCACGAAGATTCTGATTAAGAGATCTAAGAGATAATCATTCAATCGAAGGTAGAACGGAAGTGGTTGTCAGGCACGCGTTCATGGGGAATGATGATGATTGTCACGTTCATCACATTCAGGTTGAAGTGCGAATGAATATCTTAGAAGCGGAATAAGTTGAATTGAATAGAAAACAGTAGTACTTTGCATTAATCTTTGAGGAACAGCAGAGCTCCACACCTTAATCTATGGAGTGTAGAAACTTTACCGTTGAAAATACATAAGTGAAAGGTTCAGGCATGGCCGAATGGCCAGCCCCCATGATCTAAGAACAAAACGTCCCAGGATGTCTAATACAATAATAAAAAGTTCTATTTATAATAAACTAGCTACTAGGGTTTACAGAAGTGAGTAATTGATGCATAAATCCAATTCCGGGGCCCACTTGGTGTGTGCTTGGGCTGAGCTTGAATGTTACACGTGCAGAGGCTCTTTCTGGAGTTGAACGCCAGGTTGTAACGTATTTCTGGCGTTCAACTCTGGTTTGTGACTTGTTTCTGGCGTTTAACTCCAGACAGCAGCGTAGAACTGGCGTTCAACGCCCTTTTACGTCATCTAAACTCGTTCAAAGTATGGACTATTACACATTGCTGGAAAGCCCTGGATGTCTACTTTCCAACGCAATTGGAAGCTCGCCATTATGAGTTCTGTAGCTCCAGAAAAGTCACTTTGAGTGCAGGGAGGTCAGAATCCAACAGCATCAGCAGTCCTTCTTCAACCTCTGAATCTGATTTTTGCTCAAGTCCCTCAATTTCAGCCAGAAAATATCTGAAATCACAGAAAAACACACAAACTCATAGTAAATTCTAGAAATGTGAATTTAACATAAAAACTAATGAAAACATCCCTAAAAGTAACTAGATTCTACTAAAAACATACTAAAAACAATGCCGAAAAGCGTATAAATTATCCGCTCATCACAACACCAAACTTAAATTGTTGCTTGTCCCCAAGCAACTGAAAAGCAAATAGGATGAAAAGAAGAGAATATACTATAAATTCCAAACTATCAATGAAACATAGCTCCAATTAAATGAGCGGGACTTATAGCTTTTTGCCTCTTGAATAGTTTTGGCATCTCACTTTATCCATTGAGGTTCAGAATGATTGGCATCTATAGGAACTCAGCATTCAGATAGTGTTATTGATTCTCCTAGTTCAGTATGATGATTCTTGAGCACAGCTGTTTTATGAGTCTTGGCCGTGGCCCTAAGCACTTTGTTTTCCAGTATTACCACCGGATATATAAATGCCACAGACATATAATTGGATGAACCTTTTCAGATTGTGACTCAGCTTTGCTAAAGTCCCCAATTAGAGGTGTCCAGGGTTCTTAAGCACACTCTTTTTTTTGCTTTGGACCTTGGCTTTAACCGCTCAGTCTCAAGTTTTCACTTGACACCTTCACGCCACAAGCACATGGTCAGGGACAGCTTGGTTTAGCCGCTTAGACCAGGATTTTATTCCTTTAGGCCCTCCTATCCACTGATGCTCAAAGCCTTGGGATCCTTTTTATTTGCCCTTGCCTTTTGGTTTTAAAGGTTATTGGATTTTTGCTCTTGCCTCTTGGTTTTAAGAGCTTTTGGCTTTTTCTGCTTGCTTTTTCTTCTTTTTTTTTTCGCCTTTTTTTTCTGCAAGCTTTGTTCTTTGCTGCTTTTTCTTGCTTCAAGAATCATTTTTTTTATGATTTTTCAGATTATCAAATAACATGTCTCCTTGTCATCATTCTTTCAAGAGCCAACATATTTAACATTCATGAACAACAACTTCAAAAGACATATGCACTGTTCAAGCATTCATTCAGAAAACAAGAAGCATTGTCACCACATCAACATAATTAAACTAAGTTCAAGGATAAATTTGAAACTCATGTACTTCTTGTTCTTTTGAATTAAAACAGTTTTCATTTAAGAGAGGTGATGGATTCATAGGATTTTCATAACTTTAAGACAAAGTTACTAAATACTAATGATCATGTAATGAAGACACAAACATAGATAAGCACTTAACATAGAAAATAAAAAACAGAAAGTGAGAACAAGGAATGAGTCCACCTTAGTGATGGTGGCGTTTTCTTCTTGAGGAACCAATGATGTCCTTGAGCTCTTCTATGTCTCTTCCTTGTCTTTGTTGCTCCTCCCTCATTGCTTTTTGATCTTCTCTTATTTCATGAAGGATGATGGAGTGCTCTTGATGTTCCACCCTTAGTTGTCCCATGTTGGAACTTAATTCTCCTAGGGAGGTGTTGATTTGCTCCCAATAGTTTTGTGAAGGAAAATGCATTTGAGGCATTTCCGGGATCTCATGGTGATGAGCTTCCTGCGCCTCTTGAGCTCCATGAATGGGCTCTCTTGCTTGCTCCATCTTTTTCTTAGTGATGGGCTTCTCTTCCTCAATGTGAATGTCTCCTTCTATGAAAGCTCCAGCTGAGTAACATAGATGGCAAATAAGATGAGGAAAAGCTAGCCTTGCCCCAGGGGAGGGCTTTTCGGCTATTTTGTAGAGTTCAAGGGAGATGACTTCATGAACTTCTACTTCCTCTCCAATCATGATGCTATGGATCATGATGGCCCGATCCACAGTAACTTCAGATCGGTTGCTAGTGGGGATGATGGAGCATTAGATGAACTCCAACCATCCTCTAGCCACAGGCTTGAGGTCCAGTCCTCTTAGTTGAACCGGCTTGCCTTTGGAGTCAATCTTCCATTGAGCTCCTTCCACACATATGTCCATGAGGACTTGGTCCAACCTTTGATTAAAGTTGACCCTTCTAGTGTAGGGGCACTCATCTCCTTGCATCATAGGCAAGTTAAACGCCAACCTCACATTTTCCGGACTAAAATCTAAGTATTTCCCCCGAACCATTGTAACATAATTCTTTGGATTCGGGTTCCTACTTTGATCATGGTTCCTAGTGATCCATGCATTGGCATAGAACTCTTGAACCATTAGGATGCCGACTTATTGGATGGAGTTTGTTAGAACTTCCCAACCTCTTCTTTGGATTTCATGTCGGATCTCCAGATACTCATTTTTCTTGAGTTTGAAAGGGACCTCGGGGATCACCTTCTTCTTGGCCACAACATCATAGAAGTGGTCTTGATGGGATTTGGAGATGAATCTTTCCATCTCCCATGACTCGGAGGTGAAAGATTTTGTCTTTTCTTTCCCTTTTTTAGAGGATTCTCCGGTCTTAGGTGCCATCAATGGTAATGGAAAAACAAAAAGCTTATACTTTTACCACACCAAACTTAGAATATTGCTCGCCCTCGAGCAAGAGAAGAAAGAATAGATGAAAAAGAAGAAGAAATGGAGAAGAGGGAGAGATGTGTTTCGGCCAAGGAGGGGAAGAGAGGGTTGTGTTGTGTGAAAATGAGGAGGAATGGAGGGGTATATATAGGGAAGGGAGGGGGGTAAGTTCGGCTATTTAGGGTGGGTTTGTGTGGGAAATTGATTTTGAATTTTGAAGGTAGGTGGAGTTTATGAGGTAGGTTTATGGGGAAGAGTGGATGGATGTGAGTGGTGAAGAGGTGATGGGGAAGAGAGATTGAGGTGATTGGTGAAGGGTTTTGGGAAAGAGGGTTTATGGGATTATGTGAAAGAGGGGTAAGAAGAAGTGAGTGGAGGTAGGTGGGGATCCTGTGGGGTCCACAGATCCTGAGGTGATCCTGTGGGGTCCACAGATCCTGAGGTGTTCAAGGATTTACAACCTTGCACCAAATTGGGCATGCAAAATGCCCTTGCACACAACTCTGGGCGTTCAGCACCAGATTGGTGCTTGTTCTGGGCGTTGAACACCCATTTGTAGCCTATTTCTGGCGTTGAACGCCAGAACCATGCTTGTTCTGGGAGTTCAGCACCAGCTCTTCTCCAGGGTGCATTTTTGGCGTTCAAACGCCCAGATGCTGCCCATTTCTGGCGTTCAGCGCCAGAACCATGCTCTGTTCTGGCGTTGAACGCCCAAAACATGCTTCTTACTGGCGTTTAAACGCCAGTAAGGTCTTCCTCCAGGGTGTGATTTTTCTTCTGCTGTTTTTGATTCCGTTCTCAAATTTTTTATTTATTTTATGACTCCACATGATCATGTACCTATAAAGACATATAACTAATAAAAATATAATTAAATAAAAATTGGGTTGCCTCCCAACAAGCGCTTCTTTAATGTCAATAGCTTGACAGTGGGCTCTCATGGAGCCTCACAGATGTCCAGAGCTTTGTTGAGACCTCCCAACACCAAACTTAGAGTTTGGATATGGGGGTTTGACACCAAACTTAGAGTTTGGTTGTGGCCTCCCAACACCAAACTTAGAGTTTGACTGTGGGGGCTTTGTTTGACTCTGCTTTGAGAGAAGCTTTTTATGCTTCCTCTCCATGGATGCAGAGAGAGATCCTTGAGTTGTAAACACAAGGTTGTCCTCATTTATTTGAAGGATCAATTCTCCTCTGTCCACATCAATCACAGCTCTTGATGTGGCTAGGAAGGGTCTTCCAAGGATGATGAATTCATCCTCATACTTCTCAGTATCTAGGACTATGAAATCAGCAGGGATGTAAAGGCCTTCAACCTTTACTAACACGTCCTCTACTTGTCCATAAGCCTGTTTTCTTGAATTGTTTGCCATCTCTAGTGAGATTTTAGTGGCTTGCACCCCAAAGATTCCTAGTTTCTCTATTACAGAGAGGGGCATGGGGTTTATTCCTGAACCAAGGTCACACAGAGCCTTAAAGATCATGGTGCCTATGGTACAAGGTATTAAGAACTTTCCAGGATCCTGTTTCTTCTGAGGCAATGTCAGTTGATCCAGATCACTTAGTTCATTGGTGGGAGGTTCATCTTCCTAGGTTTCAATACCAAATAATTTGGCATTCAGCTTCATGATTGCACCAAGGAACTTGGCAGCTTGCTCTTCAGTAATATCCTCATTCTCTTCAGAAGAGGAATACTCATCAGAGCTTATGAATGGCATAAGGAGGTTTAATGGAATCTCTATGGTCTCTAGATGAGTCTCAGATTCCTTTGGTTCCTCAAAGGGAAGCTCCTTATTGATCACTGGACGTCCCAGGAGGTCTTCCTCCTTGGGATTCACGTCCTCTCCTTCCTTCACAGGTTCGTCCATGGTAATTAATTCAATGGCCTTGCACTCTCCTTTTGGATTTTCTTCTGTATTGCTTGGGAGAGTACTAGGAGGGATTTCAGTGATCCTTTTACTCAGCTGGCCCACTTGTGCCTCCAAATTTCTAATGGATGACCTTGTTTCATTCATGAAACTCATAGTGGCCTTAGATAGATCAGAGACTAAGTTTGCTAAATTAGAGGTATTTTGTTCAGAGTTCTCTGTCTCTTGCTGAGTGGATGATGGAAAAGGTTTACTATTGTTAAACCTATTTCTTCCACCATTGTTAAAGCCTTGTTGAGGCTTTTGATCCTTCCATGAGAGATTTGGATGATTTCTCCATGATGGATTATAGGTGTTCCTATAAGGTTCACCTAAGTAATTTACTTCTGCTATTGCAGGGTTTTCAGGATCATAAGCTTCTTCTTCAGAAGATGCCTCTTGAGTACTGTTGGATACAGCTTGCATTCCATTCAGACTCTGAGAAATCATATTGACTTGCTGAGTCAATATTTTATTCTGAGCCAATATGGCATTCAGAGTATCAATTTCAAGAACTCCCTTCTTCATAGGCGTCCCATTACTTACAGGATTCCTCTCAGAAGTGTACATGAACTGGTTATTAGCAACCATGTCAATGAGTTCTTGAGCTTCTGCAGGGGTTTTCTTTAGGTGAATGGATCCACCTGCAGAGGTATCCAATGACATTTTAGCTAATTCAGATAGACCATCATAGAATATGTCCAGGATGGTCCATTCTGAAAGCATGTCAGAAGGACACTTTTTGGTCAGTCCTTTGTATCTCTCCCAAGCTTCATAGAGGGATTCACCTTCTTTCTGTCTGAAGGTCTGAACATCCACTCTAAGCTTACTCAGCTTTTGAGGAGGAAAGAACTTGGCTAAGAAAGCCTTGACCAGCTTATCCCAAGAGTTCAGGCTATCCTTAGGTTGAGAGTCCAACCATACTCTAGCTCTGTCTCTTACAGCAAAGGGGAAAAGCATGAGCCTGTAGACTTCAGGATCTACTCCATTAGTCTTAACAGTATCACATATCTGCAAGAATTCAGTTAAGAACTGAAAAGGATCTTCAGATGGAAGTCCATGAAACTTGCAGTTCTGCTGCATAAGAGAAACTAGCTGAAGTTTCAGCTCAAAGTTGTTTGCTCCAATGGCAGGAATGGAGATACTTCTTCCATGTAAATTGGAATTAGGTGCAGTGAAGTCACCAAGCATTCTCCTTGCATTATTATTATTTTCGGTTGCCATCTCCTCTTCCTGTTCGAAAATTTCTGAAAGGTTCTCTCTGGATTGTTGTAATTTAGCTTCTCTTAGTTACTTCTTCAGAGTCCTTTCAGGTTCTGGATCTGCTTTAACAAGAATATTCTTGTCCTTGCTCCTGCTCATATGAAAAAGAGGGACAGAAAAATAATAATAATAATAGGGATCCTTTTTACCACAGTATAGAGGTCCCTGTGTGAGTAGAAGAAAAGAAGAAGAAAATCTGAACTCAGAGAGAGAGAGGGAGTTCGGATTTTTGGTGAGTGATGTGAGGAAGAGATGTTAGTAGATGAATGAACAGAAGGAGATGAGAGAGAAGGAGAATTTTCGAAAATAATTTTTTTGAAAAAGAGTTAGTGATTTTCGAAAATAGTTTTTGAAAAAGGTTAGTAATTTTTCAAAAATTAAAATAAAAAATTAAAATAACTAGTTAATTAAAAAGAAATTTTGAAAAAGAGGGAAGATATTTTCGAAAATTAGAGAAAGAGAGTTAGTTTGGTAGTTTTGAAAAAGATAAGAAACAAACAAAAAGTTAGTTAGTTAGTTGAAACAAATTTGAAAATCAATTTTGAAAAAAAATAAGAAGATAAGGAGTTGGAAAAGATATTTTAAAATCAAATTTTGAAAAAGATAAGATAAGAGGATATTTTTGAAAAAATATGATTGAAATTAATTTTGAAAAAGATTTGATTTTAAAAATCACAATTAATGACTTGATTCACAAGAAATCACAAGATATGATTCTAGAACTCAAAGTTTGAATCTTTCTTAACAAGCAAGTAACAAACTTGAAATTTTTTGAATCAAAACATTAATTGATGATGTTATTTTCGAAAATTATGATATAAAATTAAGAAAAAGATTTTTGAAAAATATTTTTATAATTTTCAAAAATAAATAAGAAAAATGAAAAATTTGATTTTTGAAAAAGATTTTGAAAAATATAAGATTTTTAAATTGAAAATTTGATTTGACTCATAAGAAACAACTAGATTTTAAAAATTTTTGAAAAAGTCAAATCTAATTTTTGAAATTTGATAGAGAAAAAGGGGAAGATATTTTTTTGATTTTTGAATTTTTATGATGAGAGAGAAAAACATGCAAAATGATGCAATGCATGAAAGTTATGGATCAAAGCAAGGAATGTATGCAAGAATGCTATGAATGTCAAGATGAACACCAAGAACACTTTGAATGTCATGATGAACATCAAGACTTATTTTTGAAAATTTTTATATGCAAAGAAAACATGCAAGACACCAAACTTAGAAATCTTTCATGTTTAGACACTATGAATGCAAAAATGCACATGAAAAACAAGAAAAGATGCAAAATAAGAAAACATCAAGATCAAACAAGAAGACTTACCAAGAACAACTTGAAGATCATGAAGAACACCATGAATGCATGAATTTTTCGAAAAATGCAAGATGAATATGCAATTGACACCAAACTTTCAACTTGACTCAAGACTCAAACAAGGAACATGAAATATTTTTGATTTTTATGATTTTCTAATTTTTTTGTTTGGATTTTTCAAAAATTATTTGAAAAAGAAAAATAAGGATTTCAAAATTTTTAATATGAATTCCAGAAATCTTATGCTCTTTAGTCTAAAGCTCCAATCAAAGGGTCAGGCATGGCTTAATAGCCAGCCAAGCTTTAGTAAAAATATGAGTGTAATTCATTCAATTTTAATCCAAAACCTCTGTCCAAAAGAATTTAGACATGGTTTTATAGCCAGCATGCTTCAACATGCTTCATGAAACTCTAGAATTCATTCTTAAAAATTCTGAAGAAAAATATATTTTTGAAAACATTTTTATTTTTTTTGAAAACAAAAGAAAAATTTTTGAAAGATTTTTGAAAACTTTTTGAAAACAAAATAAGAAGAAAATTACCTAATCTGAGCAACAGGATGAACCGTCAGTTGTCCAAACTCAAACAATCCCCGACAACGGCGCCAAAAACTTGGTGTTGTTGCCGGATCAAAATTTGGCACTGATGTTACCGGACCAAAAGCTTGCCGAAAACTCGAACAATCCCCGGCAACGGCGCTAAAAACTTGGTGCACGAAATTGTGATCTCTGGTAATGGCTCCAAAACTTGGTGCTCTAATCTCAATTCATAATTTGTCACAACTTCGACACAACTAACCAGCAAGTGCACTGGGTCGTCCAAGTAAGAAACCTTACGTGAGTAAGGATCGATCCCACGGAGATTGTTGGTATGAAGCAAGCTATGGTCACCTTGTAAATCTCAGTCAGGCGGATAATAATTGATTATGGAGTTTTCGAAAATAATACTAATTAAACAGAAAATAAGGATAGAAACACTTATGTAATTCATTGGTGAGAAATTTAGATAAGCGTGTAGAGATGCTTTCGTTCCTCTGAATCTCTGCTTTCCCGCTGTCTTCATCCAATCAGTCTTACTCCTTTCCATGGCTGGCTTTATGCAAGGGCATCACCGTTGTCAATGGTTACATCCCCTCCTCTTGTGAAAATGGATCAAATGCTCTGTCACAGCATGGCTAATCATTTGAGGTTCTCGATCATGCTGGAATAGGATTCACCCTCCTTTTGCGTCTGTCACTACGCCCAGCACTCGCGAGTTTGAAGCTCGTCACAGCCATTCAATCCCAGAATCCTACTCAGAATACCACAGACAAGGTTTAGACCTTCCGGATTCTCATGAATGCCGCCATCAATCTAGCTTACACCACAAAGATTCTGATTAAGAGATCTAAGAGATAATCATTCAATCGAAGGTAGATCGGAAGTGGTTGTCAGGCACGCGTTCATGGGGAATGATGATGATTGTCACGTTCATCACATTCAGGTTGAAGTGCGAATGAATATCTTAGAAGCGAAATAAGTTGAATTGAATAGAAAATAGTAGTACTTTGCATTAATCTTTGAGGAACAGCAGAGCTTCACACCTTAATCTATGGAGTGTAGAAACTCTACCGTTGAAAATACATAAGTGAAAGGTTCAGGCATGGCCGAATGGCCAGCCCCCATGATTTAAGAACAAAACGTCCCAGGATGTCTAATACAATAATAAAAAGTTCTATTTATAATAAACTAGCTACTAGGGTTTACAGAAGTGAGTAATTGATGCATAAATCCACTTTCGGGGCCCACTTGGTATGTGCTTGGGCTGAGCTTGAATGTTACACGTGCAGAGGTTCTTTCTAGAGTTGAACGCCAGGTTGTAACGTATTTCTGGCGTTCAACTCTGGTTTGTGACTTGTTTCTGGCATTTAACTCCAGACAGCAGCGTAAAACTGGCGTTCAACGCCCTTTTACGTCATCTAAACTCGTTCAAAGTATGAACTATTATACATTGCTGGAAAGCCCTGGATGTCTACGTTCCAACGCAATTAGAAGCGCGCCCTTTTGAGTTCTATAGCTCTAGAAAATTCACTTTGAATGCAGGGAGGTCAGAATCCAACAGCATCAGCAGTCCTTCTTCAACCTCTGAATTTGATTTTTGCTCAAGTCCCTCAATTTCAGCCAGAAAATACCTGAAATCACAGAAAAACACACAAACTCATAGTAAAGTCCAGAAATGTGAATTTAACATAAAAACTAATGAAAACATCCCTAAAAGTAACTCGATTCTACTAAAAACATACTAAAAACAATGCCGAAAAGCGTATAAATTATCCGCTCATCAACCATCATGGCCGAACCTACAAGGGAGGGAAAGGACGTGAATCCCAGTGAGGAAAACCTCCTGGGACGTCCAATGATCAATAAGGAGTTTTCCTCTGAGGAACTAAAGGAATCTGAGGCTCATCTAGAGACCATAGAGATTCCATTGAACCTCCTTATGCCATTCATGAGCTTTGATGAGTATTCTTCTGAAGAGAATGAAGATGTTACTGAAGAGCAAGTTGCTAAGTACCTTGGTGCAATCATGAAGCTGAATGCCAAATTATTTGGTAATGAG